>NC_068913.1:45110984-45414015 GCF_023091745.1 Budorcas taxicolor | reverse complement strand
TTTCTATCTGTAATGCTTGTACATGATAGTTAATAAATATTTGATCTCTCCAGGTATTGATATCTTAAACTTAAGATGAATGTAAGTGGCTAGCATACTTAACACCTGGAGTTTTCTTTATGGGAAAGATTTTCGCTTCAAATTCTATTTATTTATTATTTCTTTTGATTTATTTCTTTTTGAGTAAGCGTCAGTTGTTTGTATCTTTCAAGGAACTTGTTAATTTAGTCTAAATTGTTAAATTCAGGGGCATACATGTGCATAGTATTCCTTTATTATCTTTTTAATATCTCTAAGATCTGTAGTAATGTTTTCTTTCTCATTCCTGACTGTTAATTTGTGTATTTTCTCACTTTTTATCCTGTTCAGTCTGGCTACAAATTTGTTTTGTTGATATTCTCAACGAGCCAGTTTTTTTTTTTAATTGATTTTGTGTTTTCAGTTTCAGTGATTTCTGTTCTTATTTCCATTTTGTTGTCTGCTGCTGCTAAGTCGCTTTAGTCGTGTCCAACTCTGTGCGATCCCATAGAGGGCAGCCCACCAGGCTCCCCCGTCCCTGGGATTCTCCAGGCAAGAATTCTGGAGTGGGTTGCCATTTCCTTCTCCAATGTGTGAAAGTGAAAAGGGAAAGTGAAGTCGCTCAGTCATGTCTGACTCTTCGCGACCCCATGGACTGCAGCCTACCACGCTCCTCTGTCTCTGTCCATGGGATTTTCCAGGCAAGAGTACTGGAGTGGGCTGCCATTGCCTTCTCCAATTTTCTTTTTGTTATTTTTGTTTACTTTGTATTTTATTTGCTTTTGATTTGTTAGAATCTTAAAATGTAAACTTATTGTTATTGTCTTCTAATATAAATTTTTAATGGTATAAAATTCCCCTCTAAATAGTGGTTGGAGTGCATCTCACAAATGTTGATATTCGTGTTTTCATTTTTGTTCAATTCAAAAATCCTCGTTGATTTTGTTTGTGGTTTCTTCATTGAATCTGTTGGTGATTTAAAGGTATGTACACAAGTTTCCCAATATTGAGGTATTTTTCAGATGTTGAATTCTGATTTAATTTCACTGTGGTCAGAGAACATACATGGCATGATTTGAGTCATTTTAAATTTATTGAGACTTGTTTTATGAGAGTGTCATCTCTCTTGGTTAATGATTCATGTGTGCTTGAAAAGAATGTTGGGTGGAGTGTTCTATAAATACTAATCAGATCGAGCTGACTGACAAAATTTTCATCCCTTTGTATCCTTACATATTTTATGTCTGCTTGTTCTCTCCATTTTTGAGAGAAGGGTGTTGAAATCTCTGACTATAATTGTGGCCTTGCCAATTTCTCCTTGTAGTTTGATCAGTTTGGCTTCATATATTGGTAGTTTGAAGTTCTGTTACTCGATGCATGCATATTTAGGATTGTTATCTTTTGATGAATTGAATCTTTTTGTCATTGTGAAATGACCTTTGGTAATATGCTTTTCTCTGAAGTCTACTTTGTATTGCCACTCTAGCTTTGTTTTGAGTAGTGTTAGTGTTATTTCTCTTTTTCCACTTGAAAACTTTTTACTTATTTGTATTTAAGCTGGATTTCTGGTACATGGCATATAGTTGGACCTTGCTTTTTCTTTTCTTTCTTTCTAATCCAGCTTTCTAATCTCTGCTCTTAATTTAGACCATTTACATTTAATGTGGTTATTTTGTTGGGTTTAAATCTTCCTTCTTGGTACATGTTTCTTATTTGTTACATCTGTTCTTTGTTCTTTTTTTTTCTTTACCTTCTTTTGTATTTGAGTATTTTTATGATAATAAATACTTTATTCGAGAATTAATTATCTGTAGCTTTAAAAAAATTTTTGCTGCTTGTTTGTAGTGGCTATATATATGTTTAGCTTATCACATCTACCTTGAGTAAAACACCACTTTTCATTTCATGTCAGTGCCTTGTAACGGTATACTTGTATTGTGCTATTGTCATACATTTTGGTTTTACGTGTGTTAAAAATTCCACAATGTATTTCTACCTTTTCAGCTTTACGTGGTCAGTTGTCTTTTAAGGGGATTGGTGGCTCAGATGGTAAAGAATCCACCTGCAATGCTGGAGACCTGGGTTTGATCCCTGGGTTGGAAGATCCCCTGGAGGAGGGCATGGTAACCCACTTGAGTATTCTTGTCTGGAGAATCCCCATGGACGGAGGAGCCTGGCGGGCTATAGTCAATGGGGTCGCAAAGAGTTGGATACGACTGACCAATTAAGTACAGTGAGCTTTTTTTTTTTTAAAGCTCTTACATTTACCCACATATTTACCATTTTCAGGGCCCTTCTTTCCTTTGGAATTCTTTTTCCATCTGATATTTTCCTTCTTCCTGAAGTACTTACTTTAGTATTTATTGTAATGGTGTAATGCGGTATTACTGATAACATTTTTTTCAGCTTTTGTATGTCTGAAAAAATACTTTTTTGAAATATATTTTTGCCAGGTGTAGAAATTTAGATCAACACCTTCTTTTTTTTTTTTCCAGGAGTATGATAATACTGCACCACTGTCAAATCATTGCATTTTTCCAATGTGAAATCTGTTATCCTTATTTCATTATACTGAAAATGTTTTTTTCCTCTGGCTGCTTTTAAAATCTCTTTATCATTTGTTTTAAGCACTTGTAGTAAGATGTGCCTAGTAATTTTATGTTTCTTAGGCTTGGGGTTTGTTGAACTTTGAAGCTTTACTGTTTTTATCAAATGTAGAAGAAATTTGTCCGTTATTTCTCCAGATAGTTTTTTTTTGTTTCTTCATTCTTCTCATTCTGGTACTAGTTATTCATATATTATGCTTCTTGATAATGTCCCACAGCTAACTGCTGCTTTCTTCCTTTTTTTTTTCCTCTCCTTGTTTCAACTTGGACAATGTCTCTTGCTCTGTCCTCAAGATTACTAATCTTTTCACTTTTTGATTTGCTATTATCTCATTCAGTGTATTTTTCTTTTTAAATTTGTTTATTTTTGGCTGCACTGGGTCTTTGCTGCTGTGCTTGGGCTTTTCTCTAGTTGCAGCAAGCAGCAGCTGCTCTTTATTTGGGGTGTGTGGGCTTCTCACTGTGGTGGCGTCATCTGTTGTGCAGCATGGGTTCTAAGACTTGGGGTCCTCAGTAGTTGCAGCTCCCAAGCTCTGGAGCACAGGCTGAATAGTTGTGGAGCACAGACTTATTTGCTTCACAGCATTTGGGATCTTCCTGGACCAGGGATTGAATCTGAGTCTCCTGTGTCGGCCAGTAGAGCAGTGAAGCACCACTGAAGCCTCACGGTATTTTTCTTAATAGGCGTTTTCATTTCTAGAAGTTTGATTTGAATCTTGTCTGTATCTTAAATGTTTCCCCTTTATATGTTCAGGCTTTCTTCTCCTTTTTTGAATAAAGTTGATCCTTGCACAGTGTGGGGGTTAGTGGTGGTGACTGTTCACACAGTCAAAAATCTTTGTATAACTTTATAACACTCTATGTCATGGTTCTGCATCTGCAGATTCAACCAATCAGATCATGTAGTAATGTAATTTTTTAAAAATTGTGTGTAAGAGAAACTACACAGTTGAAACTATGTTTTTTGAGGGTCAACTGTATACATGGCGTTTATACTGAGGTTTTTTTTTTTTAAGTTGTAGTTAAAAAGTACATAAAATTTACCATCTCAGTCATTTTAGTATACAGTTTAGTAGTGTTAATGTTTACATTAATGTTGTCTTGCAACAGCTTTCTGGAACTTCTCATCTTGCAAATCTGAAACTCTGCAACCATTAAACAACTTAAAAACAACTACTATTTACGCCTTCCTCCAGTCTTAGGAAGCCATTCTTCTGTTTTCTGTCTCTGTGAACTTGGCTATGCTAGGTACCTCAAATGAATGGGATAACATGGCATTGGCCTTTTTGTGATTGGCTTATTTCACTTAGTTTAACGTCCTCAAGATTCATCCATGTTGTGATGTGTGGCAGGATTTCCTTTAAGGCTAAATAATATTCTATTGTATAATTTTCTTTATTCATTCATCCATTGGTGGACATGTGAGTTATTTTCATTGCTTGGCTGTTGTGAATAGTGCTGCTGTGAACTTGGATATGCGAATATGTCTTCAAGACCATGCTTCTTTTGGATATATCCCCAAAAGCAAAGCTCAGTCAGTAAAGAATCTGCCTGTAGTACAGGAGACTCAGGTTTGATCCCTGGGTTGGGAAGATCCCCTGGAGAAGGAAATGGCAAACCGTTCCAGTGTCCTTGCCTGGAAAATCCCACGGGTAAAGGAGCCTGGTGAGCTGCAGTCCGTGGGGTTGCAAAGAGTCAAGCATGACAGAGCAACTAACACTTTTACTTTCCAAAAGCAAAATTACTGTATCATTTGGTAGTTCTATTTTCAAATTTTTTGAGGAACCTCCATACTATTTTCTGTAGTGATTGTGCCACTTCAGCATTACACCAATAGTGTACATGGTTTCTGACTTTTTCGCATCTTTATCAACATTTGTTATTTTCTATTTTGCTGATACTTGGTATCATAATGGATATAAAAGTGATATCTCATTATGGCTTTAATTTGCATTTACCTAATGATGTGAAGAGTTGACTCACTGTAAAGACCCTGATGCTGGGAGGGATTGGGGGCAGGAGGAGAAGGGGACGACAGAGGATGAGATGGCTGGATGGCATCACCGACATGATGCACATGAGTTAAGTGAACTCCGGGAGTTGGTGATGGACAGGGAGGCCTGGTGTGCTGCTATTCATTGGGTCGCAAAGAGTTGGACACAATTGAACGACTGAACTGAACTGAATGATTGATGATGTTGAGCATCTTTTCATATGCTTGTGGCTATTTCTATATCATTGGGGAAATGTCTATTCAAGTCCTTTACCATTTGTAAATTGAGATATTTGATTTTTTGCTCTTAAGTTGTAGTTCTTTATATATTCTGGATATTAACCCCCTATCATGTATATAGCTTGCAGATATTCTCGTTCATCCATAAGTTGCCTTTCACTCTATTGATTATATGCATTGATGCACAAAACTTTAAAGTTTTATATAGTCTCATTTGTGTATTTTTACTTTTACTGTCTTAGGTTGTGCCTTAGGTATCACAACCAAGTAAATCACTGCCAAGTACAGTGTCATGAAGTTTAACCATAAATTTTCTTCTAGGAGTTTTATAGCTTTAGGTTTTATTTTTAGGTTTTTAATCCACTTTGAGTTAATTTTTGTATGTGGTGTTAGTTAAGGGCCCACCTTGATTCATTTGCGTGTGTATATCCATTTTTCTGCATACACATTTTTGAAGAGACTGTCCTTTCCCCGTTGAATGATCTTAGCATTTTTATCAAAGATTATTTGACTGCATATGCAAGAGTTTATTTCTGGGCTCTGTTCTATCCCAGTAGTTTGTTTATCTTTATGCCAGTAGTACACTGTAGCTTTGTAGTATGTTTTGAAATCAGAAAGTGTGACTCCTCCAGTTTTTGTTTTTGCAGAATTATTTTGAGCACCTGGGATCCTTCAAGATTCTATGTGAATTTCAGGATGGATTTTTCTATTTCTGGAAAAAAATGCCTTTGAAATTTTGCTAGAGATTGCATTGAATCTATAGATTATTTTGGGTATGGACATGTTAATATTAAGTCTTCTAATCCGTGAACATGCATTTCTTTCTGTGTGTGTGTGTCTGTATATGTATACATGCAACACGTATATACACATCCCATATTTTGTGTACAGTAGCTGTTTTAGTCATATCACTTCTGTCATTTCTAGATCCATTTCTTATAACTGATTTTTCTCCTTATATGGATTATATTTTCCTTTTTGTTTGTGTTCCTGCTAATTTTTGTTGGATGCCAGACATTGTGAATTTTGTTGTTTAGAGCTATCTTTTTTTTTCTTTTGTATCCTTTTCAATATTTTGAGATTTGTTTTGGGACACAGTTAAGTTACTTGAAAACAGTTCTTCAAAGCATGCTTTTTAAGCTTTGTTAGATGAATCCTGAGCATCCTTTAGTACAAGGCTAATTTTAGCATTATTCTGGAACATTGCCCTCTCATTTGAGTCTTAATATTCCTCTGTCTCTATGAACTTCAGTTTTATTTCCTGAAAACAAAGTCATTCCTCCATAAACATTGTATGATGATTAAAAAAAAATCAGGAAATTAACTTTGGTATAATACTGTAATCTGTAGATATTCACATTTCACCAACTATCCTAATACTGTCCATTTTGGCAAAAGTGCAGATTCACATCCTGCCTTTAGTTGTCATGTCTCTCTAGTTTAAGTTGGAACAATTCTAGAGCCTATGTTTATGCTTCATGATACTGACATTTTTCTAAAGTGTTGAGGCCATTCATTTTGTTGAATGTCCTTCAATTTTAGTTTGGCCGATTTTCTCTCAAGATTAGAGTCAGGTTATATACTTTTGACAGGAATATCACAGACTTAATGTTGTGTTCTTTTCTGTACATTATATCAAGAAGCAAATGCTGCAGTTTCTCCTATTACTGATGATTATAATTTTTATCGTTTAGTTCTGATGATATCTGCCAGGTTTCTCCAAGGTTAAGTCATTATTTTACTCTTTGCAACTAATAAGTACCTTGTGGAGAGATCCTTTGATTATGTAAATATCCTGCTGCTACTGCTGCTGAGTCGCTTCAGTCGTGTCCAACTCTGCAACCCCATAGATGGCAGCCCACCAGGCTCTGCTGTCCCTGAGATTCTCTAGGCAAGAACACTGGAGTGGATTGCCATTTGCTTCTCCAGTGCCTGAAAGTGAAAAGTGAAAGTGAAGTCGCTCAGTCACGTCTGACTCTTAGCAACCCCATGTACTGCAGCCTTCCAAACTCCTCCGTCCATGGGATTTTCCAGGCACGAGTACTGGAGTGGGGTGGCACTGCCTTAACTTGCCCATTGGCTTTAATATCTATTGATGGTTCTTGTACGAATCAGTTATCAGGATAGTTTCATAAAAGTTCTCATCACAAGGGAAAAAAATATGTAGCTGTGTGAGGTGATGGTTAACTTACTGTGCTAATCATTTTTGCTCTGTATACATGTATCATACCATTATGTTGTGCAACTTAAGCTTATGCAATGTTAGGGCAATTATATCTCACTAAAATTGTGGGGGGAAAAGATGGTTGAAAATTGGTGATTTTCTTTTTCCCCAGTTCACTAATTTCTTCTGTGTTTATTAGCTGACTTTCTGCTAGAGAAAAAACTTCATTCTCTTATTTATTTGCCCATTCATTCATACTAGTATAGACTCATTGTTTTCTATTTTATTCTTTTGACAGTGTCCCTATTATTCTTTGAGCACTTTCATTTTTTTAATGTTTTTTATTGTGGTAAAATTCACATAGTATAAGATATACTGTTTTAACCATATTTAACATTTCAGTGGCACTAAGTACATTGACATTGTTGTGCAGCTCTCAACATCATCCATCTACTGAATTTTTAAGTCCCCATTCCCCATTCTGAGCCCTAACCCTGGCCCCTGCCATCTACCAGTATACTTTCTGACTTTATGAATTTGACTGTTCTAGGTACCTTGTGTAAGTGAAATCAAGTAGTATTTGTTTGCACCTACTCTATAATGTGTTTTTAAAGTTAATATTAGTCTTGCAAACAGATTGTATCTTCGTTTTCCCCTTGTGCTATACAGTGAAAGAAAGAAAGTGAAGTTGCTCAGTCATGTCCGACTCTTTGCAACCCCATGGACTGTAGCCTACTAAGCTCCTCTGTCCATGGAATTTTACAGACAAGAGTACTGGAGTGGGTTGCCATTTTTAGTAGGTTCTCATTAGTTATCTATTATTTTATACACAGTAGTGTGATGTCAGTCCCAATCCCCTACCCCCCAACTTTGTGTCCATACATTTTTTCCTCTGTGTCTGTGTGTCAGTTTCTGCTTTGCAGACAAGTTCATCTGTACTATTTTTTATAGATTCCACATAAGTGAGTTATATACAGTATTTGTTTTCCTCTTTCTGACAGACTTCACTCTATATGACAGTCTCTAGGTCCATCCACGTCTGTATAAGTGGCACAATTTCGTTCATTTTTATGACTAATATTCCATGGTTATATATGTACGCATCTTCTTTATCCATTCCTCTGTCAATGGGCATTTTGGTTGCTTCCGTGTCCTGGCTGTTGTAAATAGTGCCACTGTGAATATTGGGATGCATGTGTCTTTTGGAATTATGGTTTTCTCCTGGTATATGCCCAGGAGTAGGGATTGCTGGATCATATGGTAGTTCTGCTTTTAGTTTAAGGAACCTCCTTACTGTTCTCCATAGTGACTGTATCGTTCCCACCAACAGTGTTAGAGAGTTCTCTTTTCTCTACACCCTCTCCGGCATTTCTTCGTAGATTTTTTTGGTGATGGTCATTCTGCCTGGTGTGAGGGGATACCTCATTGTAGTTTTCATTTGCTCTTCTCTAATAATGAGCAGTGTTGAGCATCTTTTCATGGGTTTATTGGTTATGTGTATGTCATCTTTGGAGAAATGTCTGTTTAGGTCTTCTGCCCACTTCTTAATTGGGTCATTTTTCTGATATTGAACTGTATGAGCTAGCTGCCTGTATATTTTGGAGATTAACCCTTTGTCAACTGCTTTGTTTGCAGTTATTTTCTCCCATTCTCAGGGTTGTCTTTTCATCTTGTTTATAGTTTGCTTTGCTGTGCAAAAGCTTCTAAGTTTAATTAGGTACCCTCCCCTTTTTTTTTTGATTACTCTAGTACATAGGTCAAAAAAAAATCATCTTGCTGTGATTTATGTCAGTCTTCTGCCTATGTTTTCCTCTAATAGGTTTATAGTATCTGGCCTTACATTTAGATCTTTAATCCATTTTGAGTTTCTTTTTGTGTGTGGTGTTAGGGGTGTTCTAATTTTATCTTTTTACCTGTAGCTGTCCAGTTTTTCCAGCACCAGTTATTGAAAAGGCTATCTTTTGTACACTGTACATTCTTATCTCCTTTGTCATAGGTTAGGTGGCTATAGGTGTGTTTATCTCTGGGGTTTTTCTCCTGTTCCATTGATATATATTTCTGTTTTTGTGCCAGTACCATACTGTCTTAATTACTGTAGCTTTGTGGTATAGTCTGAAGTCAGGGAGCCTGATTCTTCCAGCTCCGTTTTTCTTTCGTAGGATTGCTTTGGTTATTTGAGGTCTTTTGTGTTTCATACAGATTGTAAAAATGTTTGTTCTGTGAAAAATGCCGCTGGTAATTTGATAAGGATTGCACTGAATCTGTAGATTGCTTTTGGGACCATAGTCATTTTCACAGTATTGATTCTTGCAGTCCAAGAACATGATATATTTCTCTGTGATGCCTTTGACTTCTTTCTTCAGTATCTTAGAGTTTTCTGCTTGTAGATCTTTTGTCTCCTTAGGTAGGCTTATTCCTAAGTATTTTATTTTTGTTGCAGTAGTGAATGGGATTATTTCCTTACTTTCTGTTACTGACTTATCATTGTTAGTGTATAGGAATACAAGATATTTTTGTGCCTTAATTTTGTATCCTGCAACTTTACTAGATTATCTGTTGAGTTCTAGTAGTTTTCTGTTAGAATATTTAGGATTTTCTGTGTATCATATCATGTCATCTGCAGTGACAGTTTTCACTTCTTTTCCAATTTGGATTCATTCATTTTATTTCTTTTCCTTCTCTGAGTGCTGTGTGGCAAGGACTTCCATAACTGTGTTGAATAATAGTAGTGAGAGTGGACATCCTTGTCTTGTTCCTGATCTTAGAGGAAATGCTTTCAGTTTTTTACCATTGAGAATGATGTTTGCTGTGGATTTGTCACATATGGCCTTTATTATGTTGAGGTAGGTTCCCTCTGTGTCCACTTTCTGGAGATTTGCGTTTTTTTGTAAATAGGTATTGATTTTTGTCAAAAGTTTTTTCTAGGAACAGATAAGTGACCTGGAGGACAGAATGGTGGAAATCACTTCTGCAGAACAGAATAGAGAGAAAAGAATTAAGAGAAATGAAGACAGCCTAAGAGACCTTTGGGACAACATTAAACATACCAACATTCGCATTGTAGGGGTCCCAGAAGGAGAAAAGAGAAAGAAAGGACCTGAGAAAACATTTGAAGAGATAATAGTGGAAAACTTCCTGAACATGGAAGTTCCCGAGTTCAGGAAGCACAGAGAGTCCCAGGAAGGATGAACCCAAGGAGAAACACACTGAGACACATGGTAATCAAACTGACAAAAACTAAAGAGAGAGATAAAATATTAAAAGCAACAAGGGAAAAATGACAAATAACATACAAAGGAACTCCCATCAGGCTATCAGCTGATTTCTCAACAGAAACTCTACAAGTCAGAAGGGAATGGAGGATATATTTAAAGTGGTGAAAGGGAATAACCTAGAATACTAAGAATACCAGCCAAGAATACTCTACCCAGCAAGACTCTCCTTAAGATTTGATGGAGAAAACAAAAGTTTTCCAAATAAGCAAAAGTTAAGAGAATTCAGCATCACCAAACCTTCAGTTCAGTTCAGTTCAGTTCAGTAGCTCAGTCGTATCCGACTCCCTGCGACCCTATGAATCGCAGCACGCCAGGCCTCCCTGTCCATCACCAACTCCCGGAGTTCACTCAGACCCACGTTCATCGAGTCAGTGATGCCATCCAGCCATCTCATCCTCTGTCATCCCCTTGTCCTGCCGCCAATCCCTCCTAGCATCAGAGTCTTTTCTAATGAGTCAACTCTTCGTGTGAGGTGGCCAAAGTACTGGAGTTTCAGCTTCAGCATCAGTCCTTCCAAAGAACACCCAGGGCTCATCTCCTTTAGAATGGATTGGTTAGATCTCCTTGCAGTCCAAGGGACTCTCAAGAGTCTTCTCCAACACCACAGTTCAAAAGCATCAATTCTTCAGCACTCAGCTTTCTTTATAGTACAACTCTCGCATCCATTCATGACCACTGGAAAAACCATAGCCTTGGCTAAACGGACCTTTGTTGGCACAGTAACGTCTCTGCTTTTGAATATGCTATCAAGGTTGGTCATAACTTTTCTTCCAAGGAGTAAGCGTCTTTTAATTTCATGGCTGCAGTCACCATCTGCAGTGATTTTGAACCTTAGCTTTACAAAAAGTGCTAAAGGAAATTCTCTAGACAGAAAACAAGAAAAGGAAAAGCCCTACCTAAAGAAAATAAACCCAAAACAGTTAAGAGAATGGTAATAGGATCATACGTATCAATGATTCTCTTAAATGTAAATGGATTAAATGCACCAACCAAAAGACAGACTGGCTGGGTGGATGAAAACATGTGCATGTATGCACTTCCACATCACTCTGCTTGACCCCCTCCCCCAAATTGTATGTGATTTTTTAATATTGTTAAGTTAATCATGTTATCATTATGGCTTGCATTTGTAACTATCTTTTATTTTTTTGTCTGGCTATTGATTGTGAGAACTGATAAACATCTTTTACTATTGTGATTAAGTAACTATTACTCAATACCATTGTTAACAGAAAAATAATAGTACTCTGTATCACCAAAACTAAGATCTAATAGAAAGACCTGTAATCACTTTGTAAAATCCAGATGCATATCAGAATTATCTTGATATGTTCCAGCTATGTTTCTAACCAGCAATCATGTTTAAAAACAGCTGGACTATATGATGATCTTTTATTTCTATCTAGTTTGTCTTACTTTTCTATTTCATTTTCAGTGCTCCCATTTCATTTAGTTTATGTTCTCTAGTTTCTCCATCTCTTCTCCTTTTTTTTTTTTTGATGTTCTTTCTCAAACCTTTATCAAGTGTAGTAGAAAAGCTTTTGTATACATAATATATATATGTGTGTGTAATTATATATTTTAGAAAACATTACTTTTTGCCTAAATTAAAAAATTAGAACATTTTGATTCTACTTTTTGACTTAGTGTGAATAGAATGCTAGATTTCTAATTTAAAAATAGAGGTGCAACAAGCAACAAAGGTTTACTGCATAGCATAGGGAACTATAGTGAAAATTAATTTCAAAAATAATGTATGTGTATTTGTATAACTGAATCACCTGCTGTGCACCTGAAACATTGTCAGTCAAATATACTTCAATAAAAAAAATACATATTTTATAAAAAAGGGTTTTTCTGCATCTGTTGAGATGATCATATGGTTTTTATTTTTCAATTTGTTAATATGGAGTATCATGTAAATTAATTTGCCTATATGGAAGAAAACTTGCATCCTTGGAATAAATTACAGTTTGATTATGGTGTATGATCCTTTTATATTATTTTATTTACTTTTCTTCGAAACACAGTAACTTTTATTTTTTATTGTTAAATTTAAATTTATGTATTTTAATTGGAGGCTAATTACTTTACAATATTGTATTGGTTTTGCCATACATCAACATGAATCCACCACTGGTGTACACATGTTCCCCATCCTGAACCCCCCTCCCACCTCCCTCCTCGTACCATCCCTCTGGGTCATCCCAGTGCACCAGCCCCAAGCCTCCAATATCATGCATTGAACCTGGACTGGCGATTCGTTTCATATATGATATTATACATGTTTCAATGCCATTCTCCCAAATCATCCCACCCTCTCCCTCTCCCACAGAGTCCAAAAGACTGTTCTATACTTCTTTGTCTCTTTTGCTGTCTCGCATACAGGGTTATCATTATCATTTTTCTAAATTCCATGTATATGCGTTAGTATACTGTATTGGTGTTTTTCTTTCTGGCTTACTTCACTCTGTATAATAGGCTCCAGTTTCATCCACCTCATCAGAACTGATTCAAATGTATTCTTTTTAACGGTTGAGTAATACTCCATTGTGTATATGTACCACAGCTTTCTTATCCATTCGTCTGCTGATGGACATCTAGGTTGCTTCCATGTCCTGGCTATTATAAACTGTGCTGCAGTGAACATTGGGGTATATGTGTCTCTTTCAATTCTGGTTTCCTCGGTGTGTATGCCCAGCAGTGGGATTGCTGGGTCATAAGTCAGTTCTGTTTCCAGTTTTTTAAGGAATCTCCACACTGTTCTCCATAGTGGCTGTACTAGTTTGCATTCCCACCAACAGTGTAAGAGGGTTCCCTTTTCTCCACACCTTCTCCAGCATTTATTGCTTGTCGGCTTTTGGATCACAGCCATTCTGACTGGCGTGAAATGGTATCTCGTGGTTTTGATTTGCATTTCTCTTGATAATGAGTGAAGTTGAGCATCATTTCATGTGTTTGTTAGCCATCTGTATGTCGTCTTTGGAGAAATGTCTGTTTAGTTCTTTGGCCCATTTTTTGATTGGGTTGTTTATTTTTCTTGAATTGAGCTGCAGGAGTTGCTTGTATATTTTTGAGATTAGTTGTTTGTCAGTTGTTTCATTTGCTATTATTTTCTCCCATTCTGAAGGCTTGTCTTTTCACCTTGCTTAGAGTTTCCTTTGTTGTGCAGAAGCTTTTAATTTTAATTAGATCCCATTTGTTTATTTTTGCTTTTATTTCCAATATTCTGGGAGGTGAGTCATAGAATATGTATGATCCTTTTAATGTGGATTAAATCCTATTGGATTCTGTTTGCTAGTATTTTGTTGAAGATTTCTGTATCTGTGTTCATCAGTGATACTAGTCTTTAATTTTCTTTTTTGTGACATCCTTTGCTGGTTTTGCTATCGGGTGATGATGGCCTCACAGATTGAGCTTGGGAGTGATCCTTCCTCTGCAGTTTTTTGGAACAGTTTGAGAAGGGTAGGTGTTAGTGCTTTGCTAAATGTTTACTAGAATTTACCCATGAAGCCCTCTGGTCCTTGACTTCTGTTTGTTGGAAGTTTCAATTTCATTACTTATAATTGGTCTGCTCATACTTTCTATTTCTTCCTTGTTCAGTTTTAGAAGATTGTACCTTTCTAAGAATTTGTCCCTCTCTTCCAAATTATCCATTTTATTAGCATATAGTTGCTTATAGTAGTCTTTTATGATCCTTTGAATTTCTGCTGTATCAGTTGTGGTTTCTCCTTTTTCATTTCTAATTATGTTGATTTGTATCCTCTCCCCCCCCCCCCCCTTTTTTTTTAAATTGAGGAATCTGACTCAAAAAATGTATCAGTTTTGTCTCTCAAAGAACCAACTTTTAGTTTCATTGCTCTTTGGTATTGTTTTCTTAATTTCTGTTTCATTTATTTCTGCTGATTTTTATGATTTCTTTTCTTCTACTAACTTTGTTCTTCGTTCTTTGGTTGCTTTAAAGCAACTTGTAAGGTTTTGAAATTTGTAAAGATTTGAAAAGGTTTGAAACTTTTCTTGTTTCTAGAGGTAGGATTGTATTCCTGTGACTTGCCCTCTAAGAACCGCTGTTGCTGCCTCCCATAGGATTTGGGTCATCGTGTTTTCATTGTCATTTGGATGTATGTACTCTCTGATATTTTCTTTGATTTCTTTAGTGATCTTGTGGTTATAAGCTTATTGTTTAGCCTTCATGTGTTTCTGTTTTTTATAGTTTTTTTTTTTTTTTCTCCTATAGTTGATTTCTAATCTCATAGCATTGTGGTCAAAAAAAGATCTTTGAAACAATTTCAGTTTTCTTCAGTTTAACAGAGCTTGATTTGTGATCCATGATGTGATTTATTCTGGAGAATGTTCCATGTGCACTTGAGAAGAATGTGTATTCTGCTGCTTTTGGATTTAAAGCTTGTGTTCCCTTATTTTCTATCTGGATGATCTGTCCATTGGTATAAGTAGGGTATTAAAATCTCCCGCTGTTATTGTGTTACTGTTGATTTCCCTTTTATGTCTGTTAGTGTTTGCTTTATGTATTGAGGTTTTCCTTTGTTGGGTGCATAAATATTTATAGTTGTATCTTCTTCTTGGATTGATCCCTTAATCATTATATAGTATCTTTTTTTTTGTCTCTTGTAACAGTCTTTGTTTTAAAGTCTGTTTTGTCTGATAGAAATATCCATACTCTGGCTTTCTTTTAATTTGCATTTGCATGGAATGTAGTTTTCTGCTCCCTTACTTTCAGCCTGTGTGTGTCAATAGGTCTCAAGAGAGGATCTTGTTTTTGTATCCATTCAGCCAGTCTGTGTCTCTGGCAGCATTTAATCCATTTATGTTCAAGGTTATTATCAATATGCTAACGTCTTCTTAATCATTTTGGGTTTGTTTTCTATAGGTCTTTTTCTTCTCTTGTTTCCCTCTTAGAGAAGCTCCTTTAAAATTTGTTGGAAAGCTGATTTGGTGGTCCTGAATTCTTAGCTTTGTCTGTGCTTTGTCTCTCTGTAAAGCTTTTGATTTCTCCGATGAACCTGAATGAGATCATTGCTGAGTAGAGTTATCTTTGTTGTAGGCTTTTCTCTTCCATCACTTTAAATATATCCTGTCACTCTCTTTTGGCCTGCAGAGTTTCTGTTGAAAGATCAGCTGATAACCTTATTGGGTTTCCCTGGTATATTATTTGTTATTTTTCTCTTCCCGCTTTTAATATTTTTTCTTTGAATTTAACTTTTGTTATTTTGATTAATATATGTCTTGTTGTGTTTCTCCTTGGGTTTATCCTGTGTGGGACTCTGTGCTTCGTGGACCTGGGTGGCTGTTTTCTTTCCCATGTTAGGAAAGTTTTTGACTGTTATCTCTTTAAATTTTTCTCAGCCGCTTTCTGTTTCTCTTCTGGGATCCCTATAATTTGGATGCTGGTGCGTTTAATGTTGTACCTGAGGTCTCTGAGACTGTCCTCATTTCTTTTCATTCTTTTTTTCTTTATTCTACTCCTTGGCAGTTATTTCCACCATTGTATCTTCTAGTTCACTTATTTGTTCTTCTGCCTCAGTTATTCTGCTATTGATTCTTATTTTTCATTTCAGTTATTGTGCTTCTTATGACTGTTCTTCAGTTCTTCTAAGTCCTTGTTAAAGATTTCTTGTATTTTTTGGATCTATACCTCTGTTCTATTTGTGAGATTTTGAATCATCTTTACTATCATTTCTCTCTGAGTTCTTTTCAGGTAGATTACCTATTTTTTTTCATTTGTTTGGTCTTGTAGGTTTTTGCTTGGCTTCTTCATCTGCAACAAATTTTCTGTTATGTCATTTTTGTTGATACGTGGGGCTGTGTTCCTGTCTTACTGGTTGTTTGGCCTGTGGCATCCAGCACTGGAGTTGAGTGGACTGGAGTTTGCCGGCAGTTGGGTGGAGCCAGGTTGTGGTGCTGAGATGAGGACCTCTGCGAAAGTTCACACCAGTTAATATTACCTGAAGCCAGTTAATATTGCCTGAGCCCTGAAGTTCTCTGTTAGTCCAGCAGCTTGATCTCAGTGCTCCCACCGCAAAGTCTCAGACCTGACCCTGGCCTATGAACCAAGGACCTGCAAGCCGCATGGTGTGGCATGAAAGAAAAAAAAATACAACAAACAGAAAAGAGCAGAACAAGAAGAAAGGATAAAAAGTAAAATTAGAAAACTAAAAAGTTTATTAGGTAAAATAAAAACAAAGTGAAATGATAAAAAAGCACAAGAACAAAAATATAAAAAATTTTATTTTAATTTTTAAGAAAATTAAAAAAATTTAAAACTTCCTGGTGTTTCCATTGTCAGTGTTCTTGCCCCTACAGTGAGCTGCATCCAACCTTCTCCTCCCCAGGAGGGCCTCCAAGACCTCTAGGTAGGTCTCTGGACCCACTGTGTCAGCCCCACCTTGTTACTTTCCCCAGCATCTGCTTTTGAAGCTGGCCTGGAGTACACATTGGCAAGGGGCCAGCTGTGGCGCTGGCTTCCATGGGCATGCCCACAGGGGCCAGTGCAGCAGGGGGAGGCTTTAGATGGGAGGGCATTGCAAATTGAGCACTTTAATTTCTGACTCAACAAGATGTTCTAGGATCACCTTGTCATGTCTCTATGCCAGCCCTGAAATTAGACATTTGTCTAAGGAGCCTTGGTTTCTTTACTGTAGTAGGAAAAAAAAAAGTGAAAGCGAAATCGCTCAGTTGTGTCTGACTTTTCACAACCCCATGGACTGTAGCCTGCCAGGCTCCTCCATCCATGGGATTTTCCAGGCAAGAGTATTGGAGTGGGTTGCCATTTCCTTCTCCAGAATAGTATTTAAATATTTACTTGTTAGATGTGCTTATTGCTACTGAGAAATTGTTGCATCTAAGCCCTCTTAGTGGATATAGCTAAGTGTATTGATTATATATGAGTATGTATGTGTGTGGATGTATGTGATACATAGCTTTACTTTTAGAAACTATTCTTGAGTTAACCAGTGTCATGGCTGCTAAAAATTTAAAAAGTGAGTATACTCTTAGGTTGTATTACTAAATGATCATGTTCATTATAAATCCACAGTTGTTTGCATTCTTCAGACAAATAGATTGTTTTGTTGGCCAACTAGATTCCAGGAATTTAGATCTTATCTGATAAGGAAGATGATTGGATGGAGAGAGGTTTGAAAGGCATGTTATGTGAAGAACAGTTGAAGGAGGCAGCTATATTTAATCTAGAGAAAGGAAAGATTAACAGCAGCATGTACTTGCTATATTATTTTATTTGAAGCCAGAAGATATGGTAAAATTCTGTGCTCATGTAGAGTATAATACAGGTGAGTGTAACTTAAGAAAGACAACCAAGTTATCTTTACATAAGGAAATTTTCGAGGCAAACTCTCTTCTAATAGAGTGAATTCCCTTGAGAAATCCTCAAACTAAGTTACTGTCTTTTCAATTGGTAGAAAAGTTTGCCCATTTTCATATAATTTGTACCATGAGAAGTTGGAAGTACTTGGAAGATGTCTAAGCATGCCATATTTAGTGGCTTGTTAGTTAATTGTATTGGCCATATTTAGTTAATTGTATGTGTTATGAGGTGCCTCATGAGGAAAAGGTTCTGCTGTGTAAGAAACAACATGATCATAGTTTTCTCTTATATGTTTATAATGCACAGCAGCATAGGAGGCTCTGGGAAGCCCTCAAGTAAGGAGACTTGTTTGACTTTTTCTTATCTAGTGGATTTAGGGGATAGTTGAGAATAGAGAGGCAGGTGAGGTAGTCTGGTATTCCCATCTCTTTCAGAATTTTTCAGTTTATTGTGATCCACACAGTCAAAGGCTTTGGCATAGTCAATAAAGCAGAAATAGATGCTTTATGCTATATGCTGTATATGCTATATACAGGTCAGGAAGCAACATTTAGAACTGGACATGGAACAACAGACTGGTTTCAAATAGGAAAAGGAGTACATCAAGGCTGTATATTGTCACCCTGCTTATTTAACTTATATGCAGAGTACATCATGAGAAATGCTGGGCTGGAAGAAGCACAAGCTGGAATCCAGATTGCCAGGAAAAGTATCAGTCACCTCAGATATGCAGACAACACCACCCTTATGGCAGAAAGTGAAGAGGAACTCAAAAGCCTCTTGATGAAAGTGAAAGAGGAGAGTGAAAAAGTTGGCTTAAAGCTCAACATTCAGAAAATGAAGATCATGGCATCCAGTCCCATCACTTCATGGGAAATAGATGGGGAAACAGTGGAAACGTGGCACACTTTATTTTTTGGGCTCTCAAATCACTGCAGATGGTGACTACAGCCATGAAATTAAAAGACGCTTACTCCTTGGAAGGAAAGTTATGACCAACCTAGATAGCATATTCAAAAGCAGAGACATTACTTTGCCAACAGAAGTCCATCTAGTCAAGGCTATGGTTTTTCCAGTGGTCATGTATGGATGTGAGAGTTGGACTGTGAAGAAAGCTGAGGGCTGAAGAATTGATGCTTTTGAACTGTGGTGTTGGAGAAGACTCTTGAGAGTCCCTTGGACTGCAAGGAGGTCCAACCAGTCCATTGTGAAGGAGATCAGTCCTGGGTGTTCATTGGAAGGACTGATGCTAAAGCTGACACTCCAGTACTTTGGTCACCTCATGAGAAGAGTTGACTCATTGGAAAAGACTCTTATGCTGGGAGGAATTGAGGGCAGGAGGTGAAGAGGATTACAGGGGATGACATGGCTGGACATGAGTTTGAGTGAACTCCAGGAGTTGGTGATGGACAGGGAGGCCTGGCATGCTGCGATTCATGGGGTCATGAACTGAGACTAGAGATATAATCTTCATACATAGTAGTCATTACATACACATGGTATTTAAACCAAGATATTTTGAGTGATTACCAAGGGACTGAGTGAAGAAGACAGATGTCAAGGAATGAGATAAGGGAGAAGATTGGAGTCTGCAAAGAAACTGAGGAGTAGCCAGCAAGTTAGGGGCAAACCCAAGAGAGAGGTTTTCTGGAGGGTAAGTGACTGCTGTTCTGAGTGGAGGGAACTTAGTCAGCTGTGTTGTGTACTGCAGATTAGATGAGGAACTGAGACCTGACCATTGGATTTGGCAACCTAAATTCATTGGTGTCCTTAAAGAGAACTTTCTTTGGAGTGTGGACAGCAAAGATATGCTTGGATTGAAGAGAGGAAGTAGAGAGATTGGAGGAGATAGCAAAATTTTGCTGTGAAGGGAGGAACAGAAATGGAATATTTCCTTTTGTCGAGCACATACCTTCTGTGTATATAGTCATCCATTGGTACTCGCAAGGATTGGTTCCAAGACTCCCTACTGGGGATACCAAGATTCACTGGTGCTCAAATCCTTTATATAAAAAGGCATTGTACTGTATAGCTGGAGAGATTAGAGACCAATGAAAAGAATGAGTTATACATAGTCGAGCTGTTGGTTCTGCTTAAACGGTAGTTGTAGTATGTTAGAAAGTACTTTCCTCTGTGGTATGGACTTGGATGGGCTAGAAATTGAACGTTGGTTTCCTGATATGTAGAAATCTCCCTCAGACACAAGAATGTTACGAGTGTAGTGGCTATTAAGCTGTGCTGCATTCCTGAATTTCAGGCAGTTTGGGTCAGTTGGCATGGTAGTTAGTAGTAATATGAAGCAAAACCCCCAAATTTCATTTTCATTAACCTTGAATTGATGATCTGGACATATTAATAATGGTATTATTACATGAAATAATTTGGTCACCAACCATAGGTTCATTTAAAAAATATAGTTCATTTGTCCCATAAGAAGTTACCTGCTATATTTTAAGCCACATGTCCTAATTTTAAATTGGCCACTTTAACTATGGGGCGAGAAAACCCAGGGGACACAATTTGATTCTTACCACTACTTCACCATTAATCCTGCATCTACTTTCTTAAAACCAATTCCAAGTTCATTCCTTATATATGTATGCTTTTGCTGTAGTTTCAGTTACTTATTGTAAGGGAGTGAAGTTGTTAGATGCTTGTGTTTCATCCACTCTTTTTTGTTTGTTTGTTTGGCTGTGCTGGCTGGCATGTGGAATCCTAGTTCACAGACTAGGAATCAGACTCACGTCCTCCGCACTGGAAGCATGGAGTCTTAACCACTGGAACCCAGAGAAGTCCCCACCATTCTTTCCCCTGGTAGTTTCAAATATTTAAATCTTATGTTGTTCTTCATTAAGTCATTTGAACATCATTGTGTATATATTCTCCTTTGTTTATATATTCACCATTTAATTTCCTGTGATGATCTGGTCCTAGAAGAGTTCCAAAGTAACTTGTCAAATAGGTCAAAACAAGGAAAAAGTCATTTTAGAGTGAGAAATTACCACCAGGACTAGAAGGCAAGCATGGAAATATATTTGATAATCCATATGGCTTGACTGTAAGGTATGTTTGGATGGCAGATTGGAGTGGGTAGTTAGTGTGTGGAAGAAGGTAGAGATGATGGATGCTGCTGGTTATAAAAGCAATGAATTTGTGATCAGGTTGTAAGGGAAGGGTCTTTTGTATACTGTGCTGATACAACTCTTTTATTAGGTGATAGGAAATGAATAGAGATTTTTTAAGAAGAAGAGAAGCATGAAGTCAGTATTTTAGAGAGATAAATGGTGAAAGTGAAGACGTAGTAAAAGGCCGTTAGAGTAGTCCTGGTAATGGATGGTACGAGCGTGCACTAGGCATGTGGTAGGGGGCCAGGGACGGGCTGTGTAAGAGACGTTTTGCCCATGTGACAGATAGACTATGCTAATTTATCCCTTCATATTTATCTAATGGTTCTCATGTGCCAGGAATCGAATCGGTGGTGGTGGGAAAGGGAAGGAGACAAAGATTCTAGGGTTCCTTGCTTAAGTACTGAGTTGAGTAGATAGTAAATGAATAATAATAGATCAGAGGAGGGAAAATGCATTTTAGCTTTGTTTTTCCCTGGAGGTAGTTGTCGCAGATTCACAGAAAAGCTTAAGCTTGGCCCTGTATTTTCTGTTTAGTATCTTGATTTTATGAAAAGAATTGAAACTGAATGTCTTCCTTTTACTTCCCTCTGTTAGAAATAACAGAAGTAAAATTGCAGCTGTTGTTAGTTTAGCATCCTATTTTAGAATATTTAAATTTGGCTTTTCAGTTGAGTCATTAACTTAAAAGATTGTCATTAGTACATAAAAAAATAAGTACTAAAAAGTAAATTTAGGGATTTGTGAGTAAAAATGAGGTTCAGTCAGTTCAGTTCAGTTGCTCAGTTGTGTCTGACTCTTTGGGACCCCATGGCCTGCAGCACACCAGGCTTCCCTGTCCATCACCAACTCCTGGAGCTTGCTCAAACCCACGTCCATTGAGTTGATGATGCCATCCAACCATCTCATCCTCTGTTGTCCCCTTCTCCTCCTGCCTTCAGTCTTTCCCAACATCAGGGAAAGACTTGTTTCCATTGAGTCAGGTCTTCGTATCAGGTGGCCAAATACTGGAGCTTAAGCTTCAGCATCAGTCCTTCCAGTGAATATTCAAGACTGATTTCCTTTAGGATGGACTGATTTGATCTCCTTGCTGAACAAGGGATTATCAAGAATCTTTTCCAACACCACAGTTCAAAAGCATAAATTCTTCTGTGCTCAGCTTTCTGTATGGTCCAACTGTCATATCCATACATGACTACTGGAAAAACCATAGCTTTGACTATAGAATCACATAATTTTACTTCACTGAAACCAAGTGAAAATAGGAAAAAGTGGGTAGGGGGAGAAGAGAGGGCAAACAAAATGGAATAGAATCTGGGAAAAGAGGTATGTGCAACCTTATACCAAATACTTCAGAAAGTAGAGACCAGGAAAGAAGGAGAAAATACTAGATGTATCTGTCAAGGTTTATAATTCCAGCCCCATATCCAAGAAGCCAGACTAAGGAAAGATGAGGTCTATAAAACATGAAGTATTCTCTCTAATTCTCTTCAGGGAGGCAGATCTAAGGGATGAGTAGGGAACAAAAAGTCAACAAAAAATCCCTAAAGACCCTCACATACTATTTCTGAGCTTCACACTGTCAAGGACCATTGACATTCTGAAATGTACTCTGGTTAAGGATAAGAACCAAAACCCAAGAAGATAGATAGGATAGTCCCCTGATGGGGGCATGTATCCTGGTAGAGGATACTAAATGACTTTTCAGCAGTGGCTGTTCTCAGTTTAAACTTTTCCTGACCATTGATGGATTATAGGAAAAAAGATTAAAATAGTACTATCCAGTTCTCAAATGGAAGTTTGTGTGTACTGTGTGCATGAACATGTATCTACAGAAATAAAAGTGGTCCTGGGTGAGAAGGATGTTGAAATAGTCAAAGAGAACCTATTGGATATCAGAATAAGTAGGAGCTTCAGTGTAGCACTCCCCATGTTAAACATAATCAAGATTTTATTTTTTAATGACATGGCAAATGTTCAAGCTGGATTTAGAAAAGGCAGAGGAACCAGAGATCAAATTGCCAACATCCGCTGGATCATGGAAAAAGCAAGAGAGTTCCAGAAAAACAACTATTTCTGCTTTATTGACTATGCCAAAGCCTTTGACTGTGTGGATCACAATAAACTGTGGAAAATTCTGAAAGAGAAGGGAATACCAGAACACCTGACCTGCCTCTTGAGAAACCTATATGCGGTCCAGGAAGCAACAGTTAGAACTGGACATGGAACAACAGACTGGTTCCAAATAGGCAAAGGAGTACATCAAGGCTGTATACTGTCTCCTTGCTTATTTAACTTACATGCAGATTACATCATGAGAAAAGCTGGGCTGGAAGAAGCACAAGCTGGAATCAAGATTGCCGGGAGAAATATCAATAACCTCAGATATGCAGACAACACCACCCTTATGGCAGAAAGTGAAGAGGAACTCAAAAGCCTCTTGATGAAAGTGAAAGAGGAGAGTGAAAAAGTTGGCTTAAAGCTCAACATTCAGAAAATGAAGATCATGGCATCTGGTCCCGTCACTCCATGGGAAATAGATGGGGAAACGGTGGAAACAGTGTCAGACTTGATTATTTTGGGCTCCCAAATCACTGCAGATGGTGACTGCAGCCATGAAATTAAAAGACGCTTGCTCCTTGGAAGAAAAGTTATGACCAACCTAGATAGCATATTCAAAAGCAGAGACATTACTTTGCCAACAAAGGTCCGTCTAGTCAAGGCTATGGTTTTTCCAGTGGTCATGTATGGATGTGAAAGTTAGACTGTGAAGAAAGCTGAGGGCTGAAGAATTGATGCTTTTGAACTGTGGTGTTGGAGAAGACTCTTGAGAGTCCCTTGGACTGCAAGGAGGTCCAACCAGTCCATTCTGAAGGAGATCAGCCCTGGGATTTCTTTGGAAGGACTGATGCTAAAGCTGACACTCCAGTACTTTGGCCACCTCATGTGAAGAGTTGACTCATTGGAAAAGACTCTGATGCTGGGAGGGATTGAGGGCAGGAGGAGAAGGGGACGACAGAGGATGAGATGGCTTGATGGCATCACTGACTCGATGGATGTGAGTTTGAGTGAACTCCGGGAGATGGTGATAGACAGGGAGGCCTGGCGTGCTGCAATTCATGGGGTTGCAAAGAGTCGGACACGACTGAGTGGGTGAACTGAACCAGACTCTACAAATACATTACAGGAAAAAAATAAAAAAGACCATGAAAAGAAGAATAGGACTATCCTACATTAGCATAATTTGTATTCCCAAAATAGAAACTCCAACAAACGGAACAGAAAAAGATTTAAGGAAAAAAAGGAAAAAAATTTATGACATTAAAAAGTAACACTTGCAGGCTGAAAGACTCTAAACAGCAGGAAAAATTTCATGAAACAGTGAAAAAATGACTACACCATTGTAGTTCTTAACTTCAGAAATAAGCAGAGAATTATTTTGGAATCCTGGCCAAAATGAAAATCTGACTTACATGGGGAAGTGGGAGGCAGGTATCTAGCTGACTGCAGACTTCTCAGTTATATACATACAGTTCCAAAAGACAAGCCAACAACATTTAGGAAGTATTGATGCCCCCCCCTCAAAAAAAAATTATTGTGTATCAAAACTATTATATACAAAAGTATTAGATTTGGTTTGGCTGCTAATAATAGTTGCTAAAGCTGTAAGGATTTATAATTTTGGATACAAAAAGTATGGAGGAAGGCAGTCCAGAATTAGTATGGTGGTTTTACTAGGCAACCTAGGTTCCTTCCTGTCATGAATATACCTAGCTTCTGTCTCAAGGTCACTATCCATGGTGCCTGCTGTAACTTCGGCCATTAGAACAGCATTCCAAGGTGGAGGAAATAGAAAGGGCGAAAAGAACAAAGGATTTTCTCCAACTGAGCTTTCTTTAAGGGGCTTAACTTGGAAGTTGTACCTAACACCTCTTGTGTCGGGACCAGAACATAGTCATAGCCACACCTGGCTTAGGAAAGGTCTTTATCTTGGGCAGTAATGTGCTCAGTAAAATTTTGCAAAAGGAAGAGGAAGGTGGAATAATGAGAGTCAACTAGCAGTCTCTGGTGATTTTTATTTTTTTAAACAGACATTCTCTTCTTTATCAACCATTCTTCTCATTTGACCTTGACTTTTGTCTTTTCCACTCCATTTCAATTGCTCCTAAATTGTCTGTCTGCAACGCAGGAGACCTGGGTTCGATCCCTGGGTTGGGAAGATCCCCTGGAGAAGGAAATGGCAGCCCACTCCAGTATTCTTGCCTGGAAAATCCCATGGATCGCTGAGCCTGGTAAGCTACTGTCCATGGGGTCGCAAAGAGTTGGACACGACTGAGCGACTTCACTTTCTTTTCAGACTTTCTGTTTTGTTTAACCCATTGATCTCTTAGCAGCCTACTCTTCTGTAAAAGACCCTCCTCTCTTGGCCCCTCTTTTTTCGCTTCTCTGAATAGTAGTAGACTTGAGGCTGAACCTCAAGTTCAGGAAAGGGTTCAGCCCTTTCCTTCTCTGATTATAATCTTAGTTGATATGGCAGTCACATGATTTTATTGACATCATCTCTGAAAGGCACAGGTGTTAAATTTTGTTTAGTTTTGACCTAAACCTGTATAGCCTATCTCTGAGTTTGTTTTTTCCCCCAATATTGGTAAAGCTTCTTTTTGTTTTTTCCGTCAGGTGCATCTTTTTATTTTTTATGTTCTTTTTTCTGCCACTTTATTTTTGGTTGCACTAGGTCTTTGTTGCTGCAGGGGCCTTCCTCTCGGGGTGAGCAGGGGCTGCTCTCCACTTGGGGTGTGTGGGCTTCTCATTGCAGTAGCTTCTCTCTCTGTGGAGCCCAGGCTCTAGGGCACCTCTTCCCAGTAGTTTGTGGAGCACGGGCTTAGTTGCCTTGAGGCATGTGGGATCTTCCTGGACCAGGGACTGAACCCATGTCTCTTGTATTGGCAGGTGGATTCTTTACCACTGAGCCACCAGGGAAGACCCGCCCCCATTGCACCCCGATTTTAAATGTTGGCTGTGTATTCGTGACTTTTATACCCATATTTCTATCCCTCATCTTTATTTTGAGCTCAGACTCAAGGATCTAACTCCTTGTTGGACATCTTTATTTTTCTGTCTAGTAGGTAATGTCACCTTAACAAGCCTGTATCAAATTGTTTGTATTTTTCTCATAAACCTTTTTTTTTTTTAAGTTTCTTTTTTTTTTGTTTTTACTTTATTTTACTTTACAATACTGTATTGGTTTTGCCATACATTGACATGAATCCACCACGGGTGTACATGCGTTCCCAAACATGAACCCCCCTCCCACCTCCCTCCCCATAACATCTCTCTGGGTCATCACCGTGCACCAGCCCCAAGCATGCTGTATCCTGCGTCGGACATAGACTGGCGATTCGATTCTTACATGATAGTATACATGTTACAATGCCATTCTCCCAAATCATCCCACCCTCTCCCTCTCCCTCTGAGTCCAAAAGTCCATTATACACATCTGTGTCTTTTTTCCTGTCTTGCATACAGGGTCGTCATTGCCATCTTTCTAAATTCCATATATATGTGTTAGTATACTGTATTGTTGTTTTTCTTTCTGGCTTACTTCACTCTGTATAATTGGCTCCAGTTTCATCCATCTCATCAGAACTGATTCAAATGTATTCTTTTTAACAGCTGAGTAATACTCCATTGTGTATATGTACCACAGCTTTCTTATCCATTCATCTGCTGATGGACATCTAGGTTGTTTCCATGTCCTGGCTATTATAAACAGTGCTGCGATGAACATTGGGGTACATGTGTCTCTTTCAGTTCTGGTTTCTTCGGTGTGTATGCCCAGCAGTGGGATTGCTGGGTCATAAGGTAGTTCTATTTGCAATTTTTCAAGGAGTCTCCACACTGTTCTCCAAAGTGGCTGTACTAGTTTGCATTCCCACCAACAGTGTAGGAGGGTTCCCTTTTCTCCACACCCTCTCCAGCATTTATTGCTTGCAGATTTTTGGATCGCAGACATTCTGACTGGTGTGAAGTGGTACCTCGTTGTGGTTTTGATTTGCATTTCTCTGATAATGAGTGATGTTGAGCATCTTTTCATGTGTTTGTTAGCCATCCGTAAGTCTTCTTTGGAGAAATGTCTATTTCGTTCTTTGGCCCATTTTTTGATTGGGTCGTTTATTTTTCTGGAATTGAGTCTCATAAACCTTTTTTTTTTAATGGGAGTCCATCTCAGAAAAATGGTTCAAACCAAAAATTTAGATTTCTCTCCCTATCCTTCCCTCCATTCTGCCCCAAACTAGTCCGTTCTGAGATTTTGTCGATTTTACCTATAAATAAAATTAAAAACTGCACACCCATTGCCATCTCTGTTCCTTCCATCTGACCCCAGCGTACTGTCAGCTTCTGTGTGAGATTGACTTTTTTAAGTAGCCTTGCTGTTTGCACTCTGAGTTCTTCAGTCCAGTCTTTTCTCTTCACAGCTCTCAGAGTGGTCTTTGCAAGTCAGATTATCACTGCTTTGCTGAAGTCGCTTCAGTGGCTTCCTGTCTTTATAATAAGGTTATTTGCTGTGGTGTCTGAGACCCTGCGAAAAGGCTCCTATCTCCCTCTCATATTTCACAGAGCCACTGTCGTCTGTGTTCACTATGCTTGTGTCACACAGGCCTCCTTTCTGCTTCTGAAAAGCTCTAAGCCCGTTCCTACCCGAGGGTCGTTGTGCTTCCTACTGTTCCCTCTGCTCAAGATGTCCTCCCGTGGTTCTTAGCCTGGCTGTCCTCGTCCTTCAGATCTCAATTAACATGTCGTCTCAGAGGGGACTTCGGCCATCTTTTCCAAAAGTGCTGCACTCCATCCCAACTATACCTCCCTGTTTATTTCCTTCATAGTACCACCTCAACACAAAATTATCTTGATGTTAATTTATCTTGTCCTGCTATTAATTTATCTTCTCTCTTTGCGTTGTAATTTGTTTCATGGCAGGGACCTTGGTTTTTGTTTACTCTTATGTCTTTAGTTCCTGCAACAGTGCAATATTAGTGTTTAGTCAGTCAGGTACTGGCTGAAACATCTCTCATGTAGTGTTTTTCAGATTTTATTCATGGTATTTTTAGTGAGTAATTTTTGATCTCTAAATACTTTTTTAAGTTTTATTAAATCCTGAAAATGTTGGATTATCATTTCATGCATTATCATTTTGATAATGGAGTACCTGGAACACTAACTTAGTTAATATTTTAGTAGACACCTCTAATAGCATATTCATATTTGAATGAAGTCTGAACAGTTGATGTAAAAAAATTTCTTTTGAGTAAATGAGGAAGTTAAACTATTTAGATCATATTTCATTGTTGACTTCTCCAAATGGCACAACAGTTAAAAATGAAAATCACTTACCCAGTACACTGTCAAATGAGTATTCAAAGGACCTCCTAAGTATTTAAAAGAAAAGAAAGCCCAAAGGAATGCTATCAGTAGAGATTTCATAGGTATGTGCTAAAGTTAAGAAGCTACTTTAAAGGATATACAGGGTGGGTTGGTTGTACACAGTTCTACAGACGGTATTCTGGGTATTAAGATTATACCTCTAGGGATTCTCTTAGATTTCACAATGGTGCAACATGTTTTTGTAAATATAGATTTAGAGAAAAGTTGTTCGGTCACCCAGTTTTGTCCGACTTTTTGCAACCCCAAGAACCGCAGATGCCAGTCCTCCCTGTCACTCACCATCTCCCAGAGTTTGCCCCAAGTTCGTGTTCATTGCATCAGTGATGCCATCCAGCCATCTCATCCTTGGACGTCCCCTTCTCCTGCCCTCAATCTCTCCCAGCATCAGGGACTTTTCCAATGAGTTGGCTGTTCACATCAGGTGACCAAAATATTGGAGCTTCAGCTTCAGCATCAGTCCTTCCAGTGAGTATTCAGGGTTGATTTCCTTTAAGATTGACTGATTTGATTTCCTTGCTATCCAAGGAACTCTCAGGAGTCTCTCCAGCACCACAGTTCGAAGGCATCAATTCTTTGGCGCTCTGCCTTCCTTCTTTATGGTCCAGGTCTCACAACTATATGTGGCCACTGGAAAGACCATAGCCTTGACTATATGGACTTTTGTCAGCAAAGTGATGTCTTTGCTTTTCAACACACTGTCTCAGTTTGTTATAGCTTTCCTGCCAAGAAGCAGTTGTCTTCTGATTTCATGGCTGCAGTCACCATCTGCAGTGATTTTGAAGCCTAAGAAGAGGAAATCTGTCACTGCTTCTGCCTTTTCGTTTTCTGTTTGCCATGATGTAATGGGGCTGGATGCTGTCTTCGTTTGTTGAATGTTGAGTTTTAAGCCAGCTTTTCCACTCTCCTCCTTCACCCTCACCAAGAGGTTCTTTAGTTCCTCTTTGCTTTTTGCCTAGAATGGTATCATCTGCATATCTAAGGTGGTTGTTGTTTCTCCCACCTATCTTGATTCCAGCTTGTAACTCATCCAAACTGACCTTTCTGAAGATATACTCAGCGTGTAAGTTAAATAAACAGGGTGACAGGCAGACTACCCTGTCGTATTCCTTTCTCAATCCTGAACCAGTTAGTTGTTCCATACAGGGTTCTAATTGTTGCTCCTTGACCCACATACAGGTTTCTCAGAGTCAGGTAAGGTGGTCTGGTATTCCCATCTCTTTAAGAGCTTTCTACAGTTTGTTATGATTAACACAGTCAAAGGCTTTAGTGTAACTGATGAAACAGAGGTAGATGGTTTTCTGAAATTCCGTTGCTTTCTCTATGATTCAGCGAATGTTGGCAATTTGATTTGATATCTGGTTCCTCTGCCTTTTCTAAACCCAACTTGGTCGTTTGGAAGTTCTTGGTTCTTGTAATGCTGAAGCCTAGCATGCAAGATTTTAAGCATGACCTTACTAGCATGGGAGATGAGTGCAACTGTCTGATGGTCTGAGCATTCTTTGATACTGCCCTTCTTGGGAACTGGGATGAGGACTGACTTTTTCCCGTCCTGTGGCCACTGCTGGGTCTTCCAGATTTGCTGGAAAAGACTAATTTTTCTTAACTTAGGTGTTATCCACTAGCTCCCAAAACGTGGACTATGTGGTGTTTCCATGAATGAAAATAAAAATTTCAAATACTCCTTTTATGAACTGGTATAATAGAAAGTGTGTACCTTTTAGACCTCTTTTTGCATTTGTTTTTTCTATCCTAAGATTGAAAACAACTTTAAACATATAGTTTGTGATGTTTATTCTTCACAACATCTCCATGAAATAAAGTCTGTTCCAGATGAATTATTTTGTAAGCTTTCAAGAAACTGGAGCAATCTGTAGGTCACATGATTAGAACATAGCCACCCTGAAACTAGTGGAAGTTTTCCTTCTGTCCATACCACATTCCTTCTACCAGAATTTCACTTTTTCCTAAGTTCAGTATCAGTATGGAAAAATTTGGTTTGTGCCATTAGTGTTTGTTTGTTTGTTTTTTTTTTAAAGAGAAAACTGCCTTGTTCCTAGTTTCTGAAGTCTAAAAATTACTTATTTTAGCCTTGGAGGATGCAGCTGAGTTATATTTAACTATAGCATTGTACTTCATAGGTTTGCAAATCATTATATATTTGTTGGTTGATATGTCAGCTAATAAACCAACTATATTAATTATACTTCACTATAGTTTTGTGCATTTTACTATTAGGAAAAATGTTTCTCTGTTTATATTCATGTTGAGGTAGTACAGGAGTTTGACAGGTAGAGTTTTTAATTTTGGCCTGTCTACTAAAAATTGTCCCTCTCCATCTGACACTACAAGAATGAAGTTGTTAGCCACTGACCTTCAACACACCCTGAGAGGAATTCAGGGCGGGGATCTGGAATGAGGCACTCTGTGCTCTTGGAAAAACTGGCAGTACAGGCCTTCAGATAGTTGGATACTTGGAGAAGATTTTATGAGCCCAATTTCTTGTATATTCTCACATCTGGAAAAAATCATTAATGGAGACATCTGCTCCTTGTGACTAGCAACAGCCTTCTTGTGACCAGCAGCAGCCTTCTGCCAAAATGTGTGACTAACTACTCATATCCCCCTTTCACTAAAATCACATACATACCAACCTTGCCCCGTACCTCTTCAGAGCTGCCTCAAAGGCTGTCTTTCAGGTTGTAGTCCTCATTTTACCCAAATAAAACTTAACTGACAACTCTTGTGTTGTTCCTTTTTTTTTAAAAGTCAACAGGCCCTTAAATTCATTCATTTGTGATGGTACTTTGGTTGGCATCTGTTTAATCTGATTTGTAAACATTTGTGTTTATTATATATAAAAAGGTATGGGAGAGTTCAGAGGTAATAAACACATTGGATTGCTTTTAAAGAACTTATGGGGGACTGGTGGTTCAGTGGCTAAGAAATAAAACTGCAGATAGTGGTAGGGGCGTGTACAGACAAGTATACAAAAGTCTATACAAAACAGAACATATTAAATGTGATGGGAATACAGAACAGGATGAGAAATATTTAAAATGGAGGAGTTTGGGAGAAACTTGTAGAGAAAGAGGAATTTAGAAGGCCTTCTTGAAATCCTTGTTTGGAAAGAGAAGAAGTGTTAATTTTGGCAGAGAGGTAGAAAAGTGGAGGAAGTATGGTATGATTGAAATGTGTGAGAAGATGGTAAGCAATAATGTTGGGTAAGTAGGGTAGTGTGAGATTTCAGAGGGTCTAAATACAGTTCTAAGTGCAGTGGGGAGTGATGCTAGGTTGTTGAATAGCATAACAACGAGGACTCAAATATGTATCATTGATTTAGATAATATTTTGTAGTGTGTTACTAAAGGATTACATTATTAATGCATTTGTGTAGACTTTGACATCAGTTCAGTTGAGTCGCACAGTTGTGTCTGACTCTGCGACCCCATGGGCTGCAGCACGCCAGTCCTCCCTGTCCATCACCAACTCCTGGAGTTTACTCAAACTCATGTCCATTGAGTCGGTGATGCCATCCAACCATCTCATTCTCTGTTCTCCCCTTCTCCTCCCACCTTCGGTCTTTCCCAGCATCAGGGTCTTTTCAAATGAGTCAGTTCTTCGTATCAGGTGGCCAAAGTATTGGAGTTGCAGCTTCAGCATCAGTCCTTCCAATGAATATTCAGGACTGATTTCCTTTAGGATGGACTGGTTGGATCTCCTTGCAGTCCAAGGGACTCTCAAGAGTCTTCTCCAACACCACAGTTCAAAAGCATCAATTCTTCGGTGCTCAGCTTTCTTTATAGTCCGACTCTCACATCCATACATGACTACTGGAAAAACCATAGCTTTGACTAGATGGACCTTTGTTGGCAAAGTAATGTCTCTGATTTTTAATAAGCTGTCTAGGTTGGTCATAACTTTGACATAGTAAAGATGCTTTGACAAGGTATGGTGACTAAAGCAGCTTCAAGGAGAGAATTAGCTCAGGGTAACTGCCTGTGGCAATATTTGAATGTTATGCCTATGGTTAGCTCTGTTTTCACAATTGGATTATTTTTATATCTTAATACCTTCTATCAGGTCATTTGATCAGAAGTGAAAATCCTCTTAGAATCCTGTGTTTAAGGTACTCAGTAAGTATAATATTCTACTTTTTTTCTGTAAATTAAACTTAGTGTCATAATTTAGCATATAAAGTTATTTAGCATGAACTATCATGATAAAAGAGATCTCTTCCTGGACAGTCAGAATTAAAGTAGTTGGAAAAGCTTTATAAACAATCTTCATTATTAATGAAATCATTTGTTGACTTAAATGTGTCTTTATGCTTTGTCAGATGTCTGATTCAGGAATGGATCTTAGCATGCTGTAAAACCTGTTGTAAAAATAGATATGAGCCACTCAGTGTCACTGAAAGATTGTTGACACAGTGGAGAAACTGTTAAATGAGTTTGCGGACCAGAACTTACCTTTACATGAAGAAGGGTGGTGTTTCGTTTGTTTTTTTTTTTAAAATAAAATTGAAAGTTTATTTCTGTAGGTCCATATGAATATAACTAAAATATTTAGAACATTTTATTTACCTAGGGTAATGTTATAGTTGATTTTTGAAATTTATTTCCAAGGATAGCATAGTATAAACCAAAGCATATTAAAAAATGCTTTTCACATAATTTTATTTGAACCAGGTACTGTTTTCCTAACTTGCATTGAAGCATTTTTCTTAAAAACAAAACAAAACTGTTTATATGTGACAGTTTAAATATTCTTTAAATGTATTAAATATCTCATAGTTAGTAGATTGAGTAAAAAAATTCTTTCACATTTTGTATATGAAATGCATGTTATTTACACAGGTGGGACATTAGGAAAAAGGATTTTTACTTTGGTAGATAATGTGGAATTTTCATCAGTAAAGATTGGGTGAGATTAAAGGAGAATAAAGTGAAAAATTGATACTGTCATACATTCTGTAGAATTTTTTGTAATTTGCATTTGGTAAGGTGGGGACAGAAGCCGGGGAAAAGGAGAGTTAAACCAGTTTGGAAAACATACACATGTCTTAACAGTTACAATGACTGTGTAATGTTTTAATGAATAGTCTACTGACAGAGTCAAGGGAAAACCTCTAGGACAAAATCTGTTTACAGTTAATGAAATATTCCCAGAGGCCTCCAGGAAAAAACAAAGGGGAGATTTTAAGTTGGTAAGGACCACCTTCCTCCCAAAACCTTGGTAAGAGAAATGAAGGTAGTCACATTTGACTGAGGAAGTTCAGAGGATGTGAACTTTGAAGTCTCTAAATAATTGGTGTGTATATAGTTGAGAATTGACATTGCAGTCTTAAGATAATTAGGTGGTGGTGGTGTTTAGTTGCTCAGTTGTGTCTGACTGTTTTGGAACCCTGTGGACTTATAGCCTGCCAGGCTTCTCTGTCCATGGGATTTCCCAGGCAAGAATTTTATTTTAAATGTCAATAAAAAATGATTGAACTTTGTTTTCCTTCTTTAAACTGATTACAGTGTTTTAAAAAATGAACTATTAATACTCCCTAGTTACTGAATTGGGGAACTTTAAAATATAAAATTGAGAATATAATTATAATCGAGCATCTATATGTATTAGACATTGGAAAGCATTTTATGTTATTGTATTATTTATTAGTCACAAGAATCTTATAGAGGATAGATAGGTACAGTTGTTCCTATTTTATAAATATAAGAAACTAGGTCACAGAGGTGAATGATCTCTTCAATATTACGTCTTAGCTTGTGGAGCCATTTGAATCCTTGTCTTTTGACTCTGTACTCCTCTTTTCATGATATGTGGGAATTTATGAGGTTTTCACAACATGGTTTACTTGAATTTGATCAATTAAAGATATAGTCAGTATCTTAGGAACGGTAATAAGTAATCTGGTCTCTAACACTATCATAAATATAGGCGGTCACAACATCATAAATCAACTATATTTCAGTAAACGTTAAAAAAAATACAGGCAGTAAGTAAATTCTGCCTTAAATTTTAGAAGTTGATCTGACTATTTGAACTTGCCAGTAATTATTGTCATTATATTTGAATCATTATGCCCTCCTAAAAATGGAGTATAAAAACCTCTGGTATTTTGTTTCCTCTGGGTGAACTTGGCCCTTGCAAATCTGCATGTGCCAGGATTGGCTGAGGAGGGTGCTCTCGACTCTCAGAATTTCCTTGAGATCCTGTTTGGCCTTGGATGATCCCAATTTGTAAAACGAATTCTGGGGCCAGTATCTGGATTTGAACCTGTTTAGGCTCGTGCTTAACGCCTGCCAGAGGTACTCTCCTGTGCCAGTATGGTATTAAAAACTAGTAAACTATTTCAGAGGTTACTGGAATCAATCTGGAATTAATTTTCTCTAGGGGTAAGGAACCATTAAGTTTAGTATCTAGAAGATGGTTATAAAATTGTCTGTGATGAATTTTTAAATATTAGCAAACTGATACCTGAAAAGTCCTTAATATTAGTTATTCGTGTGTAATTCACTCTAATATTCGCTTAGCATTTAACATACATTAATTAAGTTTCTCCAGCTATTTGATCTCAGTTCAACTTTGTGTTACCAAGTATCAGGGAAAATTAAATGTGATTATAAATTTTGGCATCTCTGTCAAGCTATCCATTAGCAGCAGTAATTGATGCTCATTCCTAGATAGAAGCCACACAACTGATCTGTTACTGAGTTAATGGATTGATTCCTATCATATGTGAATTTATAAATGAAAAATTTCTTGTATACCCTGAAAATTCTGAAATTTATTTAAATGACTTATTTAAAAATTCAACTATTTTATAAGAAATTTTAAATGTTCTATTCATGTAGAAAGATCCTTCTTTTATTATGGCAACTGATTTTTTGTTTACCTAAGAGAACCTGTTGCTAAAATAGTAATGAGGAAGGGTGTAATTTAAGTATAGTCATACACCCCTTGCTCTGCAAGTAAGCAGAGCGCTATGTATGCGTGTTGTTCAGTCTCCTTTTAGAGGGTGGAAGTCAAGAAGTCCTTTGTTTTTCTCTCTCTTGCACAGCCTAAAATGACGAATGTGTGATTTCAGTGGAATAAATGGCGTCCAAAGTCACAGATGCTATTGTGTGGTATCAAAAGAAGGTAAGTTGACAACCAGAGCTTTTACTTTTTAAATATTTTTTATGCATATTTTAAAAATTTGATGAATTTGTGTCAGATATTACCTAAAATAAGAAAGGTGATGCTTAAAAATATTTTTCTTTAATTTTTACTCCACATTGTCAGAGTATCTAGATTATTTTCAGTTATAAACCACATTTCCAGGATTCCAGTTCACATTTTATGAAAGCATTACATTTTTTCTTGCATTAATTTCGAGAAGAGGTAGGTTAACAGAGCTGTTATAATTTTATAACTATTTTACAAGGGTAACTATAGTTTTAATCTCTTTCTTTTAAGCTACAATTCAACAGCTGAATCTTTTCAGTAAAATAAACCTTTGGAGACTGTATTTTCCAAACTGAAATATTGAAATGTTTATTTGACATTTTAGGAATAGTTGTCATAACTACTTAACTAGCTCTGTCATGCTATATGTTTCAAAATAAGCTTTACCAATTTAATGTTTCCTTTACAAAGTATAAGTTCCAGTGCCTTTTTTTTTGCCTTTTTTTTTGAATATACTCCTATTTACTCCTAAAGAGTGTTGTTTATACTCTTTAAAATGTATTGTTGTTATATGTGATATCTTAAGATTTTTAACTTCTGTAGTGAATTGTGTTTGTTTTCATGTTTAAAACATTTTTATGCCTTATTCATTAGGTCCCTGTTAACAAAGGATAATTAGGTATTTAAAGCTTTTCCTTTGTATGGGAAAATCAGGCAATTTTAAAATTTAGTAGTAAATAAATGGTAATTAGCACACTAAAGATTAGACAAACCTAAGAATACAGTCTGTCTTTGAATATGTTATTTCTTTCTGGGTAGAACATACCACAGATAATTCAGTATCACATTTTTCTCATGAAGTAGTGAGTTGGATGGAGAAGGCAGTGGCACCCCACTCCAGTACTCTTGCCTGGAAAATCCCATGGACGGAGGAGCCTGGTGGGCTGCTGTCCATGGGGTCGCTAAGAGTCGGGCACGACTGAGCAACTTCACTTTCACTTTTCACTTTCATGCATTGGAGAAGGAAATGGCAACCCACTCCATTGTTCTTGCCTATAGAATCCCAGGGTCGGGGAGCCTGATGGGCTGCCGTCTCTGGGGTCGCACAGAGTCGGACACGACTGAAGCGCCTTAGTAGCGGCAGCAGCAGCAGTGAGTTGGAAGTATTGGTGTTGATCACACTGTTCAGTCTTTTATGTTTCTATATTAGTGTTAAAGTTACTTTTAAATTTCCAATAAACTTAAAGAAAGCTGAATTAAAGAAAACTAATTGTTTTTGCAGATAGATCTTTGAAAGCTTTTCTGTTAATTTCTACTTATGAGAGAAATGCTTATCAGTCTAACTTTTTATGTGCAAACATTTCAAACTTCACTAAAGATCATTTATAGAAGGTATTAGCTTAACTGACCTCTTTTAAGATCAGAGAGTTTGAAATATTATATTCACATTCAGTAAGCACAGTAACACCCTTCTTATCTGAGGGTCTAACAGCTTTGGATGTGTGTTAGTCGCTCAGTTGTGTCCGACTCTTTGCGACCCCATGGACCACAGCCCACCAGGCTCCTCTGTTCAATGGAACTCTCCAGGCAAGAACACTGGAAAGTGGATTGCCATTTCCTTCTCCAGAAGCTTGGGATATGTGCAACCAAAGAATTCTCCAGAGCAACCCTAATAGATACAACAAATTATATCTAGCAATCATAACCACATCATAATCACCAGAACCATTAACCAGATTTGATTTGCTTGATTGATTTATTTTGCTTTTAAATTTAATTTTCTTGGAAACATTACTTAATCTTTCAAGGCTTATTAAAAAACAAAATAGCACCTGTAAGTAGTCTTTCCTATCCTTATCCAGCCTCTGAGCTCTGTTCCCAGAGGTAGTTGTTTTAAATTCCTATGCCCTGAATACTTATTTAACCAGAGTTTTTAGTCATTGGGAAGATGGAGGCGGGTTAGTGGGGAGAAATCATAAAAAAATGAAATCCTAATTATACAGTCAAAAATCAATAAGAAATCATTTACAATGTAATATACTGTGATAATATTTCCTTTCAGTGCAATAGTTTATATTTTTTGCTTGGTTTTTCTAGATCTTGAAAGTCTCTGACAGAACTGGAGAACTTTTGTTATAGTCAATCACATTCGGGTATTCTACCAGTTTGTTTTTTTCCTTCTTGGGAATGACCTTCTTAGAACCCTCTGTCCACCTGCTGCATTCTTCAGTGGATTGTTCTCAAGTCATGCCTGTCACCTGCCATCTTGGTATTTTCTTTTATCATCAGCCTGAGAGTTCCTTTCACTGCTCTTAGATCATACAGATTTGTTTTCCTCTTAAATATATCCTAGTAAAAAGAAGTCCTTTCAGAGGTGTTCATCTTTCAGTGAAAAAAGAAGGCTTGAGTACTGAAGCTTGATATTCCTGATTATTTGACTATGGGCAGATGATTTGATTTTTTGAATCTCATTTCTCTGAATTAATTAGATAATGATTCACAACCTCTTTTCAGTCATTTATCTTTTTGAAATTGTGATGAAATTTCCAGTTTCCAGGTTCTTATTTCCAGAAAAGTGTATGTAAGGAACAAACAAAATTTTACATCTGATTCAAGCCCCACATGAAGAAGTCCTGGGTTAGGTGATTGTAAATGTTTTAATATTGTAGCATTCTTTGATTTTTGTGTCTGTCATTCAGTAGTTACTCATGTTATATACTAGGAGGTATCACTATAAATAAAAACCGGGAAATTTCAACTTCATTTTCTTGAATATTTCTTTAATTGTAACTCACTTTAGAGTCATCTTTTTAACTGGAAAATGGTGACATTTTCATAATTTTGTTTTGAGTAATGAAAACGAGCTACCCCCAAAGACCATTACTTGATTTATGGACTGCTGTGAACATGAATTCTAATATCAGATGGGAAATTTCCAGGAGGAAAATAAGTACAAATAAATTGGTTTTAAGCATTAAAATGTGTGTTGACGACCTAGGTAAATATCTTGTTAAAAAAACTTTTAATAAATTGCGTGGTTTATTTTGAGATTTTAAAAGTTCACTAGCGTCTAATTCTGAGCTTCATTTTGTACTGTCATGGCCATCTATAGTCATGAATTTGAAAGTTCCTGTTGAAGCAAAGTGATTTTCAATGTTAATTTGGAAGACTCATTTAACCCTCAAGAATGGTAATAGAAGAAACCAGAATAGTTTTTGATTAATATTGGGCTTTTGAACTTTTTTTTTTTTTTTAATAATACAGTGCTTTTCTTTCACATTTCTCCTTTCTTGTTCCTGAGAAGACGGGATTATTTATCTTTCAGAAGGCATCCTAAATAGGGGCTTAAGTTATAGGAGTTCAAAGATAATTGACACACTAGATATTTCTTTTAAAAAAATATGACCTGTAGAGTTCTATTGTAAATATGTAGATCATATTATGAGAGAATGAGGGTATGTTTTCAGGAAATGAGTATGTAAAAGCAGAGTGGCCCAGATAAAACTCCAAATTTTAAGGAGGCACTAGTGACACTGTATAGAAATAGTGAAACAGGGAACTTTACTTTATAGAACGAGGAAGAGCTGTATACATCTTGGTCATTGCTTTTATGGAGTCAGTAGCCAGCAAGAAAATTTGAATGAATTATGTTTAATAGCTTTTAAATATGAGCCAACAGTGGAATTTATTTAGTAGTTTAAATGAGAAACTGGCCTTAGTATCATGAACTTGATTGATAACTACTGTCAACTATTGATAGTTGGGAACATTAAATTCTCTACCATTTTAGTAAAGTTCAGTTGTGTATACTTGTGTGTGTGTGTGTATGTGTGTGTACTAAGGACATATGTAAGGCATTTCAGAGCAATAACTTGCCCAGGGTCACACAGATGGTTGAGAAGTATTAAGTGTCAGCTTTCATTTCCAAAAACCTGTGCTATAATTTGCAGTAAGACAAATCCAACTCAGCCTATCTTTGGCAAAACAAGGGACATTTTTTGTCTTTCAAACTAAACTATGAAAAGTGGTGAAATGCATCTCAGGGTTGACTGAATTCTAAGACCAGAGCTTCATCAGAGGTGTCTTATCTGTCTCTTTCTTTCCTACTTTCCTTGAGCTGACTTGTTTCTTCCTGCCACGTACACGCAAAAAACTTTACTTGCTGTAGAAATATCCCCAGAGGTGCCTCCACACTCCTTTTAGCTCCTTAAGGAGGATGTGTGGAGGACTGGAATACAGTGGGTTTCCTACCAAAACTATTCCCAACCTTTTTCCCTGTTGGAAGAACCTCTGTTTTGTTAGGGAATGATTATAGAGCTGTGTGGCCTGGGAGCATGTATCTAGTCTCAGAGGGCATGAATCCTGATCAGTCTAAGCCAGTCTGGAAGTCTATTTCCATTGCCCAGTGATTGGCTTAGAAAGAGGCAGATATTCCGTTTCTGGCTGATGAGATATGAAAACTTCTGAGGACAGTCTTCCATATCTTAGAAGGAGACCCAACAATAATAATAGCAAAAGCTATATAACATTTATTATGTACCAGGCATTTTCTAGGTGATATATATAAATATATAATTTAACATAAATGAATGAAATGAGATACAGTGTCTGCTTCCTGTCTCTGTACATTTTGGGTGAATCTCTGCTGCCTGAAGCTGTTGTAGCAAACTTACTCCCCAGAGGGGAACAACAGGCAGAGTTGAAAGATGGAAAGAACCTGAATTTTTTAGGATTTTTTGAGCCATGGAATTAACTAACTCTGGAGATATCTTACTTTGAAACTTCTTATTGTATGAGATACTATCCCCTCATTTTTTTCAGCTACTTGAAGTTTAATTTCCTTGCAGCTGAAGGCATGCTAAATAATTACCAAGAAATGCTTTCTAATGGTATGTAGTTTCCTGTATAGTCCTTTTTTTCCCCTTTGAATGGTTATAGAGTAGATACAAGATTAACATCTACCAACATAGAAGTCCTGAGCCTCAGACCAATGGATTTATCACATTTTCTCTCTCTTTTTTTTTCTTGAACTGTATTCTTACAGGAATCATTAAATCTTTAATGTAATTTAAAACTACTGTGCCTTATAGTATGATGTGATTAAAAGAGCATTTGTATTTGATTTTGTGATATTGGTTAGCTTGTAATATTGAGTATGTTACCTAATCTGTGTGAGCCTCAATTTCTTTTAAGCTGAGGAGATTAATGCTTCTTCTGTGTGCCTGAAAGGCTTGTGAAGCAGTAAATCAACTTTGAATACAGTTTTTAAAAAGGTTTTTATTACTGGTTTATGAATTGCTCAGTAATATGCAGTATCACTCTTAAAAATGATTTGAGTTTGAGTTTTATTTACAAAGAAGAAACTATGCTATGCAGTGGTCAGTTCACTCCACCCTGAGGTAAGCTTCAGCTCTGACCCTTGAATTGTTTAGCTGATGTTTCCCCTTTTTGTTGAAGCTAGTTCAAATTGGACTGTTACTTGTAAAAGAGTCCCAACTAACATATAGAGAATATATAAATTTTATTAAGGTATGATACACACTGAGAACCACACAGATTATAATTTATTATATATATTATATATTTTTATATACATTTACAAACTGAGCAACTGCTTGTGTTCAAGACTGTTTGTTTGCTGTTTACAAAATAGGACTCAGATCAAGAAAGAGAATGTTACTAGCTTTACAAAACCTTCAGGCTCCCTTTTAGTCACAGCCTGACCCTTTGACCAATGTATGAGGCAGTATGTCTTCATGGTAACCAGAACACAGGTTTTGGGGTTGGCAAAAGATTTTGAATCCTTGTTCTTGAAAGCATGTATGATTCTGGATAAGTTTCGTCTCTGAATTTCACTTTCATGATATATATAAACATTGTCCTTTATATTTGCATACTTGCATGCTAAGTTGCTTCAGTCATGTCCTTTATATTTACTTGAGGATTAATTGATGACATATGTGAAGTGTTGGCAAAGTGCTCTTCACAGGCAAGCCTTCAATGAATGAGAGTTTTTCTGTTATAACTGCTTCATAGTCTATGCACTGATCAGAGGAAGTCCCCCTAACTTATTTCAGAGTGTTTATTTCATGGATTCTAAAAATTCTCATGAGGCTAAAAAGATTCTTATTTGTAAATAAGAAACCTGAAATATCAGTCTTCTGATACCTAGTATTAGAACAGTAGGTATTTAGTTGATATTTAACACTTATGCAACAGAGACATGATTAAGTGTAATTTATAAACCTCAACTTTCTTTGCTTCAGTCACTGCTCATTTTTTCCACCATTTCCTTTTCAAAGTCACTTTCTTGCCAAAAATAAAGATTTTTCCTAGCAGAAATAGATTGGTTAGTTTAGTTACTGAAATATTTACCTTTTCACTTAGGACTTTTCTCCCCTATTTTGGTCATGAAGTTCTTGAAATTTTCCATTCTCACAGTCTCTCCAGTTTGGGTGCTTCTAAGGTAAAGAATTTGAGTTTGAATTTTATTTACAAGGAAGAAAGAAGCTATGCAGTCGTCAAAATAGTTTGACTTTAGAGATCATCTAGTTCCTGTTAAACTTTTTGCTTTACTGATAAGAAACCTGATGCCTGTAGATCTAATAACCTGATCGTAGTCATGAATTAATGATAAAACCAAAACTCAAGTCTGCTGACTTTCAGGCCACTCTTTTCTCCTGTACTAAGGTTGCTTTGAAAAACACACTGAAGAAACTTTTATAAAATTCATCTGTTGAATGTGAACTTTAAAAAAAAAAACTTCTAAAAAAGCTTCATTTAATCTGTATATAAACCTTAATAGAAAGCTGAGCACTGAAGAATTGATGGTTTTGAACTGTGGTGTTGGAGAAGACTCTTGAGATTCCTCTTGAGAGTCCCTTGGAAGACTGCAAGGAGATCCAACCAGTCCATCCTAAAGGAGATCAGTCCTGAGAGTTCATTGGAAAGACTGATGTTGAAGTTGAAACTCCAATACTTTGGCCACCTGATGAGAAGAACTGACTCATTTGAAAATACCCTGATGCTGGGAAAGATTGAGGGCGGGAGGAGAAGGGGACGACAGAGGATGAGATGGTTGGGTGGCATCATTGACTCGATGGACATGGGTATGGGTGGACTCTAGGAGTTGGTGATGGACAGGGAGGCCTGGCGTGCTGCGGTTCATGAGGTCGCAAAGAGTTGGACATGACTGGGCGACTGAACTGAACTGAAACCTTAATAAAGAATGTTTTGTGTTCCCCGACTCCCCTTCCAGCTTCTGCCCTTGCTCATCCCTCTTACTGTTCCTTGGCTTCCGGTTAGAAAGGACTATACTATTGTCTTTCAGTTCAGTTCAGTCGCTCAGTTGTGTCCAACTCTTGGCGACCCCATGGACTACAGCACCCCAGGCTTCCCTGTCCATCACCAACTCCCAAAGCTTGCTCAAACTCACGTCCATTGAGTTGGTGCTGCCACCCAACCATCTCATCTTCTGTCGTCCCCTTCTCCTCCTACTGCCTTCAGTCTTTCCCAGCATCAGGGTCTTTTCCAGTGAGTCAGTTCATCGCATCAGGTGGCCAGAGTATTGGAGTTTCAGCTTCAGCGTCAGTCCTTCCAATGAATATTCAGAACTGATTTCCTTTAGGGTTTACTGGTTTGATCTCCTTGCATTACATTGTCTTTATTGCCTCTTTAGCCATTGGTCCTCGAGTTGCTACAGTCTGGCTTCTCTGCCTCTGCCCTTCTACTGGAAGTATTCAAAGGTCAGAGGTGATAATAAACCATTATTACAACAACACCTACTGCTTCTTGTGGATTTGCTGGATGTCAAACACTGGGCTCAGTGCTTTGTTTACATTGAAGGGAGAAACCTGGAGAATCATAAGGCCATGCAGGACTTGCAGATGTTTTTGGCTTAGTTGGATAAATTTTTAAAAATCAAGTCAACTTTGAAAGAGCAGAATATTTCAGATAAAAATCTGAACTTAGGGAATATACTGTCGAGTTTGCTACAGTCCTCATGGTGAATATATGTGCCCTTGGACCTACCTCACCTCTCATTTATATCACCTGTCTGACCCCTATAGGAACATGGTATACTGTCTGCACTTTACATGGATATTCAGGGCTTTTTAAAGGTAATTTCTTTTATGAGAGTGTTTGAAAGGGTGTCACCTTTTTTTTTTTTAATAAAAGAATTAATATACATAGGTATTGATTTAACATTAATGATTAAATGATGATGATAATGAAGGTACTTAGCACTGCCACATATTTAAGTAGCATCTGTTTTTCAGAGTGCTTCCATATTATATATTTTCATCGTTTGATTTACTGTGATAATGAAATGGATTAACTTGGTGGCAATATCAAGATACTATAAGAAGTTGTATAAGATTTCTAGGACTTTCATAATTGACCACAAACTGGATGGCTTAAAACCACAGAGTTGTATTTTCCCAATGGTTCAGGTGGCCAGCAGTTCAAAATCAGCATGAGCATGGTTGGTTCCTTCTGTCCGGAGGCTCTAGGAGAGAAACTGTCCACGCCTCTCGTGCAGCTTCTGTGCAGACACAATCCCTGACGTTCTTTGGCTTGGGGACGCATCATTCCAGTCCATGCCTTCAACTTCACGTTGGCTTCGTCACTGTTTCTGTACTTTCTCTTCTGTTCCCTCTTGAGAATAATGGAATGTTGTTATTAAGAAAAATTTGGATACTTAAAGTGTTGGTTAATAGTTTTAAATTGGACATTTCTATATCTGTTAAAATAGACATCATCAAAAGAAGGGGGCAGTTTTCTTTTGTATTTTTGATAGCTCTGTATTTGTTGCATTTAGTTGCTCTCTTTGCTTTTTGCTTTAATTTCTAGAACAAATAGTTTCTTTTTTTTGTAAAATGTCATTCTTTATCAGATAATTTGAAATACTTTTTTTCATGATTCAAGAGAGGTATTTTAGGAAGGAACAAAACAAATGATGCGTTAAAAAGTGGATGGAATAGGATAATTTCTTAAATTTAATACAGCCTAATTTTACATAGTAACTGAAGAATGAACCATACTATTTGATACATTTTCTGATACATTTCTTCAAATAGCCAAACTTGTTTTTAAAAAATTGACTTTTTCCAAAAATTCTTTTACTGCAAATGGTGTAGAGATGATCACTTTCTAATATTTTCCTGAATTGTGGTTGCTGTTAATTGTGGTTTAACTGTGTTCATTGTGATTTGGTGTGTAATACATTGTAGTTTACCTGTGCTCTTTTCTCATGAATTTTCACTTCTTTGGCCTCATCCTTATTTGTTTAGTCAGTTAGTAAAATAATAGGTAAATTCATTGCACAGGGCTCTCCAAATCCTCAGGTTGTGTATCCTCAAGTTAAGCCAAACTCAGGTCAAAGATGTTCAGGAACAAAAAAAATTCAGAAAGTTCCAAAAAGCAAAATATGATTTTCCCAAGCACAAGCAACTACTTACATAGCATTTTACATTGTATTAGTTATTATAAGTAATCTAGAGATGATTTAAAGTAAACGAGAGGATGTACATAGGTTAAATGCAAATATTATGCCCTTTTTGTAAGGAACTGGAACCAATCCCCTGTGGATACTGAAGGAGGACGTCTCTGAAGCAAAACGTGAGGGAAGGTTCAAGGAAGTTTCTCTTTGGGTAAAAATTCAAGTACTCCAGTGAGCTGATTCTGCCGACAGCTTTTTCAGTGACTCAGAAACTCTTATTTCTGTTTTTTTTTTTGACCTGAGGCTGTTACTCTTTGAGGTTGCCTTGTGTTAGAACCTTGTTTCTAAGGAATCAGAAATGTAGAGAGGGAAAAAGGTACCTTAGAAATTAACCTTTTTAGTATCTTTATTTCACTGATGAGGAAACTGAGACACTGAGAGATAAGAGAACTCAGCAAGGTCTTGCTTTTATTTATGTGTTTGTCTTTACCTAGTCTAGAGAGCTGTCAACCATACTATGAATTATTGAATTTCACTTTTTGAGCAAGCTTTACCTGTACTTAATTGAAATAGTAGAGTCAGCTCCCATGGATGAAGCAAATGGAAAAAAATGGAAAAAAAAATACCTTGTACTGTTTCCTAGCAAAGTTCTTCTGAGCTGCTACATGGTAATGTTTACACACTCCAAGGGGATCCATATTCAGTCCTCCTTAGTATTAAAGTACTAAGTTCACAAAAACAGTGTTAATAGGAAATTATCATTATTAAAGTTTTTGAAGTATCTTTCCCTATGTTAAGATATTATGAATACATAAACACGCAATTGCTTAATATTTTATGTTTGTCCTCTTTAGAAGTTGAGTTTTGGCGATAGAAGGTTTTTGGTTTTGTTTTGCAAATATTCTGGTATGCCAGAACTAGGAATATCTACAAAGTACATAACTTCTTTGAAATACTGCAGTTCTCTTATTTGCTTATGACTTTTTTTTGGAGGGGGGTAGGTGAACTATTTATTCCTTTAGAAGGAAATATTCATTTGCCTATAGCAGTTGCTGGAGATACAGTGCCTAAAAATTAAAGTAGTTGTTTACACAGATTATGAGAAGATCTAGGAAACAACGTTATTGAAGAGAGTTGAAGTTTTTCAGTGATTAAAGCTTATACCTGTAGGGAGTTGGTAAGAAAAATTAATATTTTATGACATACTAGAAAACTAGTCTCTAATCTTTTTCATTTTCTTTAAAATAGAAATGTTAGTCAAGGATATAAGTTTGCCAATTATATTCCAAATATCTTGCAGTCAGTTTATCTTTAACCATGGTAACAGACAGAGTGGTGAAATAAGTTGGTAGGTTGCCATTGACAGTCTAAAATTAGGCAAATGTACCAGCTTTTACAAGGCCTGAAGTATCTAAAACACTGGTGTTAACCTGCTCTGTGTTTATAGTTCACAAAGAATGACATTTATAAATGCTGTTTAGCAGGGTAACTAACAGACTAAATTGCCATTTGCCAAATGGCACATGGAGTTTATTCAAAAGAAGGCCGTTAATTCAATACCAAGGATTGATTCACGAAAATAAAAAGCTGGAGAGGGTATGTTGCCTAAAAATCTCCTATTTGATTTTTTGCCCCAAATACAAGCTGGAATCAAGATTGCCGGGAGAAATATCAATAACCTCAGATATGCAGATGACACCACCCTTATGGCAGAAAGTGAAGAGGAACTAAAAAGCCTCTTGATGAAAAGTGAAAGTGGAGAGTAAAAAAGTTGGCTTAAAGCTCAACATTCAGAAAACAAAGATCATGGCATCTGGTCCCATTACTTCATGGGAAATAGATGGGGAAACAGTGGAAACAGTGTCAGACTTTATCTTTTTGGGCTCCAAAATCACTGCAGGTGGTGACTGCAGCCATGAAATTAAAAGACGCTTACTCCTTGGAAGAAAAGTTATGACCAACCTAGATAGTATATTCAAAAGCAGAGACATTACTTTGCCGACTAAGGTCTGTCTAGTCAAGGCTATGGTTTTTCCAGTTGTCATGTATAGATGTGAGAGTTGGACTGTGAAGAAAGCTGAGCACTGAAGAATTAATGCTTTTGAAGTGTGGTGTTGGAGAAGACTCTTGAGAGTCCCTTGGACTGCAAGGAGATCCAACCAGTCCTTTCTGAAGGAGATCAACCCTGGGATTTCTTCAGAAGGAATGATGCTAAAGCTGAAACTCCAGTACTTTGGCCACCTCATGCGAAGAGTTGACTCATTGGAAAAGACTCTGATGCTGGGAGGGATTGGGGGCAGGAGGAAAAGGGGATGACAGAGGATGAGATGGTTGGATGGCATCACTAACTCGATAGACGTGAGTTTGAGGGAACTCCGGGAGATGGTGATGGACAGGGAGGCCTGGCGTGCTGCGATTCATGGGGTCGCAAACAGTCAGACACGACTGAGCAACTGAACTGAACATCCTTAAGATATGCTTGGTCATTTTAATGAAATTTTCTTTAGTTTGCTTTTTGTGTTTGGTGTCTTTTCCCTTCTCCTCCTATGATGAGATTGGAATTATAGATAGAGAGTTCTGATTTATCTAGTTTATTTATCTAGTTTCTTTATCTGGTTTATCTAATGAAGAAGTGGGTTGGTGCATAACTGTAAACAAGTAAAAGACAGTATATAAAAGAAAGTAAGGTAGCCCTCAGTGTCCGATTCTGTGTGACCCTGTGGATGGTATCTTGCCAGGCTCCTCTATCCATGGAATTCTCCAGGCAAGAGTACTGGAGTGGGTTGCCTTTTCTTTCTTCAGGGGATCTTCCCAAATCCAGGGATTGAACTGTGTCTCTTCCATCTCCTGCACTAGCAAGCAGGTTCTTTACCGCTAGCACCACCTGGCAAGCCAAAGATAGCCTTATTAAAATTTAATTCTTTAATAGAGTTTTGGGGAATCAGAGAATGAAGTATTATTTTTCCAATATCAAAATGGTAGACAGAAGGATTTTTTAATTAAAAAGTAATTTTTAATTACTGGTTTTTGGCCACAACACTTCATGTGGTTCATTTTTATTTACTGGTAGAAAACTAGGAAAAATTGTTAGTGAAGCCTCATTACATTGACTTCATGTAAGGAAAACTCAATACATTTAAGTTTTATCAGTACAGTTTGACTTTCAGAATTAAAGCCTTTAAAAAAAAAATCAAGACTTTCTCCAAAAATAATGTCCTGTTAGAATTTGCACCCATCTGTATTTAAATAACGTTTATGATGGACCTGCTATGTATTAGGCATTGAGTACTACCCTACAGCAGCTCTGCATCATGGGAGAACCAAAGTGCAAACAGAAAACGATCATACAAGTGGTACAAGAAAACTATCCTAGACGCACTGTGGGAACTCAGATATACTACTTGTATTTCCTAAATAGTTCTCAGATTTGCTGTAATCTTCCTGTCTTCGTTGTTTCTTAATTCTTGTTCCAGTTAAATATTTCTTCCTTACAGCCACCAGAGTGATTTATCTTAAATGAAAATTTGGACTTACATATTTAATAACACTCTTCAAAGACTTCTCACATATCGTATAAACTCACATTTCTTCACAAACCATAAGGATTAAAAAAAAATTTTATTTCAGTAACCTTTGTCGCCTCTTCCAGCCTTCAGCTCTCACTGAATTAATTCCACTTCTCCAACAAATGAAACTTTGACATCTCCCCATACTGTTTTCTACCTTACTGCTTGAGGTGCCCACTTCATTGCCCACCCCCACCCCCAAACTAACTCAGTTGATCCTTAATAGGTAAACCTAGTATCTTCCCCGAAGGACATCTTTCATAATCCCATGGAGACTGGATTATGTGTTCCCTGCCAATGCTCATATAGGAAATTTATGCATGCTATCGGTAAGGCAAGAATATGGCGATTTTTATTTTCTTGATTCTTTCTTGTTCTTTTTTTTTTTTTTTTTACAACTTTACGAACTAATGTCATAGTTACCTACCACCTTCAGAAGTCAACACCATTCTTTGTTTTTAATTATCATTGTGAACTCTTGGCTTTAGAGATACTTGATAATGTTTCACCCTGTTGCAGTTATTGATGCTCAGATTATTGTGTTGCCAATAGGAGATTATTCAGGTTGGCTTTTGAGTCTCTTTTGCATGACTAGCCAGTCAGTCAGTTCAATCGCTCAGTCATGTCTGACTCTTTGTGACCCCATGCATGGACTGTTGGCACGCTAGGCTTCCCTGTCCATCACCAGCTACCAGAGCTTACTCAAACTCATGTCCATCAGGTCTGTGATGCCATCTAACCATATCATCCTCTGTCATTCTCTTCTCCTCCTGCCTGCATGACTAGTAGTATTTGTATAAATTCAGTTATTTTTATAACTCTGTGTTACAGTGGTATTTTGTTATTCTAGCACTTACCACAGATTGAGTGCAATATAATTAATTCCCCCTGATAATCCATAAGGGAAGGAATCATTATCTTTGTAACTCTATTATTTATTTCAATGCTTTACTTTTTATTTAGAGCTTGGTAAATTTTTCTGCTTTGATAACAGTGCTTTCAGAAGACAATACTTGCATTAAAACTTTTGGTTTATGTAGTTCTTTATTGTATTGAGTGCCAATGATGTGCCATATACCAAGGCAGACACTTATTTTGAGTAATTTGATTTAATTTATTTAGTAGTAAATACGAAATAGTCTCTGTATGCTGAATATCTGTTACATTAAGTATTAAACATAATACTTTAGCTTGAGGAAGGCTGAGCGCCGAAGAAGTCAGACATAACTGAGCGACTGAAATGTACTGAACTGAACATTCCCCAAGTGTTTTCTGTATGATGTTAATAGGTGTTATTAGAAAAGAGGTATTTTTATGGTCAAATAAGTTTGAGTCAAATATTGAGTTAAATAGAGGTTAACAACTTTATTATAGGATTTCATAGTTTATGTGTAGTGTTTCTTAGTTTATGTGTAGTGTTACTGCCTATAAGACAAATAGAAGAAACATGGTTAATTTTTCAGTTTGTTTAATTCCCCATCCCCTCCCCCTGCAACTATCTGTGGAACATACTGAGGAAAATGCTGGCCAAGTTATAGAAAAGAGTGCAGTGCAGTGGAAAAGGCATGTTGTTGTAAGCCAGGACTTGAATTTCTACCCTGAAACCCTAGATGCAGAACTTTCTGACAGCCTCTGTTTTCTCATCAGTATAAGAATATATACAGCACTAGTATGTATAGCCTGGTATACTGGAGTGGGTATAGCCTTTACGTTCTCCAGCGGATTTTCCCAATCCAAGGATTGAACCCAGGTCTCCCGCATTGCAGGCCAATTCTTTACCAATTAAGGCAGAAGGGAAGCCCAAGAATACTGGCGTGGGTAGCCTGTCCCTTCTGCAGCAGATCTTCCCAACCCAGGAACCGAACCAGGTTCCCCTGCATTACTGCAGGAGGATTCTTAACCTACTGAGCTATCAGGGAAACCCATGTACAGCCTAAGATTACAAATTCTTTACAAAGCACTTGACAAAGATTAGTAATTTAGCATAGTCTTACTATCTAGATAAACAGTTCATTCCTTCCTCTGCAAAGTTTTTCCTAATTCTACATAGGGAAGATGAAACAGTCTGTTTTCTAAAGGAATTCCTGTAGTCACTCTTAGTAGCAATTTTGTAGCCACCTGGATTCTTGAATTAAAGCAAATCTTTTCTTAACCAATAATAATAGTGGTCCAGGTCCCTTAGATTCTAATTCTGAGGAATCTGAACTAAGCATCCAGGAGCAATTTATCTTAACTTTTTCTCCACATTAATTGTATTTTATGTAGGTAAGTGGAAGAAAGCTAAACACTTTAATGTGTTTGATTTTGAATAACTTAGATCTATTTCATCATCTCTTTTCTAATTTCAAATGATTGAATTAGTGGCAGTAATATGTTAGATATTTTCTAAAATACAAAGGTACTTAAATAACCAAGATATTTTAATACTCTTAGCATTTTAATTGCTTTATAAATATGATACAGCTTTTCATGCTATTTATAGTTAACTGTTGAAATATGTAAACAAGGAAGGTGCTGTAGTGTTGATTCATAATATGTATGCATCATTTAGTCAGGGTTATGTTTTTGAGTAATAAACCAGAGTATATCCTGTGATAAACATTAAAAGAATGCAAAAAAGGCATATATACCTTCCTTCCTTGTCTCATGCTATGTTATTACGGAAAGGGAAGCATTAGGTAATTTATCAAAATGACATGATAGCTAACATTTATTGAGCTTTTACGTGTCTGTTACTGTTGTTAGCTCAATATGATTTAGCACATTTAATCCTTATGGTTATCCATGTGGTTACTAATAATATTAAGTATTTTGCATATTTTTAGAACTGAGTAAACTGTACTTCCGGAGGAGTTTTGTGTATTTTCATTTGCTTTCTTAATAGGTCTGACAGCTTCCCAGCTGGCAAGGCAGCCATGGAGAGTCAGTAGAGCATCTGACAATGATTAGGGGTTGAATACCACCCTTCTCGGATACCTCTTAGTGATCCGAGCCAAGGCAGAAGACCATAAGGTGGTTTGTGTAAGGATGTGAATGAAATTACTGGTGGGTAAGACCTCAGCTGTAGAGCCAGTCCATCTGGATTTGAATTCCTATATTACACTACTTACTGTTAAATTTTGTACAACTTAAGTTTTTGTAACTATAAAATAGGGATAGCAGTAGTATCTACTTCATAGAATTGTGAGGATTCATTAAATTAGTTTGTGGAAATTGTGTCTGGCACTTGGTAAATAACAAATTTTAAAGATAGACCACCTCTTATTGACATCTTGGGTGATATAAAGGTTATTTTCAGTGAACATGACTCAACACCAGTACTTTCTCTACTTCTACTTTCAAGTTTTCTGTTTTTCAGACAAAACTCCTGATACTGATGCTGTTATTACATGATTTCCTGAATGGAAGGGTTGGGGGAGAGATTTCTTTTTTTTTTTTTTTTAAAAAGGGTGTTTCTTCAGAAATGTCTGTCTACTGCAGTAAATGAGAAAACATCAGGAGGCTGAAGTAATTTGAGTGAAGTCATTAGTTAGTCACTGATAAGGCTGAAGTTTAAGCCTCGGATTTTAATTCTGTGTCCCCTGCTTTAAAAATAAATAAAGCAAATAATTTTACAGTGAGTAGAAGTTTTCTGATTTAAATCCCTTTGTAAACAAGGCAGTATCTTAAATTGGTCTTAAATAGAACTAGATTCCTTTTTGTTCGTTTGTTATAGAAATTTCTTCCATGTCTATGTATAGAAGGACTCTTTTCCTGAAAGCAAATTGGAGACAGAGTAAAGCAAATACTGTTGTCAACAAGCTGTAGTCTAATAGCGTTAGATGTTAAAAAATATCAGATGAAAATGTACGGCATCCTAGGTTAACGTCTATGAAGCACAAGGTTCCTTTTTCATTTACTTGGCTGTTTAATAGAAGTGTCCATGAGAGGGAATTTTCATTTGCCCTTAAGCAGAAATGAATACACAGGGGCTTCCGTGGTGTCTCAGTGGTAAAGAATCCACCTGCCAGTGCAGAAGACATGGATTCTATTCATGGTCGGCGAAGATCTCATATGCCGCAGAGCAGCTAAGTCCGTGGGCCACGACTACTGATCCTGTGCTCTACAGCCTGGGAGTCACAGCTGCTGAGCCCATGCGCCACAACTGCTGAAGCCTGCAAGCCCTAGAGCTCATGCTGCACAAGAAAGGAGGCCACTGCAAGGAGAGTGCATGCACTCTTCTGCCTCACAGCTGTATCCCCACCCCACTGCAACTAGAGAAAGCCTGCACAGCAGCAGAGACCAAGTGGAGACAGAAATAACAAAATAAATTAAATAATTAATTTAAAAAATGACTATACAGGAGTACTGACCATTGAGAAATAAGAAGCTGAGAAATTCTTAGAGTACAGGGAAGAATGCTCAGGTACAGTTACTCAGATTTGCCTTGTTTCTCAGTGTGTGAGTCCATTTCCTGATGCTTTTGTTCTTTGAGAAATTGACTTTTTATTTATTTTTTTTATTTTTACTTTACAATACTGTATTGGTTTTGCCATACATTGACATGAATCCACCACAGGTGTACATGAGTTCCCACCCCTGAACCCTCCTCCCACCACCCTCCCCATATCATCTCTCTGAGTCATCCCAGTGCACCAGCCCCAAGCATCCTGTATCCTGATTCAAACCTAGAAGAAATTGACTTTTAACTGAAATTTTTTTTACCTCTGATGTTTAGGGAAATGTTCTGATATATTTTTGATAGGTTGAACAAATCAAAAATTGAAAGCTGCAAAAGCTAGATTTTCCTATAAATACTTCAGTTAAAAAATTGCTTATTGTCTAAGTTAAACATGAACATTGAATTTCTTCATAGCTTAAATTGCTGTTAATATGAATGTTTAACTTGTCATCCCTATTTACAAGTTCATACCATAGTGCCATAGATGTCAAAATCAGAAACTAACTCAGCTTTTCTATTATGTTTCAAATATTATGTCATTGAGTAAATAACTCATTCTTTTATTTCAGTGTTGATCCAAAAATTCTAGAGAGGGCATTTTGATGGAATCGAATTACAGCAGATTTTCTCCAGTTGTAAATGATATTTTTGTGTAATGCTAGACATAGCTGGCATTAAAATAAAACTTAAATTCCTGATATATATTAAGTGCTGCACTGTCCAATTTCAAAAATGTCACTGAAGAAGCAAGTTCAGAGGTTTTTTTCATTTTTGCTCTACTCACTGAGTGCTCTACTCACTGAGTAAATGGCAGAACTTGGCTTGTCCAGATCTTCTGTCTCTAAAGCCCTGCTTAAGACAAAAAAAGCAAACTCATCATTATTTACTTTCATAGCAATTATCTGATTATCCAAGCAAAAGTTACGTATTTAATAATTGCAAACAAGTTTCTTATACATATTTACAGAGAAATCCTAAAATTCCCTGCAGTGTCTTTAATTATAGACATATCTACCTATCTATATCTATTTATATGTTTTTTCCCTTTAAATGCTGTTATGTTATTTTAGTTAAAGAAATTTTGCAGAAACATAGTTATTCCTTTTTACAAAACAGCTTTTATTGACATGTAGCTTAAATGAAATAAAACTCAGTTGTTTTAAGTGTACAGCCATCACCACAATCTAATTTCAGAACATTTTGATCATTAACCCCAAAAATGTATTGCTTATTTGTAGAGGGAAGACTGACATGCTGCTGTCGATGGAGCTGCAGAGAGTGAGGCAGGACTTACTGACTGAACAACAACATTTATAGTCATTCCTCATTTCCACCCCCACCAGCACACGACCACTGATCTACTTTTTGTATCCTAGATTTGCCTTTTCTGTACATTTCATGTAAACAGAATGATAGAGTGGTCTTTTGTATCTGACTTCTTTTCTTAACATGCTATTTATGTGTTTCACTCCTGTTCTAGCATATGTGAGTACTCCGTTCCTTTTTATTGCTGAGTAGAATACCATTGATACTTTTGAATTGTGATGCTGGAGAACTCTTGAGAGTCCGTTGGACTGCAAGGAGATCCAACCAGTCCATTCTAAAGGAGATCAGGCCTGGGTGTTCTTTGGAAGGAATGATGCTAAAGCTGAAATTCCAGTACTTTGGCCACCTCATGCGAAGAGTTGACTCATTGGAAAAGACTCTGATGCTGGGAGGGACTGGGGGCAGGAGGAAAAGGGGATGACAGAGGATGAGATGGCTGGATGGCATCACCAACCGATGGACATGAGTGAGTGAATTCCAGGAGTTGGTGATGGACAGGGAGGCCTGGTGTGCTGCAGTTCATGGGGTGGCAGAGTCGGACACGACTGAGCAACTGAACTGAACTAAGAATACCATTGTATAGCTGTACCATGTTTTGTTTATTCACCATTGGTGGCATCTGGATTGTTTACACTTTTTGACTGTTATGAATGGTGCAAGTATAAACATTCACATACGCATCTTCATATGGACATATGTTTTCATTTTTCTTAGAATAGTAACTAGGAGTGGAATTACCAGGTCAAAACTGTCAAACTGTTTTCAAAGTGGCTTCTTCATTTTACATTCCCACAAGCATTGTATGAGGATTTTAGTTTCTCCCCATCCTTGCCAGCATCTGTTATTGCCTGTCTTTCCTCTATTTTTTTTTTTTTGGCCATGCTGCCTGCGGCATCTTAGTTTCCCAACTGGGATCTGTCCTGTGCTCCCTGCAGTGGAAGTAGAGTCTTAACCTCTGGACCACCAGGGAAGTTGCCTGATGCCTTTTTAATTATAGACATTCTGGTGGATGTGAAGTGCTATCTCTTGGTGACTTAATTTGCATTATTGTTCCTTTTAATTTATTATTTTGGTATTATAATTGTAATCTACAGTCTGATGCAGTAAACCATCTATAGAATTATCCTATTCATGTGCTTTTTTGGTTTTATTCACTTTGGCCACCTCACGTGAAGAGTTGACTCATTGGAAAAGACTCTGATGCTGGGAGGGGTTGGGGGCAGGAGGAGAAGGGGACGACAGAGGATGAAATGGCTGGATGGCATCACTGACTCGATGGATGTGAGTCTGAGTGAACTCCGGGAGTTGGTGATGGACAGGGAGGCCTGGCGTGCTGCGATTCATGGGGTCGCAAAGAATCGGACACAACTGAGCGACTGAACTGGACTGAACTGAGACCAGTGAAACCCTGTACAGGGAATTTACTTTTGATTAAAAAGAAAAAAAAAACTAAAAAAACTTACTCTTATTAAAAAACTCATCTAAAATAATTAAACAATACAGTTTAGAGGAAAGTATATACATTTATGTTTTAATAAATAGTTAATTTTTCTCCTCAATGTACATGAAGTGCTTTGGTGTGGAATCTCTTCTCACTGTTCCCGGTTGGTGTTAATCCTCTTATATGCAAAGTAAGTAATAATACTCCAATCATGAATGCAAAGGAAAAGTGATAGTTATTCTTGGGAATGTGATTGGTTAAAAACAAGTCTTGGCAAATCAAAGAATGGATATATCTGAAATAGTTGGTATGGTTACTTAATTCTTACCTTAACAAGTAATTTGAAATGGTTTCAGCTACTAAGAGATAGCGGTTTCCACAGATTGCTGTTATTTTGAGAAAAGAAAATGAAGATTTATCTTAGGAAGATAGCACTGTGCAATGGAAAGTCAGCCTTTGGGTATCAGTGTTTATAGATGGGATCCAAATTCTGTTATCTTATAAGCTCTCTGACCGTGAGCAAGTTGTTTCAACCTTTTTGAGACTCAAGTTCCTCATCTTCAAAATGGAGTGAAAAGGTTGACTTTTTTTAATTTTATTTTTTTATTGAAGTATAGTTGATTTACAGTGTTGTGTTAATTTCTGCTATACAGCTAAGTGACTCAGTTATACACATACATACATTCTATTTTACATTCTTTTTCATTATAGTTTATCCCAGAGTATTGAATATGATTCCTTGTGATTTATAGTAGGACCTTGTTGTTCATCTATTATGTGTAATAGTTAGCACCTACTGACCCCAAACCCCAATTCATCCTTCTTCCATCCCCCTTTCCCACTGGTAACCATAAGTCTGAATGTATTTTGAGAAAGTTCTAGCACAGTGTCTGAAAAGTTTTAAAATAAACATTCTCTCTCACTTTGACACAATTTGAATTTGTAGCACATACAGATACCGAGTCTTAATAACTTGAAAGTCAGCCAGGAGTAAACAGTCAAACAAAAAAAAAAACACAAAAAAATAGAGCCTGTGTTTGAATCTGGTTCCATCATTTGCTATGTTGTGACTTTGGACAAATTATTGAATTTCATATGTCCAATTTTCTTTAAAATATGAGGATTATATAATACTGTGTAAGTAAAATAGTTGGCCCAGGGCTTCCTATGTCACAGTTGTTGAACTTGTTGAATGATGATAACACGTAGCATTTATTGAATACTTACTGTGTGCTACAATATTGTCCTTAGTACCGTACTTGCCTTTAATTATCACAGCAATTTCACGAAATAGAAATTACTGCCATTATCCAGAATTTATAGCTGAAGAAACTTAAGATTCAGATAAGTCTATTGGTTTCTTCAAAGTCACATAAAGAAGGCGTGATGAGCCAAAATTTAAACCCAGTTGTAGTAGCCTTCATAATCTTCACTCCTTAACTGATAGCTATTCAACTCCCAACTTTATATCCAAATCTGGCCTATTTCCTCTTTCACTTTGCATTTTCTTGGCTGTGGGCTCTCAGGTGGTTGTGAGTGGTGGGATCGAATCTGTCCTGTGTGTCTTGTTTCCTGCCAGGACTGTAATCTGTGACAAAGCAACAAGTGCTCAGTAACTAGAACAGCAGTTATGTTTATTCGTACAACTGTTAGGTTAGCTTAAATGTATTTGTTTAGTCTATTGGAAGTCTTGTACATATTCTGACTAGCTTGGTCTGGGTTAACTTGTTATTTAAATAAGTTTTTATAAATGCATGTTTGGCTAGGAGAATTATAATCTGTGTTGTTGGTGAATGTCTTGTCATGGACTTGGTGAGATGAAGTTTGTTTTTTGGGGGAGGTTTTCTTTCTTAGGCTTCCCCGGTGGCTCAGATGGTAAAGCGTCTGTCTACAATGGAGGGGACCCAGGTTCTAGCCCTGGGTTGGGAAGATCCCCTGGAGAAGGAAATGGCAATCCACTCCACGACTATTGCCTGGAGAATCCCATGGACAGAGGAGCCTGGTAGGCTACAGTCCATGGGGTCGCAAAGAGTCAGACACGACTGAGCGACTTCACTTTCACTTTCACTTTCTTTCTTAAGCTTGATATATAAACTATGTGTAGCACTGGAAATGGTAAAATGAAGACAAAGTAAAGTTTATATTTGGTCTTTTACTGTTTTTGGATGATTTAGAAACTAGAGAAGTGAATTCTTAATTTTTAAAACTTTATTTTAAGTAATGAATAGATTTTAAAAAGCTTTTTTAAATAGTTTAATAATTTATTTAAACTATTAATAATTTCCATTCTCATTGTTGAAATATCATTTGCTGAAAGTTTTGAGTATTAATTGTTAAATTTTATAGACTTGATTGTAAAAACTTTAACACCTGGAAATTGATGTTATAGATTTGTTAAACAGAACTTTCGTATTTACCCTTGGCAATGTGTTTTTGACCTTCTGATTGATTAAGTAAGGCATATTTGAATTATTTTCCTATGATTAATAGTAGCAACCAATGCTCCCTTTTTTCTCACTAGCAGGGTCTTTTCACAATTTACTGTGCAAAGTTAGGTTAAGTGAAAACATAGAAGTAAAATTATCTTTGCCAAGATGACTTCTTGGAGAAAGTTTTTAATTGGATAGTGCCTTGATTAATAAATCCACTGAGAATACACTGCCATGTACTAGCACATTGGAAAATAAACAGTCTTCGTAGATTATGCAGTGGTGTTGGTTTGCATCAACAGCAGCATTCTCATTAAAGTTGGACCCGGAAAATACACCACTGTATTCTGCTTCTCCTTCCACTACACATATAAACTGTGCCAACAGCAGACGGCCGAGAGAGCTGGGACGGAAAGACAAACCAGGACTATGTTAGGCCCCACAGCAGCAGAATTTCTAGAAACTTCTCTGTAGGGCTCTGTGGTATTAATTTTATTTCCCTCTGTTCACCATTCGTCTCTGTTTTTTCTGTTTACCTGACACTGAAATGGAGAGATAATCTGATTTGTTCATTTGAGTCAGCTGTCTCGCCTGAAATCACTGGAGGAGGGGCCTGGGCAGGATCAAATTACACAGACCAGGTCCTTTGGAGTCCTCCTCAGAGTGTAGTAGGACTTCAGTCCTTTATTTTTAGTGATTGAATGATTTTACCTAAGTATACATGAAAGGCATTAAATCAGCTGTATCCTTTTTAAGCTTTAAGTTACAGATTACAACTCCATATTAAAGTTGGGAACTTGGCATTCAGGGGCTATTGAGGACCCCTGATATTACACTGTGTCACCAGATCTCGTTAGCTATGAGGGTAGACTTTGAATCTCTCGAGAATCCCTGATACCACACTGTATCACTAGCTCTCATTTGCTCTGAGGGTAGACTTTAACTCTCTTGAGGATCGAAGGAAACACCAGGAGAGGATTCAGAAGAGACAGCCCACAGCTGCTGCTTTCTCCTGTATGTCCAGCCCCTACTGGTGGCTCCAGAGGCCAAAGAACTGATGATGGCCTTTTCTCCTTGGCTCCTTCCAGAACTTGGAGTTCTCCCAGTTCTACCGTGGAGCTGTTTGCCAGGCTCCCTTCCTCTGTTCCCTCCCTTTCCTGTGTGAACCAGTTAATTCCTTCCATCACCATGTAATGCAATTTAAGTTACCCTTCTACCACAGGAGTCCTCTATGAAGTGCTGTTTTCTTGAGCTTTTGAGTATTTTAGCATTTTGCCTCTTTAACTCCTTTTTTCCCTTGATGTTCTAGGATGTAGATATCTATCTGCCCTTTTACAGTACTAGAATTTCTGACAGTTTTGTTATTACAGCATAACTTAGCTGAAAATTTCTGTTACGTAACTCATAGAAAAAGCCTTATTTATTTTCATAATGAGACTTAAATTGATTTTGAAAAATGGCAGTTACTTTCTTGGCAGTACTTTCCCATGAGAAAATGTATTTAAAACCATCTAGCCCAGTACCTACGGAGAAGGCAATGGCACCCACTCCAGTACTCTTGCCTGGAAAATCCCATGGACGGAGGAGCCTGGTGGGCTGCAGTCCATGGGGTCGCTAAGAGTCAGACACGACTGAGCAACTTCACTTTCACTTTTCACTTTCACGCATTGGAGAAGGAAATGGCAACCCACTCCATTGTTCTTGCCTATAGAATCCCAGGGACGGGGGAGCCTGGTGGGCTGCCGTCTCTGGGGTCGCACAGAGTTGGACACGACTGAAGTGACTTAGCAGTAGCAGCAGCAGCCCAGTACCTAAATACTTGATGCTGTGTTGTGTCACTGAGTCCGGTCAGACTCTTTGCAAACCCATGGACTGTAGCCTTCCAGGCTCCTCTGTCCATGGGGATTCTCCAGGCAAGAATATTGGAGTGTATTGCCATGCCCTCCTCCAGAGGATCTTCCCAACCCAGGGATTGAACCCAGGTCTCCCTCATTGCAGATGGATTCTTTACTGTCAGAACAACAAGGAAAACCCAATACTTGGTGCTACTCAGATAATATGAGCTGCTATTTCCTCTTGATTTTTTAATGTTTTAGTCATAGTTTAAAAGTAATATATGTCTCCATTACAAAAAGTGGAAAATGCAGGTAAGTATAAGGTCACACAATTACCCTACTATTAACATTGTGATTTTACCCCAACACAATTAGGATTATATTGTATTTAGTTTTTTATATCCTGTTTTCATGCAAAAATATTACTTTTTCACATCACTAAACATCCTTTTAAAGCATAATTTTAAAGATTATAATAGTCTCTTGACTAAATGTGCCATAATTTATTAATGAAACCCCTCTACTTATATATAGCATTCATGTCATTGAACTAATTATCTCTTTTACTTCAATAGCTTTATAGAGATTTTTGAGTCAACAGAGGAACATTTCCAAGCCTTTGAGATATTAGTCCCTATAAATGTAACCAGTCTCTTGTCATACCATATTGTATATGGATACCCTCTTAATCCCATTCAAGCTCGTTATTCTAGACCTTCTCTATGTTTCTTGGGCTCTGATACCCCTCATCAGCATGTTCTCCAAGTAGTTGATCTCTTTACCCTGCTAGGCTGGGTCACTCTCACATGTCCTCTCCTTACCCTTCCCACAAGGTCCCCTTCTACACCCCTCTTCGGTTGATAACCCACCATGGTTACCCCTGTGTGTCAGAATCTGACACCCTGCTTTGTATGCGCCACACCCCCGGCCCCGCCCCCCGCCCCGGTAACTCTGACCCACGTAATGGCTGTACTCCTGAATTGTTAGGGAGAAGCAGGAAGAAAGAGAAAGCAAGCTATGTAGTTTGAAGACTTAACGAAGGGCCTTACCAAGGGCATAGCATCATGCCTGGTATGTTGTAGATATTTGGTGGCAGGTGTGTGTTTGTATATTTAATTCTTCTCTCCTGATCCTAAGATTTGGTGGTGAAAGAGAAAATACAAACATGTAACTTAGCTGATTCCCAGCTGACTGTTTCTAATACCAACTCATCTGCATTTGCTCTTCCTGGTGTCCCTAATTTAACTCACTCTAGTTGATTCTGTATTGTCTCCCCTACTGGTTATTTCTTACCTTTATCATTCCCCATTTCCTAAACTCCCAGCTTCCATATTTCAGCTAATGACTTGGCCTCTATTTAAATGTGATCAAGATTATTTGACGTGAATATGTTTATCTAATAACTTCAAAATGTTTCAATATTTTTAGCTCTCTTTACCTTTTTTCTTAAAACTCCCGTTTGCCATTTATTATAGTATATTAATATGTATACTGTACTCCCTTTATATATGTAAATATAATGCTTTAATTATCATATATAGATATATTATACAATCTCTTCCTACCTATCTAATTTTTCTAAGTCTCCTTACTTGATTTCGATACTTCTTCACTCCAGTTGAATATTTGTCCTTCTTAATAACTTGACTTTTGATATTTCTCCTCTCCAGTTGAATATTTACCCTTCTTAATATTTTGTTCTTGATCTTACTAAGTTATTCTATTCCCCTAGGTTATCAAATTGACCACATAATGTCAAAACATCTAGTTTAAGCTTCTGAGTTCCAATTTTTTTTTTTCACCTTTTCAACTCTCTGATCTCAGACATAATTCCTAGCTGTCCTAGAGCTCCAACAGCTTTTTTCAAAACTGTGTTTTTGTTTTTGTTTTTTTTAATTCCATGCCATGGTTAATGATACCTATACAGTTCAAGGTACTTAAGCCAGAAATTGTCGTGTTACCTCTTTCCCATGCCCCCATATCCAGTATGTTTCCTATTATACCTTTTGTCTCACAAATACTGCTCATTTTCAGACCAACTCTCAGTGATGTGTGAGACGATAGTCCTTACTTCATTCTGTTTTGCATTATAATGAACTCTGAGTATTTTTTCTTTGGATTTATAATTTCTTAGAAGCACATTCTACTATGATTATCTCTCTTTATTGAATTAAAGAATACCCTTCAAGACTTTTTTTCTGAACTTGAATCATTGTTTTACTATATCATTAACTGGCTTTTTTTTAGGCAGTAGAAACTTGGTCATGATTCATGATTTGATAATATGTATGTGGCCTGTAATACACTATTCTTAGGGTTAATCCAGGTAAGAGAGTAGTTTTAGATGATGTATAACCTAGCAGAATCTGTGGGAAGACGTGAAATGACCTTAGCTGTTATTACTAATAATGAATGGAATCTTTGCTGTTTAGCCAGATTTTAATATCTGTAGATGAGGATGTGTTTTCAAACTTTGATGATTTAATCCAAATGCCAGAGGCCAGGTAGATATGTTTTAATTTTAAGTGAAGTCGAAAGTGAAGTTGCTCAGTCGTGTCCGACTCTTTGTGATCCCATGGACTGCAGCCTACCATGGGATTCTCCAGGCAAGAATACTGGAGTGGGTTGCCATTTCCTTCTCCAGGGGATCTTCCTGACCCAGGGATCAAACCCAGGTCCCCCACATTGCGGGCAGATGCTTTAACCTCTGAGCCACCAGGGAAGCAAAGTGGGTTAAATTTCATAAATTTTTTTCTTCCTTTAAAGTTCTACTCGCCATCTGAAAAGACTTTTTACTCTTAAAAAAAAAAGTTTTATTTTTTACTTTGCCTTCTACTTAAGCAGCTTTGCTTTCTGTAGTAACACTTTTGGCATAATATGATTCTGGTAGTAATTGATAGCAAAAGAAATAAATGACAGTTGAATCAAAGAGATTGCCAGGAAACCTCTTTGCTTATGATTATTCCAGTTTATTCTATGATTTAAACTTCTTTCCCCAATTAGGATACAGGTATCCCCCACTTGTTGAAAGTGTGGTGTACACCACTTGGTTTTACAAAAGGCCTACATTGGGTTTGTTGCTACCCATCCCCCCCAAAAAAATCCAAAGAGTGTTTTCAGTTTTATAAAAGGTGAAAAGTGAAAATAGCATCCAGCATTTGTTTTGCAGTGAGTGAGCTGTTCAAGGGGCCGCACACACCCCGAGCAGCAAGAATGCACCGCCAGACTCCTTCCCCAGGAACAACGTGAAGCATCCCAGCTGCCACTGCTTTGAACTGTGTCTGTGAGCATCTGTGCTTTATCTCGATTTATTTTGTGCCTCTGTTAGCAAGATGTGTCCTCTTCATTTTTCATTTTAAGCCATTTTGGCCTATAAACAGTTTCATAGGAGTCCTCTACTTTCAGAAAGTGGGAGAAACCCTATCTTAACTTTGAATACTTACCATTTTAGGTCCTTCTCTTGCCCTCAAAACTAGAATTATAGGGCAGTATTTTAATTATTGGATTAGAAGGCTTCCGTGATTTGGCTTGGGCTTACCTGGTGGCTGAGACAGTAAAGAATCTGCCTGCAATGTGGGAGACCCGGCTTCAATCCGTGGGTTGGGAAGATCCCCTGGTGAAGGAAAAGGGATACCCACTCCATTATTCTTGCCTGGAGAGTCCCATGTACAGAGGAGTCTGGCGGGCTCCAGTCTGTGGAGTCGCGAAGAGTCAGACATGACTGAGCTGCTGACACTTTCACACTATGATTTGGCGTCTCATATGATTTTTAGAGTTCTAAAACTGATTCAGTAGAGTTAAAGAGTTCGCAATTTGGTAGTTGTTACACATTCAAAGGAGTTGCTAACTCATGCCATGTCTTCATACCACACCTTTTTTTCTGACATCATCATCACTCATAGTTTATGTTGTGTAAAGAGATGACTTAACGTCTTCATTTGATTCTTATCATTGAAGTTACATGAGTATCTGACAATTATAGGAGTGTGTGTATGTATGTAATGGACAATCAGAAACATTGGACAATATGTTGATTAAAATAAGACATTGTGAAAAAGCAAGAGAATAGGATAAGAGAGCATATAATTGGAGACGTAATGGGAATTTGGTATTGAAGATACATAGCAGGTTAGAAACAAGGCTTATGTTACATAGGAGCAGTTTTAAGGACTCAGATATTCCTAGGCATTCAATAGCTACTGCCTCTTTGTTTGAGAGGCAGTATTTATGAGCAAAAAACAGTGAAAACCTACTTGATATTCAAAGCATTGAGAGCTTTTCCTTGAAATAAAATAGTTTAAAAAAGTTAACCTACATATCCATTGGCAGTTGAATGGATAAAGAAGATGTGTTTATTTATAGAATGGGTCATTAGCCATGAAAAAGATTGAAACAATGCAATTTCAGCAACATGGGTGGATCTAATGATTATCATATATAATGAAGTAAGTCAGACAAAGAAAAATATTGTATAATATCACTTAAATATGGAATCTAAAACTGATACAAATGAACTTTTTTGTAAAAGAGAAATAGACTTGTAGACATAGAAAACAAACTTATTGTTACCAAAGGTATACATTAGTAGGTTGGGATTAGCATATACATACTACTCTACATAAAATAGACAAACAACGAGGACTTACTATATAGCACAGGGAATTATATTCAATATCTTGTGATAACTTATAATGGAAAAGAACTTTAAAAGAATATGTGTGTATGTATATACATACTATATACATATACATATCTAACTGGATCACTTTTTTGTATATCTGAAAGTAACACAAGATTGTAAATTAACTATACTTCAAATAAAAATGGTTATAACATTAAATTTTAAAGTTTAAAAAAGTCAAAAGAATTAGTTGACACTAATTCTGGGGAGAGATTTATCTGCAAGGTAATAATCCTAATGATTTTAAATGACCCTAATTGTTTCTTTAGGATTTTTTAGTAATATGAACAGAAGTACCATATAATTTCAGAATGTCTACCATGACAACATAATTTATTACAGATATAAATTTTCTTTCATTGATGATCAATATTCTCAGATCTACTGTTCTCTTCAGTAACTTTACTTCTATTGGTTTGCTCAACCCCTCCCTCAGTCTCATGTTTCTTATCATCCTTGTAGATTGTGAGAGTGGAAACCATATAGTTTAGTTGTCTGGGTAAACGAGATTTTGGGTGTTGACAGTTCTGGTTTCACTAATAAATTGTTTGTAATTCTAGAAAAATTTTATCTTGGTTATTTAGAAAAGGACACTTTACACCATTGTTTGCTTTTTTTCTTAGTACCATCTGCCTCGACATTTCCAGCTATCCTTTTGTTTCTGCTTTTTTCCATAGTAGCACTGAGTCTTTTCTCTCCCCATACTGGTACATAAAAAAAATTATCTCTGGTCATCCGAATTATCATTAGTGAGCCTAAATGTTGTCGTACAACCTAGAGGGGTGAGAGTGGGAGGGAGGCTCAAGAGGGAGGGGATATGTGTATACTTAGAGCTGTCTTACGTTGTTGTATGGCAGAGACCAACACAACATTGTAAAGCAGTTGTCCTCCAATTAAAACTTAAAAAAAATTGTCCTGATTCAATTTAAATATAATTAACTTCATCAATTTAAAAATGAGGTATTTGAGGCCTGGAGAGATTGAGATTTGCCAAGAAAGGAAAGAACTAACATTCACAGAGCACTGACAGTATAGCAGACACAGTCATTTTATATTCCAGTTCTGCGAACTATGTTCTGTTTCCCCCATTTTAAAGAAACTCAGAGGTCGAGAAACTTGCCAAGGACCATAAGACTAGTCATGGTGGAGGCAGGATGAAAAGCCAATTCTCTTGCAGAGTCCAGGGTCTCTTCTAACTCCTGTCAGCAAACATTAAGAGCTGAAAAACTAAGGCAGTGCAGGAACATAGGATTAAGAAACCAAACTTATAAATATAACAAAGGATATTTTCTGATTGATAACTTTCATTTTTCTAAAAAGACTCAAAGATAAAAACTAATTATTGTGACTTGTACTGGAAATCAGTTATCTCTCGAGATTCTTTAGCCTCTTGTCTTGTGCTTTTAACAGACACTCTTGCTGACAAAGGCAGGCTTCATTTGTCCTGACACGTGATTGGCCTTTGATGTTGGTTGAATGAGACCAAGCTTGGAGAGGATTGGGCTCTGTGTTACCTTTTAAAACATTTACTTATTTTTATTTATTGTGGCATGTGGGATCTTTTAGTTGTAGCATTTTGGATCCAGTTCCTGACCAGGGCCTGAGCCCAAGCCTCTTGCATTGGGAGCATAGAGTCATAGCCACTGGACCACCAGGAAGTCCCACCTTTTTAAACCTGATTTGTTGTTTGTGAGAGTTAATAGCCTATTTTTCAGAGTTTCTGAAATGAGATTGCAAAAAAATGAAACAGCATAAAAGTAGTAGGAAAAATTAAGGCTCTAACATAGTATTATGGAATGCCCATTCATTAATGAAACAGCTGAGTGTTTACAGTATGTGTGCAACTCTGGGCCTCCGTTTGCCCTGCTTATATTTGTGAACTCTACATTTTTTATTTAAGCACTTCATCTATTAACTGTTGGTAACTACATTTTTGAAGCAACACTTTCTCTTTAGCCTCCTGATATCTGCTCCACTGTTCTTGTGAATGTGATGACCTAAGTAGTAATCAGATCACCCAAGAGTACCTTTTCAAATTGTTTTTCAGAGGTATTTCTTTTCTGGAATCATAACTGGTACATATTTCCCACTTCAGCATTTAATTACCTAGTTTTTAGTATTTGTATTCTCTATACCTTCATTTTCATTATAATTTCTTTTCCGGAGAAGCCAGAGCCAAATGGCAGACTCCTGGACAGTCTTTTTCTTTACCTACCAATTCTTTCCTCTCATTCCCTTCTATCCCTCCATCCCTCCATCCCTGACTGTCCCTCCCACCTCTCCCTCTCCTTGTCCCACTCCTCTATTTCTTTTCCCCATTTTGTCTCAGTATATAGAAAAATAAAAACTAGAATGATGACAAGTAGAGGTAGATGATTCCTTGCAAAGATAATATTCATTGACAGAAACGTATTAGTTTCTTAGATAACCAATTCAAATGACTTTGTGGTTCACTAGACCTGGGTTAGACTCCTGCTTTATAAAAATAGTACATATCCATTGTAGGGAGAAAAAGTGATACAGTATCAGTGAATATAAAGCAGAAAGTAAAAGTGCTGTTCTTTTCTGTACTTTCCAGAGACACTGTTAATGGTTTTTATGTATCTTTTTGAAATGTCTGCTCTATATATTTATATACATGTTTAATGTAGTTAATTAGCTCCATCCGTTTGCCTTTTATAAGCAGGTCTTCAGAATGTCATGAAGCATCTATTAGTTCAGTTTTAATGCGTTTGATACTACTAAATTATAAGATCTCAATTTCTTTTCTCCTTTTTTCCTTAAAATTATTTTTTTAACCACTTTCAGGACACTGGTCCCTCAAATATTTTCTTTATTTTTTAATTGTTTTTTTAAATCAATCTTAACATTTGCATCGTACGGCTTTGATGCAGTTGAAATAATTGATTAAGTGCTTCCAGGAGTGTTATGTTCTGAGTAATTAGGAATTAAAGGCTGTAAGGAGAAAATTTAGAATTATGCTTGCTGTCATTATGGGGAGTATTGTAAATGATCCATATAAGATTAAAAGACCTGTTGTTGAAGATACAGAATGCATCTATAGAGGGCAAAGTGTTTGGTCTTCTGGGACCTGGTGAAAAAGACTGACTGCTGATTAGCTCTGGTTGGATAAGATTACACTAGAGGCTTAAGGTGTTCGGGGCATCTGTGGGAGTAATAATCAGAGCATTGATAAAATTTGCTTTTTGTAGCCAGGCACCAGAGAATGAATGTTACTTTCTTAATGTGTATAAAACTGTTGGCTGCACATCAAATGTTAATCAGAATTTGAGTCCTCTCTTATAATAGAAGCAATGTTTTTCCCTCCTTAAAGCACAGCATCACATGGAGAATATGGTCAAAATTCATGGAACTACTGATACATTAATTTACGTAATTAATTGGTATTTGTCTACCAACAAAACATTATTTGCATATATATCCTTTTCTTCCTATAGAATGTTAGGCACTTTTCTAAACACCCAAACAGTGGAGGTATTTTATAGGTCAGGGAAGGGCAGTTAGGCAGTTAGGAGGTAGCTAAAATTTGAAAGTGGCCAAAATATTACATCTTTCTCAGTTGAACATATTTTCTGATTAAAATGCATTCTCTTTTAGACATGTGTTACTACTGAACTTCTGTTAATATTTTGTATGGCATTAAAATATAATGTAGTTATTGTCTTCCTGATTTTTCACAGAACTGTATTTGAACTTGGCCTTGGCATTTAATTTTTTGTAGAAGAAATAAATACACAAGAGAAACAGCTATCAAGGTTAGGTGATTTAGTCAAGTCTGTGTAGTATGTGTGAGTCAGAAATAGCATATAACCTTTGGAAAACTTGTCAGGTTTTTTTTTTTTTTTAATACACAGCTCTGCAAATTATTCTTGATCTGTGACCTTAAGTCTTGAGAAGTTCGTTCTTCTCTTCAGTTTGTTTCACTTCTCTTTTTGCTCTGTTACGATTGACCATAGATTATGTTTCTTTCAAGAGAAAAGCTTGACCCCAGCTGTATGTGTTCCAGTCTTCTATCTTGCCAGATTTCAGGGTGGAATAAAGTGAGGCTTTAGGTCAGAAAGGATTCTTCCCTTCTGAATTCCTTTCCAGTCCCTTCTAGTGCCCTGCCACCACCCTGATTTCATGATGCTTCTGAGGTCCTATACACATATCCCAGGATGCAGTTTTCAGAGACAATTAAGCCTGAATTCATATGTAAGGGTAGTTTGTTAATGGCGTTATATATCACTAAGCAGAACCCTGAGCACCTCCTGAAACACCTGTGGTTAGCTTTAAAGGCTCCTGTCTCGTAGTTTTCTTCAATAAACCAGACAGTCTGTTTATGTAACTAAAGGGTCTGCTCTGGTATTATTTTCAAAACAAAATGAAAACTAAACAAAAGAGAACTGATGTTTCCATTTTAGAGCAATTTAAATGCTTGTAATTGAAAATGACACTTAAACCTGGTTTAAAACAACAACAAAAAAGATCTCACAAGGTATTCTGTTACAGCAAAAGTTGTGCCTCCTCTCATCCACGAAATCTTTGAAGAAAAGTTGATTACCCAGTAAAACAAGCCATCCTTTTCTTTTTTATATTTTTATAGCAATATTCTGCATCACCATTCTGCTATTTGCAAGAATTTCAGCCTGCAAAAGTCTTCCACTTGTTTCCACTGCTTCTGCAAGGTTTATTAGACTTTATACACCTTTAAAATCTGGAGCTGTTCAGTAGCATACTGTGGTTGTACTGGCATGCTTTTTTGAGTTGGTCTGTTGTACATGCATTATTTTATTTTCCCTGACTTTAGAACTGTGGGGTATATATTCCCATGCCCATATTCTTGAGTCATCTTGAAATAAAAACACTTGGATGTTCTTGGATCCCCTCGTGATCAAGTTAAGCATGGTCAGACTCCATGCTTCCATTGCAGGGAACTAACATCCATCCCTAGTCAGGGAACTAAGATCTCTCATGCTGCATGGCACAGCCAATAAATTAATTACTTTAAAAAACAAACAGAAAACAAAACCCACCACAGTTCTTTTTAAAGAGAAACTAGTGCATTGTTTTGTGCCTGAAAACAAAATACTGCCAAAATAATTATTAAACATATTGCTACCTGTGTCTGGGAAATCCCATGGGCAGAGGAGCCTGGTGGGCCATGGTATATAGTACAAAAGAGTTTTATGTGACTTAGCTACTAGGGTTTCCCTGGTGGCTCAGATGGTAAAGAGTCCGCCTGCAATGTGGGTGACCTGGGTTTGATCCTTGGCTTGGGAAGATCCCGTGGAAAAGGGAGCGGCTACCCACTCCAGTATTCTTGCCTGGAGAACTCCATGGACAGAGGAGCCTGGCAGGCTGCATACAGTCCATGGAGTTGCAAAGAGTCACACATCTGAGCGACTTTCAGCACTCACTCACTAGCTACTAAACAATAACAACAAAACCTACTATTTATTGGTTTTGGTTATTGTTTCACTGAAGAGTAAGCAGTGCACTGAAATAGTTACATATTTTAAAAAAACAAATGTTGATTGAATTAGCCCAGTCATTCTGAATTATCATGTTAGAGCAGAATTATTCCTATGGAATTTATATTCTGATACTAACCTTTTATGATTTTAAGAAAGATGATTGATTGAATCCAGAATTTAAGAGAGTAAGGGGAAGATAGTCATCTCAGTTCAGCACTACCATTAGGACTAACCACTCGGTTATTGCTTACCTAGGACTTAGTAATCATGCTTTATAGAGACAGATGGCAGTTTCAGTTAAGTATGTGTGACTTGGTCTACATGTTAAAGGATTTTATTAGTATATCATAAAGTGGTCTTTAAGAAAGAAGTCACAGGAAAGTGATGAAAAACAGTATTTCAAGGAACAGAGAAATTAGAATAAATAAGATTAACATATAAGAGAGAATAACAGAAATGAAGGGTACTTACAGAACAGCCCCAGATACAGACTGGATGTCTGGGCATTTCTTTCTCTCTGCTAGAAAATGTGTAAAAGCATGTACGTCCTTAAAAAGTCTTTGTAAAAGTCACACCTTTAAAAAATGATTTAATATTTTTTTTACCTCCTTTATGTCTATCTTTAAAACATTATCAGCTTATCAATTTGTTGTTTCTTGAAATGAGATTTTCAGAATGGGTAGAAAAGAGGACTTGTGGGTAGAAAGATCTTGTGAGTCAGAAAATACTTTCTTGAATTTACTCATGTCTTTGCCTGTCTCTGGTCACTGTCTCCAGTCTCTAAATTGTAATTATCTGAAGTAATTTTAATTTTTCAGAATTCTAATTTTCAATTAATGCTTATAATGAAAACTCTTAAACTATAGGCTTCTGACCCATTTCAGTGTCCTCTTGAATATAGGAAATTGAGTGGAAACTGGAGATAATAGGAGGCAAGAGAGAAGAACTTGGTTAGGAACAGTAAGAATGGTTTGTTCATCCTGCCCAAGTAAAGGTATATCCAGAGGACTTTCCAGCATGTAAGAGTAATAGGCACAAGCTCCAAGGAATTCTGCTTCTTGCTGCTTTCTCTCTGTCTTCAGTTGCTTTTCTGACTTTATTTTTCAACTTGAACCTTAATCTAAGTGGGTAATTGTGGTCTGCCTGCTTATGAATTTTTACTTCTGTATAATATTGACATTTTTTCTTTAAAAATAACTCCATAAAGAGTGTGTCACTTGGGAGTTTTTTCTTGAATGTACCAGGGCTTTGACAATTATGTTAGTTTAAAATAAAAGAGTCCCTAGGGTCATTGCCCTAGGCTTATAAACTTTAGTAGTGGATCAGAATCATCTAGAGGGATTTTAAAAACTGATTGTTGAGTATCGAATCCATATTTCTGATGCAGTAATTCTGAGGTGAAGACAGTTGGCATTTCTATCAAGTTCTGAGATGGTGCTAAAACTGCTGGTCCTACAAGCACTCTTTGAGAACCACTGCCATACAGCACTGGTACAGAAGTATGATACAGAGCTGGATCTCATCTATGTTCAATGAACAACTTGTTGCTTGTAATTCAAGAGTTGTACTTGTTGGATGGGCTCCAACAATGATCATTTAATGTAGTACTGTTTTTATTTTATTTTTATAGATTGGAGCATATGATCAACAAATATGGGAAAAATCTGTTGAACAAAGAGAAATCAAGGTAACAAATTTATTTTGTGTATTCTATAAATTGATTATGAACCATAGTTAATATCTTTCTGCAGACCTTTTAAGGTACAAATTAATATTACTCATTCTGTCCACACTTTTATATAACAAAGTAAAGTCTTTAATGATGGTATATTCATGTGTCTTTACCTCTGATTTTTCTTTTTGGGATCTTTAGCATCTTTCTGTTTTTTTAAAATTTAATTTCTAATGATTAATTTTTTGTCAGCTTTTTTCCCCTTTCACTTGTCACCTTATACTTCTAGTTTACTTTTCCTCCCTTTTGATGCTGTCATTGCTCTGTACAGTTTATTAAACTGGTAAGTGTTTCAGGATTTTTCCCGCCTGAGTGATACTGTGCAAACGCTGCTCTGCTTAATTGAGATCTGCTTTTTGGTGCTACTAACAATGACTTGGACGCAAACAGAGTCGCTGAAAAGTTGGTCATTTTTGGAAAGAATTTAGGAGAATAAAACAATTAAAATGTTTCTATAGTTCTCAATTTCTTCTTGAACATGTAATCATTTACAGTGATAAGATGTCCTCATAGGTTACCTTGCTAGCATGAAAACTGTTCTTTAACTAAATTTGTTTTGTTTCTCAGCAGTCACACCTTTTCAGTAATAAGATTTATATTTTTCATTTGCATAGATGATACTAATCAGTGTTTTCCTGCACGAGCTAAACTTAATATTGGCCCAGAGAATGATACTTTAGTTGCTTTATATTTTGTACAAAAAGTTTACATTAAATTGAAAACCCATGTCTATATTTGCTTAAAAATCTGTCAAAAAAAAAAATCTAGTGTTTAGACAAACTTAGTCATCTATAACAAAGAGCAAGACTCTACCATTTGTCAGCTTTAATCTTTGAACTGTTGTCATGAAGAGTTAATACAGTCAGCAAAGTTGCAGTGAGCACTTGCTATGTCTTAAGTATAGGATTAAATCATGGGGACAAAAAAAGATAAAGTATACTGTAATTATGTAGACGAGATACATGATTACAAATGAGATAAATTCAGTTAAGAGAGGGATGTGTAGTTCTCTGTTAGGGTACAAATTTGAGAAGCACCGCTAGTGAGGTTAGGAAAGATTCACAGAGGAAGTGACTCATGAGTTGAGTTTGACACACATTAGGGAGAATGAGGAAAACATTCCAGAGAGAATGAAGAGCTTATGAAAATAGACATGATGGAAGGAGCATGACTGACTCAGGAATCCTCAAGGAACTTGATGGGTAATAGTTGGATGGAGGAAGGCAATTAGAGTGATGTGGAGAAAAACAAGAAAGGAAAATGAAGTCAGATCTTGAAGAGGCTTAACTACTCTACCCAAAAGTCTAGACATATCTAAAAAACAATGGAAGAGACATGAAAGAATTTTAAGCAGAAAAAGTTACCTGGTTAGATTTCTATTTCAACAACTTCACTAAGGCAGCACTAAGTATGGTGGGAAATATTAGAAGAGGAGCAGATACATAATTCTGTTTTAGAAATATTCAGGATACTTGGCAGAGAGATTGGGAAGTCCTCAGTATATAAAGTATGTATGTCTGTATATATGTATATGTATGTACCTGTGTGTTAGGTCGTTCAGTTGTGTCCAACTCTTTGTGACCTCATGGACTGTAGCCTGCCAGAGTCGTCTGTTCATAGAATTCTCCAGGCCAGATACTGGAGTGAGTTGCCATTTTCTTCTTCAGAGAATCTTTCCGACCCAGGGATCGAACTGGACCTCTCACATTGCCGGCAGATTCTCCACGTGTATGTGTATGAAAGTGAAAGTGTCTCAGTTGTGTCTGACCCTCTGTGACCCCATGGAATGGTCCTTGGAATTCTTCAGGCCAGAATACTGGAATGGGTAGCCTTTCCCTTCTGCAGAGGATCTTCCCAACCCAGGGATCAAACCCAGGTTTCCTGCATTGCAGATTGATTCTTTACCAGCTGAGCCACCAGGGAAGCCCAAGAATACTGGAGTGGGTATCCTATCCCTTCTCCAGTGGATCTTCCTGGCCCAGGAATCAAACCGGGGTCTCCTACATTGCCAGCTGAGCTACCTGTGTGTGGGTGGTTTTTTGTTGTTCAGTCTCTAAGTTGTGTGCCTGGGTGTTATGTAGATTATATATGGTACACATTATATGGATACGGCCATAGGACTCAGTGGATATACACTGAATGATGAGAGAAAAAAGCTGAGAACAGAACATTGGGAAACAAGATTTAACAGATAGGTTTATTTAAAAAAAGAGAGATGTAAGTGAAGGAGGAAAGAGAAATGAGAGATCATGAAACAATAGTCTGAGAACATCACAAAGAGGTGGAATAGTCAAGAATATTAGCAGAGAGGTCTACTAAGATGCTTTAAAATGCTCTTTGACAGTCTTTAACTTACTGGGCAGGAAATGTTAACTACCTTAAGAGATCGTGTTACCGGTTGGCACACTTAGATGTTTTTGAAATTAACTCCCCACCCCAAATCTGTCTGTCTATGCGCAGTTTTTAGCTTTAAGTGCTCATCACAAATTACTATTTTACTTATATAATCTCCTCATTTTTAATAGATCTATTTTAATGCCTAAATAGAGGCCAGAGTAAGGGAGGATTATATCAGTTGGTACTTGGTGTGCTGGCAGGATGAACTTAGGAAAGGCTAAGACTTATAACTTGTTTCTGAAATATGTCTTCCTTTTAAAGATAATACTTTGAAATAGTAACTGAAGAATTAAAACTTACTTTCGTTATTTTGCATTGAAAGGCTCAGTTTGTTGACAAGCCTCAGAGCACATTCCATTCTTATTAAATGTTCTATTGGAAGCAAGTTATTTATAGTGTAAAATAATTCTATATTTATTCTATGGAAGGTAGAGAAGTTGTGTAACTGGTATATTAATGTTGATACTTGATTAAAAAAACAAAAACATTTTACCTGTTGTGCTTAGAGAATACCGTAACAAATGTATTGACTTTGTCCTTTTATATAATTAGTTCTTTTCTTATCTGTCAAAGCAGTGAGCAACAATTAAAGGAAACCATGAAAATATATTTCTTGAAAATTGTTTTTATATAAAGACCCTAGCTGATACTGCTAAAGTGTAAAGTCTCTTGTAAATTGCAAGTTATTTTTTTCTTAAACATTTTACAAATTATAACTGAAAACTATAGTTTTCTGTTCCCCTTGACCCAAATTTAAAAGTAAATATGGAATTTCCCTGTTGTAGTACCCACTAGAGTTGTAAAGTTTCAACAAAACAAACTATATTGTTTCAAGTCATTAAAGGGATGGGGGAAACTAGGATTTCCAGGAAGTGAAACTGTGGTTAGTATATATTTCAATAATATATATTCAATAAAGAATATATTATTTGAATTCTTGGCAATTGTGTTCATAGTACTTATTTCTACTTTCTAGTTAAACCAGTAGTTTAAAAAATCTTTCTAAAACTAAGTTAGTTTTCATTTTTTCTTTGTTCACTTAAACTTCTTGAAGGCTCATAAATTTTTTTAGTACTGAAAGCTATGCTGTTTTGTGTAAGTGTAGTTTATTCAAAACCAATTTAAAGTTGTCCAGCTTAAAATATCTACTTAATTAGAATCACATGTTATAAATGACCTTGGTACTAATATCTTTTGTTTTTGTGAATAAAGTCACTGATGTTAGAAGATTTATCAGTAATAATTTTCTATATCCTTTTTTTTAAACACTTTAAATACTGATAGGCTACCTTGAAGGGTATTGTCGATTCTGCTGTGACTTTACAATGCTATGACTTCACAATGTAGCTCAAAATTATGCTATGACTTTACAGTGTACGATAGTTCAAAATGTTTTAATAAAATATAAAATAGGAAATTAACACATATTTAAAAGGCCAAGTAGAATAAGCATGTTGAAAACAACATAATTGCATAAATCAAAATACTTTACTGTTTCTCTTATAAGGACTTGAAGTTCTTAAAACAGTCTTGAGGAAAAGTTTAGGTATACAGCAGTAAATTAGGCTTCACATTTGTTATAAACATTAGCAATAAGGTTATTTTCAAAGTGCTAGAAAAGCAGTTTATGAAATATATAAGTAAATGAAAATATGTTATTGTTTTCAAATTTGTTGGCACTAATAAAGGTAAAATAGCATAATAAACTTCATGCCAAATTTAAATAGTGTTTGAACAGTGAATTTTTTGTTTAAATATGTTTTACTAGTTTACCTTTTCAATTTGAAAAATATTGGGAGTGATTTACAGTCTATGAGTGACATTATCATGACATTAAAGTGGGAACTGACATATAGATAGTTGTTTTTTGTGATGTGCAGTAGTTAATGTTCTTTCACTGTGAATGCTGATTTAGTGAATACTAACTGTTGTTCTTAGGAAGAATACAGAATTAAGTTCCTGCAAGCCCCTAGTCACAACACTTGTCAGCTAATCAATATATAACCATGTTTAAATGACATCTTGTTTAATATATGGTGTTGATTCATTAACACTGAACAGGAAACACCTCATGCCTGAACAGAGTTTATCTAACACGTTTTCTCAGTGAGCCATGTCACAGCCTTCATGCACTTAGGAACACTATACCACCTGTCAGCACTATCTCAGGGATCATTTCAACACAAAATTACCAACAGAAAGCAAAAGATTTGACGCTGAGTAGATTGTGAAAAGGAACTGAAACAAGAGAGCTAAACAAGAAAGCAGAGTGATGCCTTGTTTGATCCCAGCTGGGAATGTAAACATTGAGTGACTCAAATTGTTTGCTACTCTCACTGCATGTCTGCAAATGACTGCAAGATCACAGCAAATACTGATTTTAGGGACAAATTAGTTTTACCATATAGGTGAGTTTGCAGGTATGGAATCTATGAATATCAGTACTGACTACATGTAAGATGATCGTGGCTGTGTCTTCAACTCTGACCCTTTCTTTCTTTTGTTTTTGTATCTGTGGGTAGTTTGCACCTTCACACAGACTATTTGAAGGAGTTCAGAGGTTAATTGCATCTTGATTTCAGGATACATTTTTGGTTTAAAAATCTCAGTTAATTTTGAGCTCAAATGTCCTATTCTCTGTTTCAGATAAAAATGTTACTTGATTAAATTTGTATTTTAAGGGGTCATTATTACTTAGATTAGGACTAAACAAAGGATTTACTTTATAGTTACTTGGTTAATTGAATGAACAATAAACAAATCTTTGAAACACTAGGTCGTCTCTCAGCACTTGGATTCCAAGGAGTTTAGCCTAGGCTGCTCCAGTTCTTAACATCCTAGTCTTAAGTTATAAAGCGTAATTTATTTTGATAGTTTTTTTTTCATTCATTTTGATCTCTATTCCTACTCTAACTCAGTACGCTGATGCAGAAACTTAATCTTAGTGTTCAGTAATTCCAAGTTGAAACTAACTCATTTCGTGATTTCTGCTTTCTCCTTTCTCCTCCTCCTGGGCATGGCATCTAAGTTATGAGGGGATAAGGTGGCATTGTGGTCTGGTTAGTGGTTGGCATGTGAAGACAATAGCAGCCCTGAGATGTGCATCGTCCTCTCTGGTCTCACCCTACATGTTGGCATCTGCTAAGAAGTCTGCATTCCTGTCTGTCCTCAGCTCTGTGACCACTGCTTTATTCAGCATTGCCTCCAGCATCACACCTTAAAGGCCTTTTAGGGCCACTGTTCTCCCAGCCAGTTTTAGCACTTTCCTGTGCAAAACAAGGACCACCTCAGTCTCCTGGACCATCTCAGGCTGTACATCTAAATTGGTGGTGATAGTCTTTGTTTTAAAATTATGCTTTTAGTAATAAACAGACCCCATGTGTTACATACATCCCTAAAGTTATCTTTTTGGAAATAATAAAATTTATTACACTACTGTTGTGTTCCGTTTGTCACAGATATATATGTTTTTGTCTATTGAAGTTTTTCTTCTTAATCAAAATCTGTAGGCATTGATTTGGGGTATTAAAAATGTACCTGTTTTGAATTTCAATACTACTGTTTTACTGAGTTAAAATTGACATATAACTATTAGTTTCAGGTGTAAAACATAGTAATTCGATATTTGTATATATTGAGAAATGATCCCACAATAAGTCTAGTTTAAATAATCATCCCCATACATACTTACATATTTTTTTTCTTGTGATAAGAACTTTAAAGATCTACTCTCTTATCAGTACTACTTTTAATATGTTATAGGGGTTAAGGAATAAACCAAAGAAAACAGCCCATGTGAAACCAGACCTCATAGATGTTGATCTTGTAAGAGGTGAGTCTTGAATAACCAAATATTTAATGAAATTAGAAATTGTCCTCGAAGGAACAGCAATCAAAATGGGTTAGATGAATATGTTTGTAGGAATAAAAGCAATGTGAGGCTAAATGAAGTTAGAAGTAGTATTAAAAAAGAGAGAGTGGAGACCTTTAAATACCATTGACTAGTCTTTTCTCTCACTAAAAATCATTCCAGTTAATAAGTGTAAAAGAAAAGCAGTTCATATTTGCTTAGCAAACTATGAAACTTGTTATAAACATTAAAGTAGTATTTTAAATTCCTAACTGAAACTGACATTTGAAAATTGTCTTGTATTTATAAAATATCTAGGAGAAATATTGCTCCTATTTCAGTTAAAAATAGTTCTTTTCAAAGTACCTGAGTCAATATGATGGCATGTGTGATGTTTTTAAAAACGTTTCCTACCCACAATTGGACAGTTGACACCCATAGTACAAAAGAAATAATATGTTGTATTGTTCTTCAGATGTTGAAATTTTTTTCTTTAAGGAAATTAAAAAATAATAAATGTTGTCTTTCATTTTCATTACTTTTCTTAGGGTCTGCATTTGCTAAGGCAAAACCTGAAAGTCCATGGACTTCTTTGACTAGAAAGGGAATTGTTCGAGTTGTATTTTTTCCCTTTTTCTTCCGGTGGTGGTTACAAGTAACATCAAAAGTCATCTTTTTCTGGCTTCTAGTCCTTTATCTTCTTCAAGGTACAACTAAATGAAGGAAATGCATTTTGCTTTTAACTTTCAGCATGTTTTCTTTTTGGTTAGGATTACTAAGGCTTTGTTATTTTTAAAATATACTACTACTGAGTATGGAAAAAAATTTATTGTGATGCTTCATTTAATAAGACACAAATAGTTTGGGATTAAAAATATTTAAGGAAGCAAAGTAGTTATTTTCCAAAATAATTTTATGATAATTTGAATGTATGGATTGCTAAAGAAAAATACAAATTGAGAGGATTTTTAAAAATTACAGAATCTCTTCTAAATGTACTCGTACATATATGGACACGTGAGTCTTTTTTTATGAAGCCTTAGGGCTCATTCTTCCTTTCTCAGCAGTATTCTTTTTTTCTCCTTAACCACTGTGTTCTGAGATTGTCCTCATTCTGTGTTAAAATTCTGTGTACCGTGTACTGTTCTAGGAGCTTGTCAGAGATGCTTATTTAATACAACCATCCAGTGAAGCATGGGTACTATTAGTATGCCTAGCCTATAGACATGGGACCTGATGAAGGACCTGCAGGTCCATAGTTACATACTCAGCAAGTGTGGCAGTCCAGGTTCGAGTCTAAGTAGTCTGACTTCAGAACCACATGCTTAACAGCTCTGTAACGTTGCATCCCAGCACAGCAGTATTCCCGTGCACAGTCACAGCAGCAGTATACAGTGCAAAATGCACAACACTCTGGAGCTTTTACAGCCTCAAAGAAGAGATTGCTCACATTTCTATCACTCTGACAAAGCAACAATTTTAATATGGTTTATCTTATTTTTTTTTTTAAACACAATTGTAATCCTGGCGGGCTTCCCTCATGGCTCAGCTGGTAAAGAATCCGCTTGCAATCTGGGAGACTTGGGTTCGATCCCTGGGTTGGGAAGATCCCCTGGAGAAGGGAAAGGCTACCCACTCCAGTATTCTGGCCTGGAAAACTCCATGGATTGTACAGTCCATGGGGTCGCAAAGAGTTGACATGACTGAGTGACTTTCACTTTCTTTCTATCAAAAAACACTAATTAAAAGATATCTTTTAAGTAAATGAAAACAATAAAAACAAAAAGACTTATTTTGGTTATTTAAGCTTGTGTATATCTTATATACTTAAGAGGGAGTGAACTTGAAGTTATTCTCCAATGTTTTCTAGTTTACCTAGAGGAGAACACTTTCCATGGTCAGAAATTGCAATTGCTTATTAGAGTAATAATTAATCAGCATCATTCATTGTAACTACTGTGCCTTGTACTTCTATGATATTATTGCTTTATTGTATTTGAGGACAAACAAGTTTCCAGTGTAATTAGAAGGGTGTATATTGTGGCTGAAATTCACATATTGGCTTGCCTAAATTAAATAGGGAGCATAGCTTAGATCAAGCATGAAAAAGATATTTTTCAGTTCCAAACCGAAGTTTAACGTTATTAGTGTTTATAAGTGTTGGCCACTGAAATCTTCTCTGGTAAAGCTTAGTTTAAAAAGTGCCTTAACCTGTTTCAAGTCATATAGCCAGTGACAAAGCCATGATAAGACAAACCCTCAGCAATCTGAGTGCCTTTAGAAACCCCTGTGCTTCTGCCTCTTTGCATATTGAGCAGAGTATAGCGCTCTGAATTATGTCCTCATTCTCTATCCCACCTTCTTGTCCTGAAGAGTAGAAAAAAATCATGTGTAGTCAGACTGGGTTTTACATAGCTACAGTTTTTCACTTCAGTCACATGCCTTTTAAATATCTCAACTATGTGTTTTCAGCTTCATCCTACTTACTGCTTATGTCATTTCTCTCCTGGATCACTGCCGAGAGCCCTTTATGTCTTTTACTTTCTGTCCATTTACCTTTTTTGGGGGCTTCCCTGGTGGCTTGGTGATAAAGAATCCACCTGCCTTTCAGGGACATGGATTTAATCTCTAGGTCAGGAAGATCCCCTGGAGAAAGAAACGGCAATCTACTCCAGTATTCTTGCCTAGGAAATCCCATTGGACAGAGGAACCTGGGGGGCTACAGTCCATGGGGTCACGAAAGAGTCAAACACGACTTAGTGACTAAACATACACACACACATTTACCTTTTACATTACAAATCTAAACCAGCCACTCAAGTTCTAAATCTTTATTATCATTGCTTTCAAGATAAAGAGCCAGTTTTTCAGTCAGTCTCTTAAATTTCTCAACTTTAACCAAACTAAACTGGTTCTGTGCTGTTTCTTAAACATTCTGTGCCTTTTTTGGTAACCTGTATGTTTTGGGGGTCACTCTTTTTGCCTGTGTAGCCCTTTCCCCTTTTATTTACTTAGTCCACTGCTTATTCTGTGATTAATTAACTTTTGAGAATTAGGCATTAGAATTCCTTCATACCTCTCCACTTTACATATCTGTTTTTATGTGTCATAGATATCGTTAGTCTACTCAGGCTGCTATAATAAAGTACTACAGACTGAGTGGCTTAAACAACAGAAATTTATATTCTCATAGTTATGGAAGCTGGAAGTCTAAGATCAAGGTGCTGTTAGGGTTGGTGTCTGTTGGAGGTTTCTTTTCTTGTCTTGTAGATGGCTACCTTCTTGCAGTATCCTCACATGGCCTTTATTCTGTGCATGAGCTGAAAGAGATTTCTGGTACCTCTAGCTCTTATAGGAGCACTGGTCCTTTTGGATTAAGGTCCTACCCTTATGATTTTATTTAACCTTCATTACATCACATAGGCCCTATCTGTTAAGATAATCGTTGGGGGTCAGGACTTTAAAATACAGAATGAGGGTGGAGGGCACAATTCAGTTCATTACAGGGGTTTTAATTATTTCTCTATATGTCCTCCTTTTCCTTTAAGGAGGGGGTGTCTGTGATCTTACCAGGAATGCCTTTAGATTTATATGTATCTAGTTTTCATTGCAGTGTTAAGGTGTGTACTTTAGAGACCACCTTGGCTGTTACTTTGTTCCAAGAGTTTCTTTCTGAATGGCATGATTAGCCGGGGGCAAAGAAGTCTTGAAGAGCTTGTCTGAAGTAACTTTTACACTCATTTAAATTTAGAAAAGTAATCTGGCAAAGAACAATGTTAGAACAGTTTTTAAAGTTTTTTTTAAAGTTTTGAGGACATGACTGTCAGATCTATGACTAAATGTATTTTCTTTCCCTTTCTGTAGTTGCCGCAATAGTGTTATTCTGTTCCGCTTCTAGCCCGCATAGCATACCTCTGACAGAAGTGACTGAGCCAGTATGGCTGATGCTGCTCCTAGGCACTGTGCACTGCCAGATTGTCTCAACAAGGACACCCAAACCTCCCCTAAGCACAGGGGGTAAAAGGAGAAGGTACTGTCTCTTTAAAAGTGATCTTTTTGTAGATTTCTGTAATTTGAATCCAGTGTTGTTCTTGACTTGAATGAAATGTTATCTTGAAACTGAGCTTCAGTCAGAATCAGCTATTGAATAAGTTAGTTTCTTTTATGTGCTTCAGAGCCATTTTGAGACCCATACCTGTTTGTTTTTGTTTTCTTTCTTGAAGCTCATTACTCAGGCACATATCAATGTAGGGAATATATGTTAGTTGGAATTGCTAATAATTTCCACCATTACAGAACCTTGTACTGAAAAGATGCTTTGGCAAAAACAAAAGTCAAGGAAATTTTTTAGCTAAATTCCATTTATTATATGTCATTTGAAGCTGTTTAATATTTCCCTTTGATTAAGTAAGCATAGCAAGTCTTACTGGCCACTTAGCACAATGAAGTTCTGTTTTAAGGGTCTTTGGGAACAATTTCTCTTTTGAATATTGTTGCTAAGAGATTGTGACATTTGTTGTTTTGGAATATTGATTTAAGCTCTTTATTTAAAAAAATAAATAATACCTAATTAGATAAGTAGCACTGCTGAACAGATAGATTATAAATCTCTCCAATTTAAATTTTCTTCTTCATCTGCAAATAAGTGGCATTCCAATAGGGAAGGGGTACTTTTGTAAATAATCTGCCTAGTGCTATCCTTACAACCTAGCGTCCACTGACTTATCAGTATGAGCAAGAAACAATGACTTAACATTTATAGAAACTGGTCTTGAATATGTACTTAATATTTGGCATAACTTTTATGCATCAGCCTGAATTTTACTGTGTATTAGAGTTCCTGTGTTTATGTTTTCCGAATTTTTTAATGTACTGTCGAGAAAGTGGTTATTAAATTTTAAAGTTACCTTCCACTCTTAATCTCTTCTAATGAAGGAAATTAAGAAAAGCAGCCCATTTGGAAGTACACAGGGAAGGAGATGGTTCTAGCACCACAGATAACACACAGGAGGGAGCGGCTCAGAGCCCCGGTACAAGCACCTCTTACAGCGTTGGCGCCGTCTTCAGAGACCTCTGGCATGCTGCTTTCTTTTTATCAGGGTTTGTATTTATTCAAGACTTCCTGTGGCTTAGAAATGCACTGTCCCTTTTTTGACACTACAATCTTAATTAATGAGTACTAATGATTTTGAATATGACAGTCCTAGTGTGGATTTTATTTTTATAAATTATAATGCTATATATAATGGAAAAAATAGAGACCATAAAATTTACTCTGAGATATACATATATATGTAAATGTATATGAGAATGAGATACGTATATTCATTCTGTATGAGAATGAATATATACTATTAAAGTATATTTAGTATTTATCTTAGTTTCTTTTGTGATTTCTCAAGTACTGTTTTATTTCTATTAAATTGCTTGTTTAATCTTCATCAGCACTATAGGACAAATTGGCTTTGTTAATACAGCATGTGAGTTATATGACATTTTTAAAAAATTTGCCTCAATTACATAAAATTATCTGAAATAAAACATATAGGTATAGGTATACGTATTGTTACTTGAAAGAATAAAATATATACTATAATACCAGATTCTGTTTTTCCTGTAGTTTGGGTTTTTTCTTTAGTTTGTGCCATAATAAAAACTGATGAAAATTGCTAAGTTAATAAGTCAAGAAAAGGGATACTGCAAGTAACTTATTTTCAGTCACTTCTGGTAACTTCTCTGCTAGTATCATTGTTTTGTCAATTTGTGATGGTGTTCTTATGATAAAGTTTATCATGTACTATATAATTATAGTGCATATAATTAATTATATAATTAACCAGTTATATTCTGGGAATATTCTTATTGATAGTAATTTGGGGAGAAATTTTCACAGATTTTAATAATTTGCAGTAATGTGGCATTAAGTTGATTCTCTGACTTTTCAACCACTTAGTCTTCTAGAAAATACATATTTTATATCAGTTCACTTCAGTTGCTCAGTCATCTGACTCTTTGCCAACCCATGGACTGTAGCATGCCAGGCTTCCCTGTCCATCACCAAGTCCCAGAGCTTACTCACTCATGTCCATCGAGTCAGTGATGCCATCCAGCCATCTAATCCTCTGTCGTCCCCTTCTCCTCGTGCTTTCAATCTTCCCCAACATCAAGGTCTTTTCTAATGAGTCAGCTCTTCGCATCAGGTGGTGAAAGTATTGGAGCTTCAGCATCAGTCCTTCCAGTGAATGTTCAGGATTGATTTCTTTTAGGATTGGCTAGTTGGATCTCCTTGCAGTTCAAAAGACTTTCCAGAGACTTCTCCAACACCACAGTTCAAAAGCATCAGTTATTCGGCAGTTAGCCTTCTTAATAATCCAACTCTCACATCCATACATGACTACTGGAAAAACCATAGCTTTGACTATATGGACTTTTGTTGGTAAAGTAATGTCTCTACTTTTGAATATGCTATCTAAGTTGGTCATAGCTTTTCTTCCAAGGAGCAAATGTCTTTTCATTGCATGACTGCAGTCACCATCTGCAGTGATTTTAGAGGCCCCCAGAAATAAATCTGTCACTGTTTCCATTGTTTCCCCATCTATTTGCAATGAAGTGATGGGACCGGATGCCATGATCTTAGTTTTCTGAATGTTGAGTTCTAAGACAGCATTTTCACTCTTTTTCAGTTTCATCTAGAGGCTCTTTAGTTTTTCTTCATTTTCTGTCATAAAGGTGGTATCATCTGCATATCTGAGGTTTATTGATATTTCTTCCGGCAGTCTTGATTCCAGCTTGTGCTTCAACCAGCCTGGCATTTCCCATGATGTATTCTGCATAGAAGTTAAATAACCAGGGTGACAATACACAGCCTTGATGTACTCCCTTCACAATTTGGAACCATTCTGTTGTTGCATGTCTTGTTGCTTCTTGATCCGCATACAGGCTTCTCAGGAGGCAGGTAAAGTGGTCTGGTATTCCCATCCCCTTAAGAATTTTCCGCAGTTTATTGTGATCCACATAATCAAAGGCTTTAGCGTAGTCACTGAAGCAGATGTTTTTCTGAAACTCTTGCTTTCTTCATGATGTTGGCAATTTGATCTCTGGTTCCTCTGCCTTTTCTACATCCAACTTGAACATCTGGAAGTTCTCAGTTCATGTATTTTTGAAGCCTAGCTTGGAGAATTTTATGAATATAAATAAATATCTCTTAATTTCTGACAGTGAAAATATGATAGTATCTGCATTATAATATGATAGTATTATCACTGCAGAGTCAAGTTTTTAAATGTTTCTCAGGACTTTCTGTAAGCAAGTATCAATGGCATAGTAGGTATGTTTGGCTTTGATGGGATCATTTAGATATTTTGGTCATTTGAAACTGGTGTTGTATGATTATGTAGTATTCAGAATCCTCCTGACTTAGTCAGTTCGTGCATTTAGAATTCTGCCATGTTTCTCTAGTCAAATGAGTTCCAGAATTTAATTTTCATCTTTTGGGGCTGTACCATGACTTTGACTCCTAGTTATTGATATTATGATGGCTAAATCCCTTTGGATTTATTCCCTTTAATCATGACAACAGTAATCTGACTGTTTTTAAAGAAGCACTGCTTTGAACTGTCTCATTTGGGATAGTTTGCCAGCATATGAATGAGACTGTTTTAAATACTGGGTATAAAAAGATCTTAAGAAAAATGTTAATTTCAAAAGTTCTAAACCGAGTTCTGGAATCTTGATGATGTCTTGGTCTTTCAGGCTTTGATAAGACACAGAGTGCTTATACTGAAATATCAACTGAGACTTAAAATTGTTTCTGATGATAAGTTGAATTAGCATAATTGATGGAAAAATAAATGCATAATCACACAAATATCTAAGCTTTGTGTTTGGCGAGTTGGTGGTTTTCTGGATGGTATGATGAAAACTGTATTTTTAATAGCCTGTATTTATGTTCAGTTCAGTCACTCAGTCGTGTCGAATATTTGCGACCCCATGAATCGCAGCATGCCAGGCCTCCCTGTCCATTACCAACTCCCGGAGTTCACCCAAACTCATGTCCATCGAGTCGGTGATGCCATCCAGCCATATCATCCTCTGTTGTCCCCTTGTCCTCCTGCCCCCAATCCCTCCCAGCATCAGGGTCTTTTTCAATGAGTCAGCTCTTCGCATGAGGTGGCCAAAGTATTGGAGTTGCAGCTTCAGCATCATTCCTTCTAATGAATGTCCAGGACTGATCTCCTTTAGGATGGACTGTTTGGACCTCTTTGCAGTCCAAGGGACTCTCAAGAGTCTTCTCCAGCACCACAGTTCAAAAGCATCAATTCTTTGGCGCTCAGCTTTCTTTATAGTCCGACTCTCACATCCATACATGACTGCTGGAAAAACCATAGCCTTGACTAGACAGACCTTTGTTGGCAAAGTAATGTTTCTGCTTTCGAATATGCCATCTAGGTTGGGTTACTACTTTCCTTCCAAGGAGTAAGCGTCTTTTAATTTCCTGGCTGCAATCACCATCTGCAGTGATTTTGGAGCCCCAAATAATAAAGTCTGACACTGTTTCCACTGTTTCCCCATCTATTTCCCATGAAGTGATGGGACCAGATGCCATGATCTTCGTTTTCTGAATGTTGAGCTTTAAGCCAACTTTTTCACTCTGCTCTTTTACTTTCATCAAGAGGCTTTTTAGTTCCTCTTCACTTTCTGCCATAAGGGTGGTGTCATCTGCATATCTGAGGTGATTGATATTTTTCCTGGCAATCTTAATTCCAGCTTGTGCTTCCTTGAAGTACTCCTTTTCCTATTTGGAACCAGTCTGTTGTTCCATGTCCAGTTCTAACTGTTGCTTCCTGACCTGCATATAGGTTTCTCAAGAGGCCGGTCAGGTAGTCTGGTATTCCCATCTCTTGAAGAATTTTCCAGAGTTTATTGTGATCCGCACAGTCAAAGGCTTTGGCATAGTCAATAAAGCAGAAATAGATGTTTCTCTGGAACTCTCTTGCTTTTTCGATGATCCAGTGGATGTTGGCCATTTGATCTCTGGTTCCTCTGCCTTATCTAAAACCAGCTTGAACATCTGGAAGTTCACAGTTCACGTATTGCTGAAGCCTGGCTTGGAGAATTTTGAGCGTTCATTTACTAGCATGTAAGATGAGTACAATTGTGCAGTAGTTTGAGCATTCTTTGGCATTGCCTTTCTTTGGGATTGGAATGAAAACTGACCTTTTTGAGTCCTGTGGCCACTGCTGAGTTTTCCAAATGTGCTGGCATATTGAGTGCAGCACTTTCACAGCATCATCTTTCAGGATTTGAAATAGCTCAACTGGAATTCCATCACCTCCACTAGCTTTGTTCCTAGTGATGCTTTCTAAGGCCCATTTTACTTCACATTCCAGGGTGTCTGGCTCTAGGTGAGTGATCACACCATCATGATTATTTGGGTTGTGAAGCTCTTTTTTGTGCAGTTCTCCTGTGTATTCTTGCCACCTCTTCTTAATATCCTCTGCTTCTGTTAGGTCCATACCATTTCTGTCCTTTATCGAGCCCATCTTTGCATGAAATGTTTCCTTGGTATCTCTAATTTTCTTGAAGAGATTTCTAGTCTTTCCCATTCTGTTGTTTTCCTCTATTTCTTTGCATTGATCCCAGAGGAAGGCTTTCTTGTCTCTCCTTGCTATTCTTTGGAACTCTGCATTCTGATGGGAATATCTTTCCTTTTCTTTTTTGCTTTTCACCTCTCTTCTTTTCACAGCTATTTGTAAGGCCTCATCAGAGAGCCATTTTGCTCTTTTGCATTTCTTTTCCATGGGGATTGTCTTGATCCCTGTCTCCTGTACAGTGTCACGAACTTCCGTCCATAGTTCATCAGGCACTCTGTGTATCAGATCTAGTCCCTTAAATCTATGTCTCAGTTCCACTGTATAATCATAAGGGATTTGATTTAGGTCATACCTGAATGGTCTAGTGGTTTTCCCTACTTTCTCTAATTTAATTCTGAATTTGGCAATAAGGAGTTCATGATCTGAGCCACAGTCAGCTCACTAGGCACTACTTATTAATGTCATTTCTGAGTATATTTCATTTTCAAGATAAAACTTTTTAAAGTAAGGCATAATATTTCTCATTTGAAAAGATTTCGGAATTATTGTAAAGGAATTCTGTAAACCTGAGAAAACTGAGCCAGACAAAATATCAATTAGAAAGGATACACAAATCAGTTGTATTTTGTAAGGACTTAGCACTTTAATATCAGTTAGTTATAGTCTTAAATTAGCATAATTATAGGAAGAGTAAATATGAGAATTGCATCTAGATTGTACATCTCTTCAACACAGGACCTATTTCAAAATTCAGAGAATTCCTAAATTCTCTTTCATGTCCTTTAATAATTCATTTGTCTCTCACAATATCATTAAAACAATAGCATTTGGAATTATGCTTTTGAGTAAAAAAAGTAATTATATAAATTGAATTGGTAAGTTAGAGACAGTAGAATAAAATCAGGTTTCGTGTTAACTCCTCTGCGTAACTGACCTACCTTGAAGTGTTCTGTTCTGTTTAGCTTCCATATTTACTGTTTTTAACACCAGAGTGAAAATTAAAGTTTCAATAAATTGATTTTCTTCACATAATGGAGTATATTGCGTAGTGTAAATAGCAGTTCTGCCAGGAATTTTAGATAAGGATTAAAACTTGGCTTTTACTGACTGTAGTTTATAATTCAGTTGTTTAAGCTGTTGACTGGGCGAAGCTATGTTGCATGTGTTCCCAGAGAAGGATGAAGACCATGTAAAAGCCAGTGTATTCTGGCTTTTTCCAGATTTTTAAGACTTATCTTATGGACACAACTAGATAACTTAGTAAATTTGCTAGCGTCACTGTATTTAGGGTTGGATTGATTCTGGAAAGGTTACAGGCACTATAAATAATTTGGCACACCTCTCAAACTTATTTGTGATAGAGGATACCTAGAGAAACATAGGGTCCCCAGAGTCTTTGAACGGGGTATGTTAGCATATAATCATGGTGTAGTCATAGATCCAGATAGCAGTGATGGTTGTAATAGGCTCCTTTGTCATTTTCTTATATCTGGGATTTTATGCATTTTGTTTCTATAACTTTCTCTCCCCCCTTGATTCCTAACCATGTGCAGATGAGAGCAGGAACAGAAATTTCATACTGTATTCTAGAGCAGAGTTACCTGCTGCTGTTAACTTTTTCCCTAGCATGTCTAATGTCCTTTAGTACCAAAAGCATGATCTTCAGTTCGCTCAGTTTATATAGCTCTGAACAGTTTTGAGAGCACCAAAAAAATACTTCCAACATTTTTTTCCATAGCAGTACAGAGTATTCTGAGTGTTCTTGATAACCTGACTAGGTTTTTAAATATAGAAACACACTAATTCTCATGTTTGGCATAGTAGATTGGATATTTCATAAGCTAAGTAGTTCTTTAAAAGTTCTGTTAACTTTTTGGCCAAAGTTTTAATGTGAAAAAATTTAGTTTCATCATTTATTTATGGTGTAGATCGTACATGTACAAAAGTTACTTACATTTTTTTCAGAAAAGAACCAAATTGTCTCCCGCTGTGTCTCACAGAGGAACTAAGGCAATTAAAGTCACGTCCTCCTAAGACATTTTTGACATAGAGCTACCTCCTCTGACCGTCAAGCAAGATACTCCAAAGAAAGTGTTACACGGTTCATGCCTTCCAAAAGCGTTTATTAGTTATCAGCCCCTTTATAAGCCATGGCCATGGCAATGAAGTTGGACATTCTGTCATTGCAAACGCTTTTTGTCCAAAATCCAGTGCAGCAATATATAAATGCTGAACCACTATGTTGTTAACAGCTGAAGCTAAAATAATATTGTATATCAACAATACTTCAGTTAAAAAAAGGCCAAATGCAAGAAATACCACTTCTGTTGTGGAGTAAGTAAAATCAGTATAGACTTGTATATCTCCTTTTTTAAGATACTGCTAACCTCACTGCCCATTGTTAACTCTGTTTTTATTAGGTGACTGTATTATATGCATTAAATATAGCTATCAAAAGGTAAGATCTTTTTGTAAATAATAGTAAAAAGCACCATTTCTTTCTATACTGTAGGGTTTAATTCCTAACTAGCTTCTTTCTACCTTTTTGTTTTTGGTAGAAAAAGATGATTTAGATACATGTGTTTATTTTAAAATCAATGTGCTATTAATATTGACAAAAATAAAAAATAATAAACTGACTAAATTATCTCCTGTAAAAGAGGAAATTCTAGTAAATGATCCCCCCCCAAAAAAGGAAGAAAATCAAAATGATATTTATCTCCCTTCAGTTTATTTTTTAGCATATTTTAAACTTGTCTTAAGTAGAAGTCACTTCCCTTTAAAAAAATATATTCTAAGTAGAATTTCACAGTTATCTATTTTTTAAAACTGAATGTCACTCCCACTGTCTTTCCCTAACAGTTTTATTCTCTTCTATAAAGAAATGGGAGGAATTCCTTAAAATCTCAGTCTTGGTAATCTGTGTTCCTTTTGAGAAATTATTACTCTGTGAAGTTCTTACTTTCAGCTATTAATGACAATATCAATGATATAGCAATCAGTGGTAAAATTAAACCTTGCCTGGAGGTTTAACCTCTTTAACTTACATTTTTGACCTTCTTTAACCTACATGTTTTTTTGAACTTAGCTCTCCTACATTTTCTCCTTCCTGCATTTCTCCTATGTCAAAATCTAAAGTAATCAGTTTGTACTTTTAAAAATGTATAATTTTACTTTGAAACAATTTTAACAATTGTTAATTAACAGAAAAGTTGAGAGAACAGTGCAAAGAACTCCCATATATTTTTCACCCAGAGACCCAGATCAATTCTGTTAATTGTCCCTATTAATATCTTTTACAGCAAAAGGATCTAATCTGGGATTATATGCCACACTCAGGGGTCATGTCCTTTTAGTCTCCTTCACTCTGGGACAGACTTCAGTCTTGCCTGAAGTTTCCTGTTTTTCACAGTTTGGAAGATACAGGGCAGTCACTTAGTAGAATGTCCCTTAATGTGGGTTTGTGTCAGTGGTTTTCTGTGTCTAGTTCCAGGTGACTCATGAGAGCTCAGTGTATATCTCTTCCCTATGCTGTCTGAAATTGATCATGATAGGATTATCTACACCATGGAAATCAGAAAACGCTACAGACAAGGACTTTTTACACCTGGATAGCTGGTTGTTCAACATTTAGCAGCCCACCACTGAGTTAGTTGTGTGATATTTCCTCATATCCCAGTTGTGCATTTTTGGTAGGAATATCATTGTGTACTATCAGATGGCAAACAGCGTAGATTGTTCCTCACTAGTGATATTTATATGAATCACTTGATTAAGATAGTGTCTGCTAAATTTCTGGAGAAGGAAATGGCATCCCACTCCAGTGGTCTTGCCTGGAGAATCCCAGGGACGGTGGAGCCTGGTGGGCTGCCATTTGTGGGTTTGCACAGTCAGACATGACTGAAGCGACTTAGCAGTAGTAGCAGCAGCTAAATTTCTCCACTGTAAATTTATATACTTTTCCTCTGTAGTCAACAGATATCCTGTGTAGAGATACATTAACTGTAAAAATGACCTGTTTCTTATCCCACTTTCACTTTCTAGTTTTAGCATCCATTGATGATTCTTGCTTGAATTATGGTAGTTGCCAAATGGTAAATTTTCTAACTACATCATTTCCCTCTACATTTATTATTTGGCATTGACTTTAAGGAAGAGCTTTCCCTTAATTGTTTACTTAGAGATTTTTATTTTTTCAATTTGTTATTGTCATTTTTTATTTGGATGACTAGATTGGCTTCAGTTTGGCCAGGGGATACCTTAGAGCAGTTTCTTTTCTTTTTGGGGATGTCCTTGTCATTTTCTGAACCCTTCCTTACTTTTTGGTACAACAAAATGTTTCCAGGTTCAACTTGTACTTTCTCTTCCTCAGGCTTGGAATGAACTGCTTTTTCAAGGAGAGTAATGTGTGGAAACTAAGCTCTAAATGCTGGATACACTCATTGCTGTTGTAGTGTTGCCACCCTGGAGCCTTCTCGGTGGAAAGAGCTAGAAAGTGTGTGTGTGTGTGTCCTTTTACGTTTATATTTATTTCTTTGTCTAGATATAAGCCATGGATTTTCAGAGATAGTTCCAATTCAGATACAGTACTACAAAGCTCATTGTATCTTTTCTCCTCTTTATATTTTCATTCTCTGTCACTGAAAAACCTGGTTCCAGTCCTGAATATACTTATTCGACTAATCCTCTGTGTGTATTGATAGCCCATTTCCAGTCCTCTGGGCTGCACCTTGCCCCCTGCCCTAAAGCTGCCTTCAGATTAGTTGCCATTATTGTTGGTTGCTGGGCTGCTCCTGCTGTCCATTCCAACTAGTGTATGCTCTCGCAGCTCTCTTATTACCACTGCTGTTACCAGCCACTGCCAGCATGCCTCAGTTTGTATTTTAAGCTGCTTTGAAAGCCCTGAGGTTGGTACTTACATTTAGTATTTTCTTTGCTATTTCAGCTGGATTTTCAACTTATCTGCATTTAGTGTGAGAGAAATATCAAATAGCTACTGTAGCTTAGTAAATTACTATTCATACCTTCTCACAGCATTACTTGTACTTTGAGGAGATATTGGGAGAAACAGCCCAGAGAAAATTGGAAGGAGGCAGAGATAAGGAAGAGAGGAAGTAGGAGATAGCTGAAAATTATATGGAATGAGTTCTACTAGAACTCATTCTCTTGGCTTAATAGTCTACTCTGTCCTGGTAAAGAAAGAATACATTCTCTTTAGAAATATTCTTAAAGCAGCCATTATCACAGATTCAAGCTCTTTTCCTAGGTTCATATCTTTTGGTCCTCTGGGGTTCTGGGTTACTCTTCAAGGTTACAGCTACTTTTTCTGCTTTAACAATTGTCTTCTAGGCCTGTGTTGTCAACTGTCTACTGATCTTTCTCAGGATGTTCCTGGGGACTTTAGCTCCAACATTTTCATCTTTCTTCCCAAATAAATTTCTCTCCTTGCATATCCTGGCTGATTAATGACTCTATTCTGCTAACTTTCCAGTCTCCCTTCCTCTTATTCATGGCCTCACCCTCCCTTTCCAACCTAGTACAGTTTCCATGAAGCTTCATAATACCTTTCCAGCACACTCTTTCACTGTCTGAGCTTCCCACATTTTTATAAGGTCAAGTAATTTCACTTCTTTTGGTCTTTTTCTACAACTCCATGTTGCACGGTGTTCAAGGGAGAGGTTAAGGGAACAGTAAATGACATTCTCTAGGCAGAGGTCACAGGTGTTCTCTGCCCCTTTTATTTTCTCTTTTGCCCTGTCTCTCCTCTCTCCCATAGTTCATTTTCCTCCCTGCATCTGCCACTCTTAAATGATCTTTGTTCTGTTGTGCATGCCTTTAGTCTCTCTGTGCCTCTTAGGGTCATACAGAAAGAAAAGGGTGAGAAGATTGGGCATTGCATCTTGCACCTTTGTGAAGATCTGCTCTTGGTGACCAGGAAGGAAGCATTAGAGCTCTGTAGAGCATGTGGGAGGTATGATCTGTCTGTCCCCTTTCATAATCTTACAGAAGAAGGTCGGAAGTGTAAGACAAACTTTGTAGGCCTTGAGTGTGTTAAGAAGAAATCTTAACAGGCAGTTTCCCGAACAGTGGGCTGTTGGATATCATATAGAGAATAAACCTCATAGTCAGAAGGTCTGTGTTCTGATGTCAGCTTTGGCTCTAACCGACTGTGTGACCTTAAATTAATCATCTACACCTCTTTTTATTTCTCATTTATTGTTTCCAAAGCGAGCATTTAGCATAGATGAGTTATAGTGTCTTGTATAGTTCTGATATATTCCAATAGAACTGAGCAACTGTAGTGTTAAAGATAACATTTTTCTCCCAAAGAAACATTCCCCCCCACCATTTAAAAGTTCTGTTTTTTGACCTACATGAAGGCATTGTACTAGTTTTATTTTTCCTGTCTTACAAAGCCGATACTCTAGAGAAAATTCAAGGAAATTTATACTGAATACAATTAGACACAGTTGCTTTTTAATAATGTTTTATGATAGACTTAATCTGCATTGAGCACATTTTAAGTTTGTGTGGGATTTGCATTGTATTTCTTCTACTAACCATTTCTTTTGAATAGCCATTCTTTCACCCGCTGGATCCCTCAAACATTTGTCTATTAATCAAAAATGATTTATTATTTTCCATGTTACATATTATGTATTGAGAAAAACTTAATTCCTATAAATGAAGAACCTCAAGTGTAGTCTTTTAGAGACTTGTAAGCTACATGATTACTGACATTTTTTCTAGAGTATTTCAGTGGGTGAAAGAGGTTACTTCTTTTTGTGTTCTTCATTTTTACTTCTTCCATTATGTAGAATTTTGTACAAAGTTTTCCCTTTTTTCATGTGCTTTTATGTTACAAAGGTCTTGTGTCTCCATTGTGTATTAAAATGAATTTATCAGAGGTATTTAGGTATCCACACTTATGGTAAAGTGTTTGGGTAAAGGAGAGTATTAAAATTAAGTTAAACCACTAATTGTAACTTAATTTTGTAATTACTGAGATAGTTTTTTTAAAATTAGTCTTTAAAAGTATATTATTAACCATAATAAAATGGGCCAAATTTTGATCTAGGTTTTGCTCAAAGACCGGTTGATTTTGACCAAATATTGTTTGATAAGTTAGGGCATGTCTGTTAGAATTGCTGTTTGTAAAACCTTAAAACTTATAAAGTAAGGTAAAATAGGACCTTGGTTTTCATATTTATTTTTATGATATTATTTTTATGAATGATTTATTGTAAATATAAGATAGCAATGAAAACCTGAGAGATAACTACCATGTTTAATTTTTAGCAGACTGTAATTTCTACTGGTAACCTATCCAAAATAAACTAAGTCCATATAACACATTTCACATATTTTTCTTTGTAGATCAAAGAAAGCAAAGAATTCAATTGATAAATCAACTGAGACTGACAATGGCTATGTATCCCTTGATGGGAAAAAGACTGTTAAAAGCAGTGAAGATGGAATACAAAGCCATGAACCTCAGTGTGAAACTCTTCGACCAGAAGAGGCAACCTGGAACACCGGAACACTGAGGAACATCCCCAGCAAAGTACGTGTGATTAAAAAAAATAATACTTTGTGAGATTTTACATTAGTTAATGGAAAGTGACTTAGATGTAGCAGTTACCCTTAAGTGTATATATATTCTCCAGAATTTATTCTGTGAGCCTTTACAAATAACACTGATAATGCTGAAAATAGATAAAGTAATGTGAATAAGCCTGATTTCCATTATAACCTGGCACCTTCTAAATTAATTGACTCCAACTTTTCTAAAATGTTAATTTAGTTTTAAATTTATAATTAATGTTCATTAAACCTTACTTTTTATTTCTCCATTTCCATATGTGTAAATGAATTTGTTTCAAATGGAAGATCTATGTTAATCTAAAAGCTTAACCTAGGACCCTGGTTTTCCTTTAATGTTCTCTATAAGAAAATCTTACTTTGTTTTTCCTACCTTTGTGACCTTTGGTGTCAGCACATTTGTTTTGTTTTTTAAAATTCTTAGAGAAAATATTTAAGGATAACAATTGTTTATTTACTTTTCTAAAAGAAACCCTAGGTTTATTGTAACATAGCCTAATATAAATATCTTCTTTCTCTTCATTTCCCTGAAGTTTTTTAGTTAGATAATTTTTTTCTTTAAAAGCTGTTACAGAGGAAAAAATTTGGTCAAATTAAAAGATAATACCTTAGTTACATTTAGAAATATAAGCATGAATGTGGCTATTGAGGAATAGTAAATGAAGAAAAGAGAATTCTCTATTTGAGTAAAGTATGTGTTATAGCTTGACAGTATATATATTTTCAGTACCTGTAGCTATATAATAAATATCATAGAGTGGCAGTAAAATAGAGTCCCTTGCCATAATTTTAGATTTTTGAGGCATTTAACTCTCTGGTAATGTGAGCCTCACATCACTAGCATGTCTGAACAAACAAAGTTTTTAGTTATGCAGTTTTCAAACACATTTCCAGATATGTATTACCTACTAACATTCTATAAGAGGAACATGAAAGTATCAATAAAATACCTATTCTGAAGTCTCTTGGTTTCAGAATTTCTGAAATCTGGGTGTCTTATTGTGTACATGATGATGTCTGTCTGATACGTGTTTCATTTGGCTACCAGTCACCTCATCTTGCCTTGTAAACCATTACTAAAACAGGGTTGGTTTTATGGCATTTTTGGTTTGTGAAAATAGTAAATTCATTTTAGGTCTCTCAGCTTCTTTTAAAGGGTCTCTTTTCTACTTTTATACTATTTTATGTTCTCATAATTTTATAAGCTATTTCAGATCTTTTGAACAGAAACATTGTAGGACAATATTTGATAAATGACTTGAGTTACTCTTGACGGAACAGTACCAAAGTCACTGATTTAAGATGTTTTTTAGAAAATCAGGTGGTATTAATCAGTTACTTTGAAATTTTTAGAGGTATTTGAAGGTATGTGTATATATGTATGTATAATTTAAAATTTTTCAGTTTTAAAGCTACAGGTTTAGTCAGAAATTATCAACGATCCTCTTTGCATACTCCTAACTTAGGATACCCAGAGGACAGTAACAAATGTCTCTGATGAAGTCTCCAGTGAAGAAGGTCCAGAAACAGGATACCCATTGCGCCGTCATGCAGACAGGACTTCTGAGAGCATTCTTCGGAATAGAAAGTCACACCATTATAAGAAACATTACCCTAATGAGGTATTTACTTTGGCCTTACATTTGTGCATATTTATCTATATGTTTTTCATTTACAACTTCTTTCAACTATTGAATATATTACTGAAATAAATATCTCCCATCAATCTCAATATCTTACTGTTATATGATCTGGATTTATAGAAGAGTACTTTTAGTTTTATATATTTCACATATAAATAGCCACATACTTTTATTCACTTTGTGCCTCATCTCTGAGGATTCATACATTGAGTTTGTTGTTTTCTTTTAAAGAGTGTTCTGGAGAGACAATCTGAACTCCCATGTTAGACTTCCACAATTTGAAAAGGCTTTACAACTTCTAAATTATAGCAGTGTTACTATTCTAAGTGACTTCTTTCTTGTCACTGTCACCAGTTACATTGCCCACACTATAAAATTCAATTCCTTTTTCTTCTATAACTCTTATATTTCTTTATTAATGTGTGTTTTTCTTTAAACCTTTTTTTCCAACTTTATTACATCTCTTGATGTTGTCATATCTCTGGAAACTATTTCAATAGAAAAAGATTTTTTCATTCAATTGTATTTTCACATTTTCTTAAGGATAGAACATTGTCTTTCTTCAGAGCACATGAATTACTCCTTTTGTCACTTGCTGATAAATGTTACCTTCTGCTCTTTTTGTACTATATTAGAATATATATATTTTTCTTGATGGTTTAGAGTCAAACTTCTGAAAAATCTAATATTATGCTATGTTGTAATATGACAACCTCAAGAGTTTTAAGATTGAAGGAGTTACTTGTTCTTCCTATACTTTTCTTTGTGATTCTGTCTCCAGTTAATCTTTCTTGTGAACTATGGCTGTTTCTTCTGTTAGTGGCTCCATTTGAAAGACACATAATGCCAGTGTGTCTGCTCATTGTCTCTTCACCCACAACTGATGTTCCATCTCCTGTTCCTAAGCCAGATAACCACGCTTGTGAAATTTATAGTCTGTAAACAGGTGAAAGTCTGTTGGTCCTGAAAAGGATTTAGAACCTTCTATAAAAAGAGGTTTCCACCCTCCTATAGAATAACGTATTTGGTTTTAAAGTTACTTTTTTTACCCATAATCTTTACTTTCCTTGATTTGCAACTATATTTTGAGATTTGAGATTCTTTTTTTTTTACTATTTGTTTATTTGGCTGTGCCAGGTCTTAGTTACTGCATGTGGGATCTATTTTCCTGGTCAGGGATTGAACCTGGGCCCTCTGGATTGGGAGCTAGGGGTGTTAGCCACTGGACAACCAGGGAAGTCCCGATATTGAGACTTTTGAAGGACAGAACGTTATTCTGCTAATCTTAACTTTTAAATAAATGTTTCTTCACATCTTCCAGATTCTAAGCTAATTAAGGCTAATAATTAGAGAGTAGGCAGTGGTTGTTTTAAATCTTTTAAAAGTGATCTAAAAGATTACATTAAAAATAAAATAAGATCTTCAAATTTTTCATCTGTGAAGTGAGAAACTTGAGACTCAAGGATATTTAAAAGGCTGTATTACAAAATTTTTTACTCTCAAGTCAAACCAACTGAAAAGTTGTTCTTATTGTTCTATTAAAAAAGCAAAACAAAACCTCCTTTGAATAAGTAAAATTCAAACAGGATTTATAGTGGTGTTTTGCATCTATATGTAGTTATTGTTGTACTTTTCAAATTACTGTTTTCTTTTAGGGTGAGACACAAAGAAATCATTTGGGGAAACACTTTGTGCAGGAGCAGGACTGATGGGCCTCACTATAAGAGTACTTTTCAGAAACTCAGCCATTTGTTGTAAGCCTCCCAGATGTTAGCATCTGTAGATATGCTTCTTAGGGGGATTTTGTTTTTCAGGAAGAAATCATCCAGTCTTCTGGTGGCATGGGAGTGGTAGGTACTATACCATGTTGTCATGGTGTTTGGCACCAAGGGAGTTGGGGATGAGGTGTGATCTTGCCATTCAGTATCTTGGACTTTGACTTAACCCTTCTGTCTCTTACCCCTCAACTCCCTACCCTGGTTCCTTGCCTGTTTCTGCTGTTAATATCTACCATGTCTGATGGGTTTCTTCCAGTCTCCTATTGGGAAGATAGTGGTGGAATTACTTGGTTATCTGGGATATAGATGTCCTGGGTAATTGGTAGCTCCTTTTAAGCATTTGTACTATTTCTTAGCTCTGTCTTGCTTTGTTTAACTCTGCAAGTGTCTCAGTTTTTATTTCCTGTTGTGAATTAGCTTTTCATCTGATAATGGGAAGCATAATGAAGAAACAATGGGCTTGGAGTCAGACTACTTAAGTGACTGTGGAAAAATTGTTTAACTTGCGTGAGTCTCAGTTTCTGCTTCTGTACAGTGGGGAGAAGAGACTGGCCTCATCAGATTGTTAAGTTAAATAAGATTATGCATAATTGCCTGGCACAAAGCATTTATGTTATAAATGCTTCTTCCCTTCAACTATTTCAGTTCAAATAAATAGTCTTTATTAATATGATTGTATCCTCTATTGAAACTACCAGTCTAGAGATTTGAGATAAGCAGAGCAAACCATATTGAATGACCCATTGAGCTATTTTCTTCAGTTCTAAAATTTCCTACTTTTAGGCTTAATTCAGCAATTTGTAGTGAAATTTAAAGTGGCCATTAACCACCTAAATATTTCAGGTAAAATTCTGTTTGAAATGTAAGCAATTATAGGTAATAATGTTTAGATTCGACATTTGTGAAATGGCCCACTTAGCAATGAATATTTGATGAAATACGTTTATTAAGAATTACATATACATTTTTTTAATCCCTGAAATCACCCATTAGTTTCACCTAAACAGTTATCAGGCCTTTAATCTTATTACTTATATTTGTATCTGGTTAGCAAGTCTGCATCAGCAATTAGTTACAGATAATCTAGTTTCATTAAAAATTTTGATTTAGCAATTACTGATTACTTAATACAGTGTGTCTTCCTATCTAATGAAAACAGCTTATCTTTCAAATATTATGGTTGATATTACTGAGTCTGAAGTATTTTGGGAGTGTATGTCTTAAAACAAAATTGACTTATTTTTACCCTTTTTTCTTTCTTTATTCATTTTCCTGCTCAGCTCTTCTGGAAAATTTTCCTCTCTCAAACAACGTTCCTCCCATAAATACTCTTATCAGTGCAGTAAATTTTTGTTTATGGTATCCCGTCCTAGTATCAATAAATTAATTATCAATAATATATCTAATTCATTTAAGATATTTGTTACTTGTGCTAATGATGGCAAAAAAAGTGGTTTCTGTCTTTCATGGACTTATAGTATATTTAAGAGATATAATATATTTGAGAATATGAACTACATGAGCATTGAATTAACATAGATAAATTTCAGATGCCAGAAAACAATGCAAAATTTGTCATTAAATAAACATAAAAAGTAACAACTTGCTTCAGGGACAAAATGATTGCTCTAAATAGAGAGTAGCTTTATTTTTTTTAATTTATTTATTTTAATTGGAGGCTAATTACTTTACAATATTGTAGTGGCTTTTGTCATACATTGACGTGAATCAGCCACGGGTAGAGAGTAGCTTTAAACTAACATTTGTCGAGCCCCTGCTTTGTACTAGGTTTTCATTAAAAACCACAGTGCTCATTTAATTTTCAGTATCTCTTTAAGGTAGGTAGTTTTATTCCCCATTGGATGATTCAGAAACAACGTAAGACAGGCTAGAAAGGGTAGAGATGGTATTTTCGTGATACTTTGTAGAGTAGACTTTAAAGGAGAGTAGGATTAACATGATTAATGTTAATCATGCTAGGAACATGATCAGAGGCTAGAGTGGCAAAGAGCAAGCTGTGTTGAGGGGCTAGGGAGTAGCCCAGTGTCGCTGTGGGAGAAATAGACAACAGGGTCCAAAGTAGTACATTGAAAGACAAGCGTGCAGGTTGAAGGAATGTGAGAAGCCACAGAAAGATTTTAGTCTGAGGAATGAAAGAGCAGCTGCACTGTGAGAAGGTTAATCTAGAAATAGGGAAAGGCCTTTCAGATGGGGGTCAGTAAGGAAGGTCTTACAGTAAATAAAGTGTGAATGATGAGATCTGAACTGTTGTGGTAACATGGCAAAGAGAGAGGAATAAATATAAAACATTTGCAAGTAAAATTGACAGTCTTACCAACAGAGGATGGGTAAAAATAAATCCAAAAATTTCAGCGTACTTGACTATAAGGATGGCTATTACCATTCTTTATTTAGGAAGTTATTAAAAAAAAAAAAAAAACACTTCCCTGGTAGCTCAGATGGTAAAGCATCTTCCTACAGTGCGGAAGACCCGGGTTCTGTCCCTGTGTCAGGAAGATCCCCTGGAGAAGGAAATAGCAACCCACTCCAATATTCATGCCTGGAAAATCCCATGGACTGAGAAGCCTGTAGGGCTACAGAGTCAGAGACAACTGAGCGACTTCATTTTCACTTTTGAATTAATTTAAATTAAAATTTTACTCAAAGGTATTTATTTTGGATTTGAAAAAACTCCTAGTGGAAAAGTATATTGATGAGAAATTATTTAACTTAGGCCTTTTAGTTTTCCACTTTTTTTTTTATTACAATAGATTATCTAAAAAACCTGGGACTTCCTGGGTAGCTCAGCTGGTAAAGAATCCCCTTGCAATTCAGGAGACCCTGGTTCAATTCCTGGTTCAGGAAGTTCTGCTGGAGAAGAGATAGGCTACCCACTCCAGTATTCTTGGGTTTGCCTGGATGGTAATGATTCTGCCTGCAGTGTGGGAGACCTTGGTTCAGTCACTGAGTTGCGAAGATCCCCTGGAGGAGAACATGGCAACCTACCCCCTGTATTCTTGACTGGAGAATCCTATGAACAGAGGAGCCTGGAAGACTATAGTCCATGGGATCACAAAGAATCAGGCATGACTAAGCACAGCACACATTTAAAAAATACAAGTTGGCAGTTATCTTCCTGGTATAGAGTATTTGTTAATTTTATATCAATTTATTGAACTTCTGTTTGAAAAACGAAAACAGTAGATATATGAAACCTAAAAAAAAAAAAAGACTAGAGTAAGAAAAGAACTTCCTTAAATATATCAGTTAAAGTGGGTTAGTATTCACTGACTATGCAGTCCATATAGATTTAGGCTAGTCTTTGAATTCTGAACTTTGTATAAAGTTTAAGAGAAAACAGGCACAGCTTTTGCCTGCAAAATAATACTGAAGCTGAGATGTGAAATCACATTTTGATATGAGAAAATTTTGTTACTCCTTAAAAAGTAATATGTATTTTAATGGTTTGCTATTTATTTCACTGTCATTTGGCAGTGTGTTTGTTGTTTTAGTAAAAAGTAGCAATATATGTTTCTGATAAAATCCATTGAGTTGGAAAGGGTACATAAATTGTATTAATGTCAAAGAATATCTTGATTTCAGGATGCCCCTAAATCGGGTACTAGTTGCAGCTCTCGCTGTTCAAGTTCCAGACAGGATTCTGAGAGCACAAGGCCAGAATCTGAAACAGAAGATGTATTATGGGAAGACTTGTTACATTGTGCAGAATGCCGATCATCTTGTACCAGTGAGACAGATGTGGAAAATCCTCAAATTAATCCATGTGTGAAAAAAGAATATAGAGACGACCCTTTTCATCAGGTTGGTTTACAGTGTTGGATTGTGTGGGGCTGTTGGTCCCGCTCCTTTGAATGTATGTACATTTTACAGAGGTGAGAGAAAACTTACATTCAATTAAAATAATGTTCCCATATTTTAATCTTTATGTGACCTATGATCTGGCTTCATAGGAACATAGAATCTCAGTATTTATATAGTGATTGTCAATCACCTTGCAAACATATGTTCCTGAGAAATTGTTGGCAAATAGAATTTTCTGAGTCAGATTGTACTTTAGATGTATTAGTCCTTTTCTCACTAAGCATGCTTCATGGTCAGATTCATCTATACCTGTAACCTTAATTCCACACACATATACAATTATAATTCACAAATCTACACCTCATGAATATCAGATTTCTATTTCAAAGTGCCTGTAGTAATGCTATCCAACAGAAATAAAATGAGTTACATACATAATTTAAAGTTTTCTGGTAGTCTCATTTAAAAACACTTAAAAAGATAAAATTAGTTTAAATGTGTTTTGTTTAACCCAGTATATTCAAAATATTATCATTTCAACATATAACTACAATGAGAAGATCCAGAGTACTGCAACTAAGACCCGATGCAGCTAAATAAATAAATAAAATAAATACTAAAACAAAAAAGAAGCATAACCCTGACAAGTTGGAGAAAGTGAAGGAATGTTTTGGTCCCCAGCTGCTAGATGTGAAGATGGGAGAGCACTTATGTGCATAGGAGAAAAACAGGTGGGAAAATTGGTACAGTTTTGGTTTCTTAGGGTTCTGGAGAAAAGGTATACTTAGGAAGCCTAGCCTCCAATAGGACAAGGAACACATCCTCTGCTGAAACAGGCAGGGGAGGAAGAGTTCACGAAGCAAGTCAGACCATGAGAGTTACTGCATGATCTCTATTTGAAGTGCTGGAGGCCAGATGGTCTCTTAATAGTAAAGAAGTGAGATAGGATAAGGGGCTTGTGGATAGTGGTGAAGGCTTGGCATTATCATTTACGGGAAATGGAGATAGTGAGGAAAGAGTATATGTTTGTGTTCAGGCCACATAACACATTAAAAGAGTCACACTCCTACTTGGTTGAATGAAATCTTTCTTTTGCTGGAATCTAAAACTATGAATTTGTAGCTGCCCAGTCTACACATTTTCCAAAGCAAACCATTCAGCATTATAGTAATTCAAGTCTGTGCTCCAGTCACTGATGCTGAAGAAGCTGAAGTTGACTAGTTCTGTGAAGACTTTCAACACCTTCTAAAACTAACACCAAAAAAATATGTCCTTTTTATCATAGGGGATTGGAACACAAAAGTAGGAAGTCAAGAGATAATCAGAGGAGCAAGTTTTACCTTGGAGTATAAAATGAAACAAGGCAGAGGCTGACAGATTTTGTCAAGAGAACTTGCTGGTCATAGCAAACTCTCTTTTCCAACAACCCAAGAGATGATTCTACACATGGACATCACCAGATGGTCAATACTGAAGTCAGATTGATTATGTTCTTAGTTCCTGAAAATGGAGAAACTATATGTAGTCAGCAAAAACAAGATCTGGAGCTGACTGTGGCTCCTGTCATGAGCTCCTTATTGCACAATTTAGGCTTAAATTGAAGAAAGTAGGGAAAACCATTCAGGTATGACCTAAATCAAATCCCTTATGATTATACAGTGAAGGTGATGAATAGATTCAAGGGATTAGATCTGTTACAGTGCCTGGAGACAGAAGTTTATAACATTATACAGGAGGCAGTAACCAAAATCATCCCAAAGAAATGTAAGAAGACAAAGTGGTTGTCTGAGGAGGCTTTATAGATAGCAAAGAAGAGAAGCAAAAGAAAAGAGAGAAAGGGAAAGATATACCAAACTGAATGCAGAGTTCCAGAGAATAGGAAGGAGAGAGAGAGAGTCTTAAATATTGCAAAGAGATAGAGGAAAACAATAGAGTAGAAAACCTAGAGATCTCTTCAAGAAAATTGGAAATAACAAGGGAACATTTCATGCAAGGATGGGCACCATAATGGGCAGAAATGGTAAGAACCAAAGAGAAGCAGAAGAGATTGAGAGTACATAGAAGAACTGTACAAAAAGGATCTTAATGGCCCGGTGTGGGCCATGGTGTGGTCACTTACATTGAATATCCTAGAGTGTGAAGTCAAGTGAGCCTTAGGAAGCATTACTACAAACAAAGCTAGCAAAAGTGCTGGATTTCTAGGTGAGCTGTTATAAATCCTACAAGATGATGCTGTTAAAGTGCTACACTGAATATGCCAACAAATCTGGAAAACTCAGCAGTGGCCAGAGGACTGGAAAAGTCAGTTTTCATTCCAATGCCAAAGAATGTTCAAACTACCATGCAATTGCACTCATTTCACTTGCTAGCAAGGAAACACTCAAAATCCTTCAAGCTAGGCTTTAATATCATGTGAACCTAGAACTTCTAGATGTACAAACTGGATTTAGAAAAGGAAGAGGAACCAGAGGTCAAATTGCCAGCATTCATTGGATCATGAAGAAAGCAAGGGAGTTCCAGAAAAACATCTATTTCTGCTTCATTGACTATGCTAAAGCCTTTGACTGTGTAGATCTCAACAAACTATGGAAAATTCTTAAAGAGATGAGAATGCCAGACCACCATACCTGCCTCTTGAGAAACCTGTATGCGGGTCAAGAAGCAACAGTTAGAACTAGACATGGAACATCCAGTTTTCCAAATTGGGAAAGGAGTACATCATGGCTGTATATTGTCACGTGCTTATTTAATTTATATGCAGAGTACATCATGCAAAATGCCATGCTGGATAACTCAGAAGCTGGAATCAAGATTGCAAGGAGAAATATCAACAACCTCAGATATGCAAATGATACCATCCTAATGGCAGAAAGGGAAGAGGAACTAAAGAGCGTCTTGATGAAGGTGAAAGAGGATAGTGAAAAAGCTGGCTTAAAATTCAACATTAAATAAAGCTGAGATTGCAGCATCTGGTCCCATCACTTACGGCAAATAGAAGGGGGAAAAGTGGAAGCAGTGATGGATTTTCAAAAAAATATTTTCTTGAGCTCCAAAATCACAGCCAATGGTGACTGCAGCCATGAAATTAAAAAAAGACCCTTGCTCCTTGGAAGGAGAGCTATGACAAACCTAGACAGCATATTAAAAGCAGAGGCATCACTTTCCTGACAAAGGTATGTGAAGTCAAAGCTTTGGGTTTTCCAGTGGTCATGTACAGATGTGAGAGTTGGACTATAAAGAAGGCTGAGTGAAAAGAATGGATGCTCTTGAACTGTGGTGTTGGAGGAGACTCTTGAGAATCCCTTGGACTGCAAGGAGATCCGACCAGTCCATCCTAAAGGAGACCAACTCTGACTATTCATTGGAAGGACTAGTGCTGAAGCTGAACCTCCAATACTTTGGCCACCTGAAGCAAAGAGTTGACTCATTTGAAATGACCCTTATGCTGGGAAAGATTGAAGGCAAAAGGAGAAGGAGGTGGCATAGGATGGTGATTAGATAGCATCACCGACTCACTGGACTTGAATTTGGGCAAACTCTGGGTTATAGTGGAGGACAGAGGAGCCTGGTGTGCTGTAGTGCATGGGGTCACAAAGAGTCGGACATGACTTAGTGACTGAAAAATAACAGTTTTACACAGTTGTATGATATTCTCTAGAATATAGTTGTAATAATTATAATAACAAAGATTTAATAAGCATTGACCCTATATATCACCCATTGTGCAAAGTAGTCTAGATGCATTGTCTCATATAATCTCCATGATTTATGTCAATGTAGTTTTTTGTTTCATAAATGAGATGAAGGCTCAGGATTAAGTAATGCACCCAGAGTCACACAGTGTAGGTGCCAAGTAGTTGCTATTCAAGGGACAGGAAAGGGGATGCTATGCTGGTTAAAAAAATGGATAAGGCAAGAATCTAAACATGTTAAGTTGAGAAGGAAATATGAAGAAGAAGAGACCGATAGGTTGAAGAATATGTGCGTTCAAGGAAAAGTGTGTTTTAAATTGAAGGTTTGCGGAATCTTTCCTCTCTGGTAAGATGGAAGACTGTGGTTAGAGTCTCATTTCAGAAGTAGGCATTTCAGTGTGGTGACAGGGTCCAGGGTGTGGTCATGGGACTAGTTGAAGATCCCTCGAATTTAAGAAGTGGAAAAAAAAAAATAGAAGAGAATAATGCATGGGAAAAGGGTGATGGATAGGCACCTGTATATTCATCTAAGTCACTGAGGATAATAACTGGATTTTAGGTTTATGAAAATGTCTGTGAGCTCTTTTCTTAGCAACCGCATAAGTGGCACAGAGCTAGGGACCGCGCGTTGCTTTGCTCATTGTTGTATCACACAGCACTTGGTACATAGTAGGTGCTTAATATTAGTTGAGTCAAATAATGAAACAAAAATTTTCAAAAGGTGCTAAGTAGACCTTTCTTAACTGATTAAAAATTTTGTTGTAATGAATGCTCTATAGAATAAATTTTGGTCCTAAATCTGTTATATCTCTTTTTTCCTTTTTTTTTTTGGTAAAATAAAATTTTTTTTTTTACTGTTTTACTCTACATATTAATTACAGTATTCTAGATTTAAAGTGGTTTTGCTTTTTGATTTAGGATGATTTCACATGCATTCTGTATTCTCAGCCTTCTAAAAACAAGCTCATATTTTCAGTTTTAGCTGAAATTAGCTCCCTTTAATGAAGAGCTGCCTTTTTTGTTTGTTTGGCTAAGATCTGTATAAGGTTTGGAGGACCCTTTTCTGCCTACAATAAAGACTGGAAAATTCCTCCCCATGAAGACGCACTGAACATTTCAATCAGTGTGTTCTAGACAGTGTGTCACCAAATATGTAGTTTTATTTTCTTTTCTTGGTAAATAGTTACTGAAACATTTCTAAAAGAGAAAATTTTTATTCTGTAGCCACGGATGAGTATATATAAAGGTGCATTCCCGGGGCTTCCGTGGTGGCTCAGTAGCAAAGAATCCACCTGCCACTGCTGGAGACATGGTTTTGGTCCTTGTGTCAGGAAGATCCCATGAAGAAGGAAATGGCAACCCACCCCAGTATTCTTGCCTGGGAAATCCCATGGATAGAAGAGCCTGACAGGCTACAGTCCATGGGGTCACAAAGAGTTGGCACAACTTAGTGACCAAACAATGACCAAGACACATTCAAGTGAAGTTAATTTTTCAGTGGATAAAGCCATACTTTAACTGCTATAGTTCCCAGAGGTGGAAACTTCAAGAAAACTTTGAACGAACAGGGAGCAAAGCAGTTGAGATTTTGATAAGGATAGCAAGAAGTATTGAATGAGTTCTAAACTTTAGCTTGAAAAACATAGCTAAGAAGAACCTGTTATCTGATGAAGCTGTAAAATGGAATGATTTGCTCTTATGTTTTCTTTGAGCCTTTTAAAAAATCTTTCATGTACTAAAGGCAGTGTATATTTCAATAAGAATTTTTTTTAGTACATTACACATGCACACACACATTCCTATATCTTTTTAAATTCTCCAGGTTTTAGTTGCTTTCTATGCTCTTGCCTTTTTCCTTTCTAGAAATAGGAAAATGCTATCACATGCTAGTTAGAAGTTACCTGAGCAAAATCAGTACTTTTAGAATTAGAATGAAGAATTTTTTGATTTCCCATTTCTTTTTCTAGATGGACATTCTTGGTATTGAATATCTTGCTTCATATAATTCACTGTTACAGACTAAGAGTTTAAAAAAAAGGAGCTTGTATATTGATGCTTTAATCTATTACCTCTGTGGTTTAACACTCTTTCCATTCAGCTTATCATTCTTGTTCCAGGCTTTTTGGTTTCATCATTTTTCATAATTTAATTATAGTTTCAGGGAAATTTTAACATTTTAGTGTAAATTATTTCTGTTTTGTTTGGGGATAAATTTTAAAATACAATTTGTATCACATAGCTCTTAAGGTTCTCCAATAATGAAATATATACTATGAAGGTTAAAGTATATTAAGATACTCTGTTTTTGGAATAGATAAATTTTCAGAGGAACCGTCTTGGTAGCCAAATAACTACACATAAAAGGGCTTTGCCAGTAGTATGACTACTGGCATTATGGTTTGCCTGTATAATTGTTCATCACTTTTTTTACTCTGTGCACATAAATGTGGTATATTAGCTTTACATAAAATTAATGTATGAGGTCAGAATAATAAGTTCCCATATTTATTTCTTGCATATTATTATATTACTTTTTATACCTTTAATTGAAATTAATCAGTGCAACTTACTTCCTCCAGAGGAAAACATATTCCTTAAGTCTGCAGAAGCATATCTTTTATCATATTTCAATCACATTTTTATCTGCCAAAGAATATTTTAAAGTAGATTCTTTCGTTCATTGTTAGAAGTTCTCTCAATGAAATATGTTATTAAAATAACTTAGAAATAATATGATATTAAAAATATCAATTGTATCTCATTCTGGAACTAATCTTTTTTGGGAGGAGGGACCAGTCTTTTTGTGTTATTTCTATTGATATCTGATAATGTAAAGATTAGTGTTTTATTGTGTTGCTATCTTTAACCCTCAACTATCCTATTTTGAAGTTTTACTCTTTTAATTATAGATCTGAAACAAACAGAAAAACACACTAAATATATGATTTTGTTTGCATTAAAGCTTCCAGCTTTTCTTCCTACCATTTTCTATTCTGTGAAACTGTGAGAGATACTTTATTTTACCTGGGGGAATACTTCTAGTTCTATGTGCTTCAGTTTGCAATATTTGCTCCGAAGGGAAAAGTTAAATGGATCCTTTGGAGAAATGCTAGATTTAAAAAAATCAGAAAAGTAACTAAATCAAGTATTAAGGGTAAGTGTGTGTCTTTCTTCAGAAAGGTTCAAATCTCAATGATCATTTTCTTTCGTATCAGACATGCGTAAGTTGAACAGTCAGTAGTATGAATAATTAGTAATATGAATTTGATGCACATTTGTCTTTGAACACTAATATATTAGGAGTTATGTAAACAGACTGACGACTAAGTGCCTTTGCTGACAAATTTTAGAGTATTTTTGAACAATAAGTTGCGCTAGTATAGGTTCTGAAACTTATATGCATTTTTATAACTGTAATTTCTTAGGCTACATGTTCAGTGTATATGCTAACTAATTTTAAGATAGAGTTTTAGTGTCCTTGAAATTGTACATGAGATAGCTTTGTATAGATATATCTATTCTATAAATATAAATGCATTCACCAATTTCTATTTTTTAGTGTATATAGATAAAATTGTGTGTGTGTATATATGTATATATACACAGTTTATTTTGAAATGCAGTTAATATACTCACCAATTTCTGGTTATTTTTTATAGAGTCATTTGCCCTGGCTCCATAGTTCCCACCCGGGATTAGAAAAAATAAGTGCTATCGTATGGGAAGGCAATGACTGCAAGAAAGCAGATATGTCTGTCCTTGAAATCAGTGGAATGATAATGAACAGAGTGAGTTTTTAAATTTTGTTTAGATAGTGATTATTAATATAGTAAATGATTACTGAAGTGTTATATTTACAACCTACTCACCTCATTTCTTTAACCTGAAAAAAAAGAGTTCCTTGTGTTTGAGTGGTTTGTCACCAAACATTTTTTGGTGCTTTTCATTTTCTGATCAAGAATAGACCTTGATGGTTTAAAATTTTCTTTTATATTATTCTTTTTTTTGCTTTCAGTGGATCAAATTTAGGAGCTGCTAGGTATATACAATTGTTAATGAAAACGTTTTTCTGTATCATTTACCTCACTTTATTGGTTTATTACTACTCAAAACATTAAAAAGAGAATTCACACTGGAAAATTTCTATTGATGCTTGCCTCTTAAATATACAAGAGTAATGCAACTAATGGTAAAAGAATCTTAAGTCACTTGGAGATGTAGAATACAAATCCTACAGATTTAAACTTCAGTTTCTGTTATTTCTTTTATTACATCATTACTACTTTTAAAATTTTGCCTAATTCCCATGGACAGCTAGGCGTGATTTAACTTGGAATTTTAAATTTTTTGTGTGTTGCTAATTAGAACTCTTGTGCATACTTTTATGTGGGAAGGAATTAAAATAACTGGTTTCAGAAACTGAGCTACTTCCTATTACATATTTCCATGTGAGCTATGAAAAGCTGTTAACAAGGAGTCTCCAAAAACTTGCATCTGGTTAATACTCTGTACCTTATTTGTGAATTTTTACGTACTATGTAATATGATGATAAAAAAGGTAGCTAGATGATATTTAAAATCCTTCCCAGTCCTGCCAATTTTATATTTTCCATTATTCAATTTCCAAATTCCTTTTTTTTGTTATAATTCCCCTGCCCCTTTTTCCCTCGCTCTTATTTAATTTTTACCCCTCTAGCATAGTCTCTCTTCTGAAATGGTTTCAGAAAACAATATGTATATACATAAATGTGTATATACATAAAAGAAAGTAGTTTTACAGTTTAAGGAGATTACCCATTTGTATTGTGAACTCTTTGAAGAAGAACATAAAGTATAAATTCTAGATTTTTTTCTGTAACTGGATTTAAGTAGATAAGATCTCCTCATTCTTTTCAGTATTTGTAAGTATTTCTAAAGTTTTAAATAATGAGATAAGTAGAATATTTTTTTCAAGATCCAGGTAAGACCAGGTAAGTAAATCCTTTTGCATCTACTTAATGAATTAGAGATCTGATAATGAACTATTTTTAAAAACTGAAAAATATTGACTTACATTTTATGTGTAATAGGTTCTCAAACTTTGAGTAAATTTAAATTGCATTATTCAGGTATTAAAACTGATGTATTTTAACAGTAATTTCATATTGCTATAAAATAATGCTTCATTAGGAATTAATTTTACTGTAGATAAAATTTGTGTATTTCTCTCTCTCTCTCTCTCTAAAGGTAAACAGCCATATACCAGGAATAGGCTACCAGATTTTTGGAAATGCAATCTCTCTAATCCTGGGTTTAACTCCATTTGTTTTCCGACTCTCCCAAGCTACCGACTTGGATCAACTCACAGCACATTCTGCTTCAGAACTTTATATGATTGCATTTGGTTCTAATGAAGATGTTATAGTTCTTTCTATGGTTATAATAAGCTTTGTGGTTCGTGTGTCTCTTGTGTGGATTTTCTTTTTTTTGCTCTGTGTAGCAGAAAGAACTTATAAACAGGTGAGTATAATATGGACACCTCAATAGAGAATTTTATCCTTTTCATAATATTCATGGTATTCCTGAAGTATTTAAGTGTTTCATTAAATCATTTTGACATGCTAATTATTTCCCCATTTTGTTTTTATAATAGTTAACCAAATAAAACCATAATGACTTCTATTTTGTTATTTTTTGTTTTTATGTGGTAATCTACTTGAAAATTAATTTTTATTTTAATCTTTTTTAGCGATTACTTTTTGCAAAACTCTTTGGACATTTAACATCGGCAAGGAGGGCTCGAAAATCTGAGGTTCCCCATTTCCGATTGAAGAAAGTACAGAATATAAAAATGTGGCTCTCTCTCCGATCCTATCTTAAGGTAGAATGGTAGTGATAAAAGTACTCTTAACCTGCTGGCTCCCTCTCATAGTTCCAATTCTTTGTCAGTATGTATGTATGTCTAGATATATAGTCAGATTTGTACTCACATGGTGCTATGTGGCCACGTCTAGTGTTCATTTTGATCCATTTGCAGAAATTCAAAATGTTTAACTGGTTCTTTACAGTAAAAGATCTGAAGTCCAGAAGACTTAAATGCATTTTAGGTAGATGATTCAAGATCAGATTGTTCTAAATTTATTTTTGTTCATAAATCTCACCAACTACTACTACTCCACAAGCCAGCAGAGGGAGCCCACTGCTTAAAAAAGGAAATTAAAAAAAAAAAAAATCTGTCAATGAGCTGCCTCACTGAGGTGACCTATTACTATCTGAAAACTTTAGCTTCCAATTCTAAGCCATCCTTTTCATGCCATTCTTTTCCTTTAATCTTTTTAAATAACTTTCCTAATTATGGAATTAAGATATAAAAGCTCAGGAGGGAAATGGGAAACATCTGAATTAGTTTTAGGAAAACATTTTTTATGAGGATTATTTCTTTGTTGCATACTCACTGTGTATGGAGTAATCATAGCTTAATAAAATTGACCCAAAGACCGACTATCCTCTGACATGCTTAGATCTTTAATGACTTTTATTTTGAGGTAACAAGGAAAAAGTAGAAAAATTTTGCAGTATTTGTCTCCACTTCTGTTTAAAAAAATTCATTATGCTGTTTATTTAACTTGTTAAACTCAGCTAAGTTAGTCTTCATTGGGCAATGCCACAGATCAGTGTAGATTGTTTTTCTCACTGTGACACCGCTGGAAGGATGGATATGATCCTTGTTACCTGTCTTAGTGAGAAGCCACCTAAAATTTGCTCTCTGTATCATCCCTGAGCAGGTATTGCATTTTTTTATGCATTGATTATTTTAGTCAGTAAACGTTCATTTAATGTTAACCATGTGCCATTCATTATTGATGAGATGAAACTCCCTGCCATTAGGAGCTCATTCTTCAGTGAGGGAAACATGTAACCCTAGGTCTAGGAATTATCCTGAGTACTGACTTCATCTTTTGCATTTCCAACATTCAGTTTATTCAGTTCCCACCCTTTCTGTTTCCAAAATGTATCTCAAATCCATTTACTTCTCTCTCTGTTTTTATTTCCCCAACCTAATTGCAGCCACCAGTTACTTCCTGTATTGGATTACTGCAGTTTCGTCTTATATGGCCTCTCAGCATTCCTGTATCCTCCTTTTAATATTTTCCTCAGTTTGCTGCCAGTTTGACCATATTCTTAAAACCTTCTGAAAATTCTCCATTGATCTTAGGATGTAGAACCAAATCTTAATAGGCTTTTAATGCCCTTCGTGACTCAGCTCCTGCAGATAGCCTGTCCCTCTTGTCTCATTTTGAAATACTTTCCTCCTTGTATTCCAGCCAGACTACACTGCTTCAGTGCTTTGAATGTACTGTGATCTTTTCTGTTTTACACTCTTGCACTTGCTTTTCCTTCTACCAGTAACACTGCTGTGTGCCATCATGCTACTGCACCCTACTTTGGTGTAAATATCACTTCCTTGGAGAGATCTTCCCAGGCCTACACAATCTTCCTGAGAGTTAGGAGTATGGGCCTGGGAAGATCTCTGTAAGGAAATGATATTTGTACCAAACTTGTCACCAGTGTTCTGAAAGCATTCTATACCTTTCCGTCATAGCTCTTGTCACAACTTGCACGTATATCTGTCTCTGTGACCTTGATGTTTGACTCCTTGTCTGTTTTATTCTCTACTATATTTCCACCATCTAGCACTGTCCCTCATTCTGAGCAGGTGTTCAAAAAACATGTTGAATAAATAGTTAGTGTTTGACAAAATGGAATATTTGGGATTTATCCTTCTACAAATTCTAGGCTATATATTCACCATTTTTCATGGTGTTGCCAATCCTCAGGCAATAATAACAGTTTATAATTAAAATTCATCTCACAAATCAGGTATATTTGCAATGTCATAAGCTATGGTCAGTGTGCAGTGATGGATCAGTACCTTAATTGAAAGCATGGAATTAGCTGCTAATTAGTAAATATATTTAAAAGTGTTTTCACTTTTCTCCCCCCAGCGTCGAGGTCCTCAGCGATCAGTTGATGTCATAGTTTCATCTGCTTTCTTGTTGACTATCTCAGTTGTATTTATCTGTTGTGCCCAGGTGAGTTAATTTATTTTGTGTAGAACTTAGATAATCAGATCTATAAATATTCAACCTCTAAGGCTTTCTAATAATAAACAAAGTAAAAGTAATTTGAAATTGAATTTTTACAGTTTATTTTTTTTCAGTAGAGTAAGTAAATGCATCTTATTTACATGATGAATAATAACTAACTTATTTTCAGGGGTCTATTAATTGAACATAAAATAGTTTTTGTCTACAATTCACCTTTATTTCCCAAAACAAACTGATGAGTGTCTAGAGTTATGAAATTTTTCAGACTATTTTCCATGATCTCTGCTTTATTCACATTTAATATTAACTTTTATTTTATACCTGAATATATCACTGTGACTTGACCGCCTCATCTCTGAAAAAAGAATTCTCATTGACCAAGATTAGTCAGGAAGCACAAAAGTATCTCAGGATATAGTCTATGCTATGAAATTTAAACTTCCGTTTCAAGTAATAAGACATGCTAGATTACCTGAAAATTCTTCTGATTTAAAACATACAATACTGGGGGAAAAAAACCCAGCATCTTAATATGTATAAGTGAGGTGTTTTATAAATATACATATTGCTTGTATATTTGAGTTTATAACACAGTAAGGGGCCGAAAATGAGGATAAAAGTGAAAAACGGAGCAGTTAAGTATATGTGTTAATGTTAGGTTGAAGTGCTTTGTTTGTGTTAGTATGTGAAAGACTTGAGATTTTACGCCCATCTGAGGACAGGAGATGACGCCTTGATCTGCTGTCCCTCCTTATACAGATGCTGCAAGGCCAAAACCCTTGAAGGCCTACAGTCTCAGTGGAGAGGTGCAGTAAGACAGGCTGCCCAACAGCGCAGAAAGACAATAGGAAGCTTGGCCAGTTTTGCCAGTGTTCTGGCCAAGGAGGCAGAGAAAGTCTCTCGTAAGAATATATAAGTGTAGGTCAGCTTTTAATACAGATTCAGGGTTCAAGTGTACATTACAGATATTGTCTTGTAGCCGCTGTGTCAAGAAGTTTATATAACAAGATCCTAGACTCCTGGATACCTGAAAGAAGCTAAACCAAGACTGTTCTTGGGGAACATCAACCCTAATCCTCACAGAATTTGCACAGTTAAAGCCCCATCAGGTCTCAGAACACATGAAAAAACTTTCTAGCATGAGTGAGTCAACAACACACAGCAGGAGTACATCTCCAGCAACTTCAGATCTGATCAGATAGAAACTATAAGCTTGTTTAAAATGACTGAAGATGTAGATAACACTATTAAAAAAAAGGGCAGATAGATTTGAAAAATACCCAAGCATTGCTTCATAGAAGTAAAAAAAAAAAAGTCACTGACATTAAAAACACAACAAACAGAAGAAACAGCAAATTGAAGACAAAGATAATTGGTGAGCTGGGAGGTGGAAGAAATTAGCCAGAATATAGAACAGAGATGAAGAGATGGAAATATGAAAAGAAGATCTAACACATATCTAACAGGAATTTCATATTGAAAGAAGAGAGAGAGCAATATTTGGAGAGATGATGACTTAAGAGTTTTTCTGAATTAGTAGAAGACATTAATTTTCAGGTTTAGGAAGGATAAGAACAAGAAGCCACAGTAAAAACAAATTGACACTTGGATACATTATAGAGATAGAGCAGTAGAGATACTGCAGAACACCAGAAAACAGAGAAATCTAACCCAATCAAAAGGAAGAAGACTGGTTTCTTTACTCACAATTGCTTGTTGCATTTCAGTCTTTTCTTCAGGGTTTTATTTCCATGTTCCTGAAGTACATCCTGCAGTATTTTTGTCTCTAATGAACATAAAATCTATTTCTGTCAACAAAAGACACATGAAACATAGTAACATTGTCAAGTTTTAAATGTAAAAAGATAGAAAAATACATTGCAGATAAATACTAGCCAAGAGAAAGCTGGTGAAGTAACGTTAATAGCAGATGAAATAGACTGTAATCTAAGACGTATTACTGGGATAGAGAGAAACCTGAAAAAGTTTGAAGAATTGTTAGGAAGATCTAACAATTCTAGAATTGTATGTGTGTTATCAAATAACTTCAGTCTTATCTATATACAGCCTAAATCAATAGCACTGTAGTGAGGAATTGACAAAATGCCACATTGGGAGCTTTGAACACATTTCTTTCATTATTGATGAAGCAGACAAAAATATGAAGACATGTATCTAAACAAGACAGTTAAAATTTTATTCTGAAATTGGACAATACATACTCTTCAGACACAGAACAGTTTATTAAACTTTCCCATGTACTAGGTGACAAAATGATTCTCAACTGATACTATACAGACCTCTAGTTATATACTAGAGGTAGAAAACAATGACAGCAAAAAGAAAACCATGCATTTGGAAATTTCAAAACACACTTATAGATAGCAGTGTTTAAAAAGAAAACTCACAGTATTAAACTGAAATAGTTGTGAATTTTTTAAAAAAGAATAGTAGTGTATATTAATGTCATTAAAGTTAAAAGCTTCTGTGGACAGTTTTGTAGAAATATTAATTAAAACTGACTCAAAAAGTAACTGAAGAGCTGGGAAGACCCTGTAGCCATATAGCAGTATTGATTCAGTAGTTTGAAAATCAGCTACCAACAAAAATCCCCGAGACCTATGTGATTTTTACAGATGAATTTTGCCAGATGTTTTAATAAACAAGTAACCCTAATCCTACGCAAAAGATCTAGGGAGTAGAAAAAGGGAATATTCCCCCAACTCATTTTATGTACTTCATGTAACTTTGTTACCAAACCAGAGAGACAGTATGAACACAGGAAGCAGTCAACCAGCTTAGATGCAGAAATACTCAGAAGATGAAGCCAGCAGTTAATAACAGTAAATATGCCATGACCTAGACAGCCTATCCCTCCAGTTATCTAGTTTGAACTCCTTTAGTTGATTAAAGGAGAAATCATCTGATCATCTCAATAGATACAGAAAACAAATTGGTAAATTTCAATAGGAGAGTCATAATATAGTGACTGAAAAGTACTGTTCTTAATTTGATAAATAAAAAATCTTTCAAAAACTGGAGCAAACATTGTACATATGATATTTATTATCTTCGAGATACTTTAAAATCAGGAATGAGATGAGTGGCCTCTTTATCACTTCTAGTTAAGAAAGGTGCTAACCAGTGAAGATAGGGAAAAGAAAGAAATTGTATAAAGATTGGAAAAGAAAAAAAAATTGACTATGGATGTCTATGTACAATATTCTAGTAACTTTCCAGACAAATTATTAAAAACATGACACATTTTTTTAGAAGTGCAAGAACAATAAAAATGGATATAACCTCAATATAAAAGAATCAGTTTTGTTTCTTTTAAGTCAGAAATCAGCAAACTTTTTCTGTAAAGGTCCGGACTAAATATTTCAGACTTTTACCTGATACATTCAGTCTCTCATATATTCTTCTCTCCTGCCTCTCCCTAAAAATTGTTAAGTATTAAAAAAAGCACCATAAATGACAAAAGAGAGTCTGTGAAAAAATACTGGCAAAATACATGGTTTAAATAGCTTTGTTAATCACAATAAATAAATAGGCTTCCCTGGTGGCTCAGACGGTAAAGCGTCTGCCTGCAATGCAGGAGACCTGGGTTTGATCCCTGGGTTGGGAAGATGCCCTGGAGAAGGAAATGGCAACCCACTCCAGAACTCTTGCCTAGAAAATTCCATGGACTGAGGAGCCTGGTAGGCTACAGTCCATGGGATCGCAAAGAGTCAGACACGACTTTAGCTTTGTTAATCACAATAAATAAATAACTTCAATAAATCAATAAAAACAGACAACCTAATAGAAAAAGTTAGATACAGAATTTAAAAAGATAACTTAGAGAAGAGGAAACCCAGTGACCAGTAAGCATATGAAACATACTCATCCTCCCTAAGTAATGTGGAAAAGTAAAAGGAAAAGAGTAAGAGAACAGTTTACACCCATTAGAATGGCAGGTGTTAAGAAGTCGAATAATACCTAGTTTGGACAGATATGAAGGCAAAGGGAACTCTGATCTGCTGCTGAGAGTATAAATTGGCACAACTGTTTTTCAGAGACAAATTTGTAATATCTGCTAACACTGAATGTGTGACTATCCAAGGCTTTAGCAGTTTTACTCCTAGATATTAACTCCTCAAGAAGGTCTTACATGTGCACAAGAAGACCAGGAGAGGCAGAAGAGAATATTTATTGCAGCATAGTTTGCAGTGAGGAAGTTGGCAGCCCAGTGAATGTTAATTGGTAGAGTAGGCAAATCCACTGTGGTTGATTCTTTTACTATAATACCTTGCAGTAGTTAGAATGAATGAATTTAAGCTTAATGAATCATGGATAAACTTTGAAAACAAAATCCAGTAGATTAAAAAGCAAATTGAAGAATGATAAGGTCAATGTGATAGCATTTATACAAATTCCAGCATACATATAACATAGTATAAGCATAAATACCTAGCTAACTATAAAAGCTGAGTGGAAAAGGTAAATGCAAAAGTCATTACCCTTACAGAGGGGTGAGGAAGAAGGGCAGTGATAAAAAGAACAGTTTAAAGGGGCTTCCTTTGAATCTTTACTCTTTATTTTTTTGAAAATCTAAAAAATATTGCAAGATATTAAGATTTAATGAAAGTAAATATATGGGTTTTGATTATATAATACTCAGTACCTTTCATGTGCTTGCAATATTTCCTAAGAAATGTCAAATGTTTGAAAAATGTAACACTATATCCATGATCTATCTGTATGAAGTAAAATTCTACTTTGTTTCAAAGAAGAAATTTTTGAATCCCATTTTTCTTCATATTGCCTTTTCCTTACATTTTTAGTTGCTTCATGTACATGAGATCTTCCTTGATTGTCACTACAATTGGGAACTGGTAATCTGGTGCATCTCGTTAACACTTTTTCTCCTAAGATTTGTTACCCTTGGATCAGAAACAAGTAAAAAATATAGCAATACCTCAATATTACTTACTGAACAGGTGAGAATTCGTGTTAATTATGTATAAATTAATGTCTGATACCAACATGTTAAAATTAAAAGTTTTCATTTACTTCAGAATTTTTCAGGAACCTCTGTTAAGACCATTTGTGTTGCAGAGCAAAACTTGAAATTTGGTAGAGCACAAAACTTTCTTCAGTGTTCTGCCTTGATACAGATTTCAAGTCTAAGCTATTGTTTCTGTGTCTCATTTTCATTTGATAAGCAGGAAATACCGTTTGTAGAAATGATGGATTTTAAACCATTGTTGGGATATGTTTGCATTGCAGTGTAGCAGAGCCATATTTGAATAAGCATAAACTTTTATTTGATAGAAAGTGTAAAGCCTAATAATTTTGATGCTTAACTTGATTTTATATGAATTTAAAAAAGTGTTTTCCTTATTTCATAGGAATATTTAAACAAACTTATTTCTAGTGAACTTGTGGAATATTTTTGTCAGGAATAGTTTGATTTTTAGAAATTGGTAACCCTGTCAAACCAAGTCAGTTAGAAGGAAAGGGGAAAGTAGGAAACAAACCAACTGATTTACTTTACTCTGCTGCTGCTGCTAAGTCGCTTCAGTCGTGTCCGACTCTGTGCGACCCTATAGGTGGCAGCCCACCAGGCTGCCCCATCCCTGGGATTCTCCAGGCAAGAACGCTGGAGTGGGCTGCCATTTCCTTCTCCAGTGCATGAAAGTGAAAAGTGAAAGTGAAGTTGCTCAGTCGTATCCGACTCTTAGCGACCCCATGGACTGCAGCCTACCAGGCTCCTCCATCCATGGGATTTTCCAGGCAAGAGTACTGGAGTTGGGTGCCATTGTCTTCTCCATACTTTACTCTAGTTATTATTTATTTTCTGTGTTAATTTGGATCTGGGGCTAAACTGTTTCACATTTTAATAAAGAAATCCTGTGTTCCTTCTTTCAGCTTTCAGTTACATTTGAAAAGTTAAAAAAATATTATTTTCTTATAAAATATTTGCTGTAAGAAGTTAGGAATATATAGTTAAGTGTGAAGAAGAATATTAATATCACCTATACTCTTAATAATAGAGAACTACTGCTAATATTTTAGTAAATGTTTTTCAGTTCCTCTTAAAAATGAGTATTTGTTATAATTTTAAGTTTATTTAATTGTTCATTCTTTTTTAATAAAAGATAAACCTCTACTTGAAAATGGAAAAGAAACCTAACAAAAAGGAGGAATTGACACTAGTGAACAATGTTTTAAAACTGGCTACTAAATTGCTAAAGGTAAGAGTGAAATGAAAATGGACATCATGTAGAAAATGCTGTTCTAACTTTTCTTACTGTTTTGTTTGTAGATCCTAATTTGTGTTTGGTTTTCAGGATTATTGAAGATGTTTTCCAAATTATTTTTGAGCACATTCATGCAGTTTACATTTTATTTCTCATTGGAAAGCTAATCAAAGTAATTCAGATCATTTCATTTTGAACTTTTATTCAGTTTTGAAATTTTAAGTCTCTTAATAATGTTTAGAATATTGTAGAAGTTGGCATCTTTGGAAGTTTTTGCATCCTAGAACTTAAAATAGATTTTAAAAAAGGATTTGATGTTAATTTGCTAATTTTTTTTTTTCATTTTGTATTTCTCAAAGCAGTCTACTGTTTACTTGGCCTGAGTTGGTTTAAAAAGTAGTAATACATTATCACTGTAATAATTATATATCACCAATAAATAAATTTTCAAAGCTTTTTTGGGTAGCAATCAAAAATAATATAATTTCAGTATATTTCATCTCATAACTGTAACTCTTTCAGTTCAGTTGCTCAGTCATGTCCGACTCTGCGACCCCATGAACTGCAGCACGCCAGGCCTCCCTGTCCATCACCAACTCCCAGAGTCCACCCAAATCCATGTCCATTGAGTTGATGATGCCATCCAACCATCTCATTCTGTCGTCCCCTTCTCCTCCTGCCCTCAATCTTTCCCAACATCAGGGTCTTTTCCAGTGAGTCAGTTCTTCGCATCAGGTGGCCAAAGTATTGGAGTTTCAGCTTCAACATTAGTCCTTCCAATGAACACCCAGGACTGATCTCCTTCAGAATGGACTGGTTGGATCTCCTTGCAGTCCAAGGGACTCTCAAGAGTCTTCTCCAACACCACAGTTTAAAAGCATCAATTCTTCTGCGCTCAGCTTTCTTCACCATCCAACTCTCACATCCATACATGACCACTGGAAAAACCATAGCCTTGACTAGATGAACCTTTGTTGGCAAAGTAATGTCTCTGCTTTTTAACATGCTGTCTAGGTTGGTCATAACTTTCCTTCTAAGGAGTAAGCGTCTTTTAATTTCATGGCTGCACTCACCATCTGCAGTGATTTTGGAGTGCAGAAAAATAAAGTCAGCCACTGTTTCCCCATCTCTTTGCCATGAAGTGATGAGACCAGATGCCATGATCTTCGTTTTCTGAATGTTGAGCTTTAAGCCAACTTTTTCACTCTCCTGTTTCACTTTCATCAGAGGCTCTTTAGTTCCTCTTCACTTTCTGCCATAAGGGTGGTGTCATCTGCATATCTGAGGTTATTGATATTTCTCCCGGCAATCTTGATTCCAGCTTGTGCTTCTTCCAGCCCAGTGTTTCTCATGATGTACTCTGTATATAAGTTAAATAAGTAGGGTGTCAATATACAGCCTTGACGTACTCCTTTTCCTATTTGGAACCAGTCTGTTGTTCCATGTCCAGTTCTAACTGTTGCTTCCTGACCTGCATACAGGTTTCTCAAGAGGCAGGTCAGGTTGTCTGGTATTCCCTCTTTGGAGGTAATTTAATAAAATATCATTATCACTGCAGTGTTAATAATTCCTTTCTTTCTTAAAAGGAAACCATTTTTTAAAAATCTCTTTCTGTAACAAATTAAATGGAAAGTTTAGAATTGTTTATAAGGTGTTCATAGAATAGTAGGAAATTAGTTGTGTCTCAATGCTATGGTTACTTCTTCAGTTAACTAAAATGCATTAACTGACTATAGATTGTGCCTCACAGTATATTAGGCACTGAAAAGGGTCAGAGGAGTTAGGTGGGTTTTGTTTTTGTTTTTTTCCAGTTTATTTAATTTTGGCACTGCTGGGTATTTGTTGCAGCATGGGCTTTTCTCTAGTTGTAGTGAGCAGGGACCCCTTTCTGGTTGTGGTGAGCAGTCTTCTCTTTGCGGTGGCTGCTCTTTTTGTGGAGTATAGGCTGTTGAGCGCATGGGCTTCAGTAGTTGCCAGTCCCGCTCTCTAGAGCACGGCTCATTAGATGTGGCAAATGAGCTTAGTTGCTCTGCAGCATGTGGGATCTTCCCAGACCAGAGCTCAAACCTATGTCTCCTACTTTGGTAGACAGATTTTTTACCACTGAGCCACCAGGGAAGCTCTGGGTGAGTTTTTGACACATAAATATTGAGTATCTTAAGAGTCTAGGCACTATGCTAACTAGGAGAAGGCTCTAAAGTTGAGACTTCATGTGAGCAGCTTCATTTGCAAAATAGAGAGAAATACAAAGTTAACCAAAAAACAAAACACATCAGTGTGATCTTTTTTGGTCAAACATAGTCTTCTGTTCAGAACCTGGGACAAAATATAGATTGCTCCTTCTTTCTCTTTCTTCACAGCCAAGAAATTCTTGGGCCCATTGACTCACACTCTCAAATATTGTCCAGTTCATCCTCTTTTTCCTGCCAATACTGCTGTAAGTCAGACCCGCATCATTTTCACTTGAGCTCCTGATAAACTGAACTCTGAGGGCTTCTTCCTTCTGGTCTTGCTGCTCTCTAATCTGTATTTCTCACATGCACATCTGATATACTACTCCCCAAATTAAATTCCTCTTGTGCCAATCTCCTGTCATACTTTGCCTAAAGAATGACCCTTACCTAAGTAGCCATTTTTATAAAATTTATCCTTGCCTCGTATAACCTGTAGCAATTCAAAGGTGCCATGTTCTTGTGTCTTGGGAAATACCTTCTCTCCTCCCATGGACTAAGTTGCAGGAACATCTTCAACTCTGGCCCTCTGCCATTTATACATATTTCTTTTGTGGGACACATAGTTGAATTATATCTTTGCTTGTCTATTAGATTGCAAGGTCTTTCAGCATGAGGACTGAATCTTAACTTTTCCAGAGTCTGCCATGGTGCCCAGCATATATAGAACTTTACTTAAATGTTTGAGTCAGTGAATCAATTAATGAATCTATGCATTTGAAAATTATCTCAAAGGGGGATTATATATCTATGCATATATGTATGTATATGTGTGTGTGTCTGTGTATAGACAGAAAATTTGGCTAAATAAATTTCTAATTCTTATGCAAAAATATATTGTTCTCTTTCTCTTTCCATTTCTGTTGTTATAGTGAAAAGTATTCTTTAACCTTATAGCTACCAGACCAATAGTTATTAGTCATTCATTTGGGACAGAAATTGGAATTACAAATTTAGGTTATAGATTTCTTTTAAATGAAAGTTACTTTCTCCTAAGAAAACCTAAAAGTAAATTTACTTACTTCAGGTTTAACCAAGTTTATTCTAAGACTATCATGATTTGTAACTGTCTTTTGAAACAGTGTTTATAAAAATTCTCTTTGCATATTGCCCTGAATTAGTTTAACTAATAATTCTCAATGAATCTGGGTTCATGGTTTTTTCCTCTTCTACTAGGAATTGGACAGTCCCTTTAGACTATATGGACTTACAATGAATCCACTGCTTTATAACATCACCCAGGTTGTCATCCTGTCAGCTGTTTCTGGTGTTATCAGTGACTTGCTTGGATTTAATTTAAAGGTAAGGGCTTGCAGGTATTTTTAAATTTCTTAGTACCCTATTACATTTTCGTGATGTTTATTTCACCCTAACACTTTGATATCTCACATGTATAGTAATGGAGTCATTTTGGTTATATTATATACAATTAATGAAGATAACATTTAATTTCAAAGAATGATAAATATTCTTGGCTTATAATACTGATGGAGCTTCTCATTCAGAACAGTATTTGTTACAAATGGTACTCTTGGATAAAATAAGTGGAAGTGTTTATTTTTCCTCATATATAAGATAAATCTAATTTAGATGATTTTTTAAAAAAGAGCCCTATTACTGGCTTTGGCCAAAAGCTATATTGTTTATCTATATAGCAATATATACATCCTCCAACATGTGCAAAGCTGCTAGCAAATAAGGTGTAGAATGTTTATATTAACCGGTAGTAGGTGTATATTGTCACTTTCCAGTTAGAGAAAGCAAGAGAAATTGGAGTCTCACTTTTTTATTTGTTTGAGGTGAATTCTTAAAAATAAAAGAATAAAAGAATTTAAAATAGTAGAACCTTCAGTTGTTGATGAATGAAATTTAGATAAAAAACAACATCATATGCTATAACTTAATCAGTTGCAATATCAAAACTGGCTCTAATGGTCCCTATATGTATTATTTTTTCACTAGCTCTGGAAGATTAAATCATGACAATTCAGAGAAAAGAAGATGTAGCCTCTTTTCCAGAATAAGAGTACCAACTAAGCTGCCTGAAAGCAGTCACTGACTCTTTGCTTCAGGAATCTCAGCTGAGAAATCGAAGTGTTTACATCAGACTGTCCTGTGCAATTCTTATATTTATTTCACTTGTTCACTGTTTTTTACATTTATTTTAGTCTTTATATTTTATTTTTAGCATTGATATACTTAGTTGTTGAAAGGGTGATGAAACTGATGTCCAGATACTTGAGATCCTGGTAATTGCTCATAAAAAATGACAACAAATTGTGAGAATAGAAGCCATTGCTAAACACTGTTTCTCCATCAATGCCGTGACTTGCCTTACTTGAAGTAAACGTCTTTAACTTTGTAATCTTGCATTAGACTCAGCTAAACACATAAAACATTTTTATTCAGTAAATTAAGATCCAGTCCGGGTTTCTTTTGAGTTATTTTGGAACAATGCCAGGATCTAAACTGATTAAGCTGCAGTTTAAGCACCCTTCAGTATTAATATCTATGGTATTACACAACAGGTCAACAAGTGCTCTTTGATGATAAAACTCTTAATAGAGCAATAATTGTAAATGGTTACCATACTGTAAGATATTTTGATAAAAATAAATAGTAATAATTGTATTTATTTGAAACACTGGGCTGTTTGCACAGCTCCAACTGTGCATGCTCAAAATGTGCACTTTTAAAAATTATTACTTTTAATGTGTGTCTTTATATGGGGTGTACTATAATGTGTCTTTATAGTGTACTAGGGCATGATATGGTATCCTTTTGAGTGAGGTATATACTCATCTCACAAGTGAAGTGCCTATTGATATTACTCAAGTATGTTATGTTTACTCAAGTAAAATAATTTTCTCCCCATGGTACACTATCGTGTATGCTATTCATACCACACTCAAATGAACAACTTAAGAATAACATTAAGAACCAATCAGATATTCCTGATTGCTAGCTGTAAAACTATGTATGAGTTTTCAGGAAAAATAGCGATAGCTTGCAAATTCTACCATCTAGTACATCCCCCTCCTCAACTCGCAGTTATATAAGGGCTATTTTAGATGCTTTTAACCTAGAAAGTAACCCCCTTCCTCCCCTCCAAATAATTTGCCAAGTGTCCAAATGAGAACTTATCTGTTGGCATGTTAGGTAAATAGGGCAACTATGATGGTATCTTACATTGGGCCTTGATTTTAAGTTGTTATATTTATACAATCAAATTTTAGGAGTTACATGAAATATGAAATGTTTTAGCAAACTTTTTTTTTTAAACTGGGTGTCTAGTTTTTAAAAGACTTTATTTGAAACAATCTAGAATTTTCTTGGTGCAAGTTGTATCATGTTGAATATCCTCACCTTTTTTTACCATGTTTTAGGGAATTTAAAATAATTAATTGTAAATGATTTATTTGACTGGTGCAGTTTTAATCCCCAAATCATAATCTTAAGATCAGGAATGTGTGGAGAACAGAGCCATATCATAACATCACTTTGCTCTCACCATTCCTTTTGATCAGCCTCAAATCAGCCTCATTGTATAGAAAACAAAAACATTTTGTTTTATTTGCCTATGTTCTAATATGTTTAATAATGACCAAAGTGCATTCTGAGTTTTTTCAAGGAATGTATTACTGGAGCTTTAAGAACATACTTTTTTTCTCCTGTGAAAAATTAGGCTTTGTCTGATATGTTTATTCTTCCTCTATTGTCTAATGTTGAGGTTGTTTTTAGGAATTATATTTTATAAAGTTTTTCAAGATAAGGTACATACCTATACAGAACTTAACATTTTGCACAGAATATATTGAATATATTTTGAGAAAAAAAAGTACAGCATGAGTTCTGTTAGGAATAAAAATGAAACTATTGTATCTCACACACACAAAAAACTTATTTCAGAATGGAAATATTTTTGAGAAAAGTAGCTGAGTAAACTGATTTAGGAAAATGCTTGTTTTTTGATTGAAGTTCATTTCAACTTGGAGTTGAGAGTTGATTTATTAAGTACAGTGTACCTCTCAACATCGTATTAATATGTTGAATTATGTCACTAATATGGCAGCGGTAGAATACTAAGAGGAAAAAGTTATCATTTTAGGTAATTTCAGAACATTAATGGAACTGTTTTCAAAGCGGAAAAATTGACATTGCTGCCTTTAAGAATACAATGAATGTAAGAAATTGAAAGAAATTGTAATATACCACATAATATGGAAAAGACAGTTCAAAGATAGAATTGTGGCAGATGTTGTGTGTTAACTGTTGTTTCTTTGCCACATGTATCATATTTGAAAGTTTGAATGGCAAGTTTAAAATAAAACGTTCTATGACTGACAGTGTTAAACCTGGAGTGGGTTTGGTTTTTTTGGTTTGTTTTTCATATTTTCAAGTCATGCACATTTCTATGGTAATTTTGTGTTTACTGTAGCATAAACTTTAGGTATAACTGTTAGATTTGAGGGGAGTGAGAATATATTTTTAAAACATTTCCAACATTTCAGATTTTGCGTTATGATTCTCAGAATAGGAAAGAAGAATTAGTGCACAGGCTTTTCATCACCAAAATGCTATGACATCATTAATGTTAGTTGCTTGTTTGTATTTAAATGCAGAAAACTGGCTGTACCCTGGGATATTAAAATTCATTATCAGAAGGATTGTGTTTTTAACCCAGTGATTTTACACGTGATTCAGCAAGAGAGATCATGGCCAACAATAACATGGGTAAGTGTTGTAATATTTCTGTTCTCTGACTGGTACAAATGTTCCTAGGCCTTAATCAGGGACTCTTCATTGAAGAGCACTTTCCAACTTTCTTTAAGCTTATAATTGGGTCTCTTAGTGAGTCTCCCTTCACACTTACAGATAGAGCAATATGACTTGCATCTCTTTATATTGTATCACTTAGAACACTAATTCTCAACCATTTTTCTGCCAACCTTGTAAGAGAGATACCACAAATGCTTATCGATATCTCTGGCTTCCCACAGTGCTTACTTCCTGGGGAGTAGACTGTGCATCTTGGATGTGGTACATGGCATACTCTGGAAAAAGTATTCCATAAGTGATTTGGAAATTGTGTTCCACTTATCATTCCTCACCACCTTGAGAATTACTGTCTTAAGATCAGAAATTTTAGAGCATGTAAATTGCATGAGATTTTTAACTTCATTGACTGCTGTTTTCCCAGCACATAAAATAGTGCCTAATCTCAGTCTATTGAATGAATGAATTTTGAATGATGACCTGAGTCACATAGAACCCAACGCTACCTAGTCCAAAGCTCTCATTTCACTATTGATAGGTTTAAAAAAAAAAGAATCCAAAGAAGAGATTGAAAAGCTTGCCTAAGTTTCCTCAAGTAGAATCCACACTCTTCTTTATTCCCTTTGGAGGTATATTCTGTAACAGCACCTCTTAACTAATCAAAATGCTTAATTATAGGAAAAAATTCTGGAATATTTATAAATATTTATAAGTCTGTACACATATGTAGTGAGATCATATGTATACTAAGAAGCTTTTGGCGTTAGGAAAGAGAATTCATTTGATGGCTCCCTGTTCAGCTCTGCAGTGGGACTTGCTGGAGAGAACACATACTTTGGAGTCAGACTTATTTTACAGTCTTAGGCAAATTATTTAACCTCTGTGAACTTTGGTTTTCTCAACTATAAATTACTGACAGTTATTTTACAGGACTATTAGAGGGATTAGTAAGATTAATACATACAAAGCACCAGCATTGGAACTGACATGTATTAAATGTGCAGAAAGATTGGTTCTCTTTCCCCTCCAAATAAGTAATGGCCTAGGACAATTTACAAACAGAAAGTTCCAAGCTAAAGCATTCACATTACATAAGATGTATGCATCCTTACCAAATATGAGATATAACTAAGTATCATGCTTCATATAAATTCTCATACATGAAGAGTTCTTTTATAGATTTGAGATCTAATTCCTTTACTTCATAAGTAGGCACGCTAAAATGTGGAAGGGAATTATTCTCATTCTTTTGTTAACCTGTGTATTATATCCAAAATAAATTCTCAGGTGCATATTCCATTCATATCTTTTCTTTATTAGATTTCTGTTTCGTTTATGTGGTAGATTCCCTTACTAGTAACAGCCTAGTCTTTTTGTCTTCTACCTGATTTCACCTCTTAACTTTAAGTGTCTGCTCACTATTTGTGCTTTGATTAGCTGGAGAACATCTGACTTCACTTTCTACAAATGGTGCTTATCACGGTATGACTGGAAATTTTGAATCCTGTATTTGGCAGTGCTTATTCTTTAATCTGGAGAAGGAAATGGCAACCCACTCCAGTACTCTTGCCTGGAGAATCCCATGGACGGAGGAGCTTGGTGGGCTACAGTCCACAGGTCACAAAGAGTCGGACACGACTGAGCGACTTCACTTTCACTTTCTTTAACCAGTCTTTTGTCCGCTTAGATGTTGCCTACAATGGCTTTTCCAAACCTCCTTTGTTATCCTCAAGCTTCTAATCCCTCTCATCTTACAGCTATTAGTATTTTATTCCTCTAACTTTACGAAAGAGAGAAAAATCCTCATGCATGAATTCTGTCTTTTCCCCCTCCTTCAGTTCTGTGAAGGAAGCATTGCTCTGTGAGGCCAGCTCTCTATCAGTGCTCAGGATTCTGTTGCTGCCCTCCTGTAGGATACCTCCTCTGCTTTCCCCCATCATCATCTCCAGTCTTAACCCTTTGCAATTTTATGTTATAAATCATTTCTATTTCAATGAGAGGTGCTTGGATCCTTAGTATGAGATTGAATGTATTGGTCATAGGTTGGATGGGACCATTGTCTACTAGATGGTCCTGTAAGGGCTTGCTACAACGCTTATCTGAACAAAGCAAGAAGTTGGACAAGCTTGGTTTTCTTCACTTTTCTCTCTCAGCCATAGCTGAACAGGTCAGTGATTGGTGCTGGGCCCGAAAGCAGCCAGCCATTTTATAGGCCTTGAGGAGCCTGTGAAACCAACAGGCATGAGAGTTTTCCCCAGCACAGGCTTTCCATCCTTAATGGTTACTTCCTGACCCAGTCAGAATTTCTGTTAATGCTGCAGGAATAAATCAGGACACAGTATAAACAGGAAGAGTTGGTAGGATAGCAGAGTCCCAAAAGAAGCCGTGAATTAAAAAGCCTTAAAGTAGAGAGACAGTGGTGAAAGTGAAGATGGGAGAAGAAACTAACAGAAACTTCCCTAAGCTGTTGGAGGCAGAGAGACCGAGTGATAGCTTGATCAGCTGTGCTATTGAATCATTAGAGCTGGTCTCAGACTGTGGCAGCTTCATCTTGTGTCCTGAACTGTGAGGCCAGATGCCCCCATTTATCTTTATGATAAATTCATCACCTCAAGTAGCCAGAGGATGACTGTCAATCTGGATAAGCGTCATACATTTGACTGACTGTATAATCTTAAGCCATTTTTCTTGCCTAATTGGCTTTCCCTCTGCATCTTTCTGCTCCTATCTCGTTAAGGATAGTGCTTGGCTATCAGTGCTGTGTACTCTTCCAACATGTTTATATCTCCTGTGTCTACAAAATAGTTAACGGTCTCAGGACTAAACGTTTTGCTTGTTCCTTTCTTTTTACGCTGCTGCGTTTCTCAGTTCTGTGTTTTCAACAATGATCTGAAATTTAAATTAGCAGCTTGCTTTCTTTTTTGTCTTTTAAAGCAGAATCTGACTCTTTGTGCCAAATGTAATCATTTACTTAATGCAGTTATTTAGCAATCTTTGACTGGTTTTTAAGAATTTGGGGTTGTCTTTGTCAAATTCTCTTACAAGTTTTGATCAATCATTTATATTTGGGAATTTCTGGTTTTCTTAACCTTGTAGTGAGACGTGTGCTTCAAAGCAAAATAGGCATGTTGCCAAAGGCTGTGACCAGTTTGCATCCCTTGGGATATATACCCAATGTTTGCAAATGCATTTGCTTGTTTTTGCCTGGAAATGCAGACTGACCTGGCAGCTTTCTGGCCTTCTATTTATACCCTTACTCTTGCTCTCAGCCAGAATTTACTGTGTCAGGTTAGTAGTGCTGAAAGATTCTCAAAATGTGAGTCTACTGTCTGGGGAAAGACATTGGGGTAAGAGGCTAGTCTAGCAAATGGGAAACACACCAAATGCCTTTAAAATTGCAATTTTATTCTGTTTTTCTTCCATCCATTCCATGGATAGTATTTGAATATCACATGCTAGGCACTGAACTAGGTACTAGGGAAATAGAAATTAAAGTACAGTCCCTCGTTTCATTTACCATGGAGGCTAAGAAGTACAAATTTTAGCTTGTGAAGGGTACATGCTGTGGAGGTGCCAGTGTAAGTGTCACATGCAGGCAGTTCGGTATGGCTGGAGAAGGCAATATTCGTAGACAAGGGTTGGAAGATAACACTAGCAGATGATTTTGTGAAGTTAAGGGTTTTGAATTTTATCCTCAAAGATTGGGACTATCTAGCTCAGTTCTGGCATGTTGTAGTTACTTGGCAAATACCAAACTCAGGGACCACATTCTTCACTTGAGTACTCAGTGAACAGCTCCAGAATGAGAATTAAGGTTTTTAATTTAAAATTTTTGTCCATGTTAAATCTATGCTAGAATTTTTGTGTCATAAAAAAAATGACATGGCACAAATTTGTATCCAAGAGTACTGTAAAATTAAATTGACTTCAGTTTCTTTCTCCATGTTTGGATGATAGAGTCAATTTGTAATTATTGATATTTGCAAAATTGCATCTCTCTCTCTGTCTTTTTTTTTACAGAGTAGCCCGGCTCATCTGCACTATGATGAGGACCACGGGTTCTGAAGTTAGGCAGAGCTGGGATACTTCACATCACGTGTATGGCCTTGGGCAAGCTCCTTATACTCCCTAAGCCTCACCTGTAAAATGAGGCGTGGAGCTGCTGCTGCTGGAGCCTGAAGTGGTTCTTGTGAGTATAAAATTAGAAAATGTCCGTGCACTGGGCATAGTCCTGCTCCACCAACCTCCTGTGCAATAAAACATCAGTTTATTTATCCTCAAACTAAATCCAGCATTGAGCACTTACTGAAAAGATTATTGAGAATATAGTATGTTATGTTTGGAAGAGCCTCTTTTCCCTAGAGTGACACAAAATCCCAGGGGGATTCACCTAGTACCTGGAAAATACAGAACTGGCCCAGTCCTTATTCTCTGGTGGTAGCTATTCCTCCATTCTGATGCTCCTGCCTGGCCAGTGTGTCCTGTGTCTATTGGGCATGTATGCTCTAGCCAGCTCAGAGATGCTCCCCACAGAGGTCCTCCGTGACCCTGACCCCAGGGTAAGCCTCAGGGTCCTCATCTCTGCTTCAGGGTTTCTGCTATCAGTGCCCATCTCCTTCCACAGATGCCCCACAGCTGTGGGCCATTGCACATCTGCAGCCTGTCTTGGGGATGTGCCCCTCTTCCAGTAACCCGCACCCCCTCATTTTCCACTAGATGCTCTGAATCCACGAGACTTCTGAGCCAAAGCCTGGTTGAGTTGTTGTCCTGTGAGCCTTGAGAACTACTGTTTTCTGTTTAGAAGTTCCAAAGATAATGATACCCTTGCAGGGGAGGGACTTGAGCTCAAAACAGATTTGTGGGATTGTGTTCTTAGAATAGTGGAGGGGAAGACATCACTTTTTTTTTTTTTAAGTCTTTTCCAGCATCAGATATTCCAAAGAATCCTGCCACTTAAGAAAAGTGTTTAGTCTGATACCTGACATACAGTCATGTCACAATAACTGTTAAATATTAGCATTATTATTTTTTATTAGCATCCTTTGCAGGTAATAAACGAAGATTCAGTGATCTCCATAAATTAAAGAAATTATCCAATTGGAAAATGAGCTAGAGAAACTGAAGCTGTCTAGAAAAAAGTCTAAATTGTTAAAGAGATGAAAAGTCAGGCTTTGGGAGAAAGCACTTGGACTACTCAATATGGAAATGAAAAAAAAAAAATGGAAGGTCACATTTGTCTTTGGGCATGTGATGGCTTACAGTGAAGTCCCTAATCAGCTGCTCTTCATTCACCTCAGAATTTAAAGCAGCAGGTAGTACCTTGGATTGTATTGTGGGACTTTGGTTCGTCATACACACACAAAGTATGAAACAAAAAGCATCTTATTCAACACTGAATGTTAGTAGAAGCTGGGGCGATCCCAACTTTAGAGACACTTCAGGCAGTTATGGGGTTCACCTGCTTGGAAATAGGAACTGGTTTAATTGGTGCATTGAATCCTCCTCTTATCAGTGTAGAATGATACCATGTAGAGTACATTGTCATTCAGTAGGTGATCCTGAAAATCATATTTTCTCATCTGCAATGGAAGATTTTTTTCATCTCAGTTGAATATGCAGGAGATTGTGGCATAGGAGGAGCGTCTTGCTCTGAGTATCAGGAACCTAGATTTTTATCTTTCCTTTTAGGCTGATTTCCTTGGTGACCTATAGTAGCCATTTACTCTCTATCTGAATAAAGATGGGACAGAATTAAAATAACTTGATCTGTTCCCATTGAACTTTACCATTCTGAGACTTTTTTCTTTACATTTTCTCTCTCTACTGCTAATAAGCAATAGAATTAAGAATATTTTATTCTCAGAGGGTGAAAGAGAAGTCACTCAGTCGTGTCTAACTCTTTGCGACCCCATGGACTGTAGCCTACCAGGTTCCTCTGTCCATGGGATTACCCAGGCAAGAATAATGGAGTGGGTTGCCGTTTGACTGTGGTTATAAATTCCTAATATAAATACTTGAAAGCATTGTTACTCTCTGACCAAAGAGTTAATCAGATCACATCTCATTAGTAGACCTTTATTTTAAAACTCTGGAAACAGAACTTTCTTACTCCATTGATCTTCCACCATGCCTAAAATGTAGCTCACGGTGGCAAACTCTTACTTTCTATGGCCTTTTCTTATTCTGAATAGGTGAATCCCAGAATTGTGAGATGGGATCCCTGACTGATAGCTATTTCCTCCTTCCCTCCATGCTCCAGTCCCAGCAGGGTACTAAACTCTGAATGCCACCTTGTCGGAAAGCGACAGATCCTCTGCACTTCACTCTTTTGTTTAGTTGGCCCTTCTGTTTACAACTTACTTTTTCTATCCTCTTTAAGCATCTTATTAAAAGATTAAGTAGGCACATGATTCTGCCATCATAATAGAATGTAACATCTCTGTGTGTGTAGGTTATAAGAAACAAAGTCTTTCTGTCCTCCCAAACATCTAATGTAGACCTTTGAACATGACCTTTTCACTGAGGGGAGGATACCGAGGGAGTAGCAGAGGCAGACCATCAGGTTTACTTAGGAGTGTGGTGTCTTCATGAGTGTCTCAAGCTGGGCTGACTGTTAGAATGACCTGGACCCTTAAGAAAACAGATGTATTTGTTCCACTCCCAGAGATTCTGAGAAGAGGATTTTTTAACTCTGCCCACTATTACCAGTTACTCTTGGGGAACCAGAATTGTGATTATTAAAATGCTGGTCTTCATTATCAGAAACATTTAGACAGTGTTGAAAACATTGCCAGTGGATTCATGATTTCAGAGGCTAGAAGAAATGTGTTTGCTCTGTTGACAACTGAAAATGTTGTGCCCTAAATAATGTACCATTGTTTTTTTTATTTATTAGTTTCCTGGCGCTTCTCATACCTGGAGACCCTGTTGATCCTCGTTAGCTGCTGATAGCACCTGTGAGTAATATTGTTCCTGCCTCAGGACTTTAAGATTGTTGATATGTTCAGACAGAATATGTCAGCTGGGTGTTGTTGGTGATGTTTAGCCCGTCTCTGTTTCCCAGAGTGCTCATCTGTGGTGCAGAGGTACAGCAGGTCTTTTAGGTACTTTGTTTCAAGAGGATATTTAAAGAGGAAAGCACAGTAATTTGTTGCAGACGTTGAACTGGTCCAAACTACTCACCAAATCTAGTCTTTAAATCAGCACGAGGATTACCTTCCTTCCTTTGTCAGATTCTTTAGGGTCAGCTAGGCCCCAGGAGTTGGCTCCATCTCAGTTGATAAAAGATTGAATAATCTAGATCTGCCATTGAAAAGTGTGGTTCAGGGCATTTTGTATATTACCAAGACTCTTTCACGGATCTGCAAGATGATAGATCTTTCATGAATGAGTGAAAGATTCATCCAAGTGTAATATGGATCAATGTATTTTAATGTAGCAGCATAAAATATGTAAAATGTGGTTTCAGATTCTACCCAGTGATGTTACCTTTAAATAATCCATGTACACTTGAACTTGTATTCTGCTTTTATTTGGTAGTGAAAAGTGAAAGTCGCTCAGTCGTGTCCGACTCTTTGCAACCCCATGGACCATACAGTCCATGGAATTCTCCAGGCCAGAATACTGGAGTGGGTAGCCTTTCCCTTCTTCAGGGGATCTTCCCAACCCAGGGATCAAACCCAGGTCTCCCACATTGCAGACAGATTCTTTACCAGCTGAGCCTAGAGTGTGTGATAAATATTAGGTCAAATTGGTTGATCGTATTGTTCAAGTTTTCTGTTTACTTAAAAATTCTCTACTTTCTCAATCAGTGATTGAGGAAGGGGTGTTGAAATCTCCAAATGTAACTTTTTTTTAGTATTGATTTATTCGGGTGTGCCGTCATCATAGCATGCAGGATCTTTAGTTGTGGCATTCAAACTTATTCAAACTCTTAGGTGCAGCATATGGGATCTAGTTCTCTGACCAGAGATTGAACTCAGGTCCTCTTCATTGCTAGCGCAGAGTCTTAGCCACTGGACGGCTAGGGAGGTCCTCCAAATATAATTATTATTCAAGAGAATAACAGTTCTCTTTTTATTTCTGTCAGTTTTTGCTTCGTTTATTTTGATGTTCTCTTATTAGGTACATATGTGTTTAGCCTTGTTATGAACTTACAATAAATTGAGCTCTTTATCATCATGAAATGACTCTTTATCCCTAGTAATATTCTCTGTTCTGGGATCTACTTTGTTTGATATTAATATATAGCCACTTTGGCTTTCTTTTGGTTACTATTAGCATGGCATATATTATCACATCCTTTTATTTTTAGCCAGTTTGTATTTTCATTTTTAAAGTTAGTTTTTTTGCATCCGGGATGTATTTAGGTCTTGCTTTATTATCCAGTCTCCTAATCTCTCTTTTAAAAAAATTTTAATTTATTTATTTTCAACTCTGTTGGGTATTTGTTGCTGCATGGACTTTTTTCTAGTTGTGGCGAGCGGGGGCCTCTCTCTAGTTGTGTTGTACAAGCTTCTCATTGTGGTGGCTTCTCTTGTTGCTGAGCACAGGTTCTAGGGTGTGTGGGCTTCAGTAGTTGCAGTGTGAGGGCTCAGAAGTTCTGGTTCACAGACTGCAGAGCACAGACTCAATAGTTGTGGCGCACAGGCTTAGTTGCTCCACAGCAAGTGGGATCTTTCCAGATCAGGGATCAAACCCGTGTCTGCTACATTGGCAGGTGGCTTCTTTTACCACTGAGCCACCAGAGAAGCCCTGTCTCTGTCTTTTACTTGGGAAGTTTAGACCATGTACATAAAATGTTGTTATTGATATGGTTGGATTTAAGTCTGCCATGTTGACATTTGTTTTCTATTTGTTCCATCAGTTTCTTGTTTCATGTTTTTTCTGCCTGCTTTTGGGTTGAGCATTTTTTATGATACTTTTTATCATTTTTGTTGTCTTGTAACTATTTTGTTTCAGTGGTTGCCTTAGGGTTTATAATATACATCTTAAACTTACCATATTCTACTTTCAGTTGGTGTTATAGCACTTCACATATAGTAGAAAAAGTCTATAATAATATACTTTCATTTCTTCCCTCTGAAAATTCTTGTTGTGTCATACATTTTGTTTCCATATTTTATAAATTCCATAGTACATTGTAGTTGTTTTTACTTTGAATAATTGGCTGTCTTTTAAATGTATTTAAACAATAAAAAGAAATATTTATATTTATTGACATAATTACCAGTTCTGATCTGTTTTATCCCTTTGTGTAAATCTAGATTTCCTATCCCTTAAAGGATTTCCTTTAGTATTTATTTTAGTGTAGATCTGCTGGTAACAGATTCCTTTAGCTTTTGTATGTCTGAAACCGTCTTTATTTTGCCTTTGCTTTCGGACAGCTAGTTTTAAGCAGTTTGTTTATGAAGTGACTTGGTTTGGCTTTGTTTGTGTTTCCTATTCTTGGAACCGATTAAGATTCTTAGATCTAATGGGCTTATTACTTTTATCAAATTTGATTTCAATAGAATCTTGGCCATTATTTCTTAAATTGTTTTCTGCCCCTCATCTGCTTTAGGGATTCCAAATGCATGTATATGAGGCTACTTAGAGTTTTCCCAAGTATCACTGGTGTTCTGTTCACTTTTTTTCAGCTTTTTGTCTGTGTTTCGTTTTGTATGGTTTCAATCATGATAGCAAGTTTACTGATTTTTTGTTTCTCCACATCTAATCTGCCATTATGTATTTTTTCCTGTTTCTTAGATGATTCATGCAGAATGGTAAATCTGATTACTGTTTTTCCCATCTATTTTGGAAGCAGAAATCTCATCCATTCTCTAGAAGCCATATATTAAAGAGATTTGCAAAGATTCAAAACATTTCTACACTTTAAGCTATTTTTTGTTTGTTATGGAAAATGTTTTTTATAAAAATATTTAGATTAACTTGTAATTGATTTATTATCATTACCTTGAAATAAATTAACAAATAAGTGTTTAAACTTCTTCTGTTTTAATTTTGAACATGGTAAATAATGATAGATACAAGCCATGCAACCAAAAATCTTTGAATTTGTCAGTAATTTTTAAGAGAGTAAGGGCTTCCTTAGTAGCTAGCTCAGTTGGTAAAGAATCCACTTGCAATGCAGGAGACCCCAGTTCGATTCCTGAGTTGCGAAGATCTGCTGGAGAAGGGATAGGCTACCCACTCCAGTATTCTTGGGCTTCCCTGGTGGCTCAGCTGGTAAAGAATCTGCCTGCAATGCGGGGGATCTGGATTTGATCCCTGGGTTGGGAAGATCCCCTGGAGAAGGGAAAGGCTACCCACTCCAGTATTCTGGCCTGGAGAATTCCATGGACTGTATAGTCCGTGGAGTCGCAAAGAGTCGGACATGACTGAGGGACTTTCACTTCACTTTAAGAGTGTAAAGTGATTCTGAGACAAAAATAATCTGAGAACATGTGATCTAAATGTCTGAGGTAGTTACAGTGGATTGCTTGAACCTACAAGTTGGGTAACCCTGGTGCTGAGGAGGGCATGTGTATAGACATGAGAAGACCCGTAAGCAAATAGAACAACAACAACAAACAAAAGTTAAGTCACGTAGCTCCCAAGAGACTCAGGGTAATGTAGATTTCTCACTTTTCAGCTGCTGTATAGACATTTATAAGGCCCACTTATCCCTCCTGCCCTTAGGATTTTTGAGACAGTAAGCTAAGCTAAGTCACTTCAGTCGTGTCCGACTCTGTGCGACCCCATAGACGGCAGCCCACCAGGCTCCCCCGTCCCTGGGATTCTCCAGGCAAGAACACTGGAGTGGGTTGCCATTTCCTTCTCCATGAAAATATTCCATAAATGGATTTTAGTAACTCTTAAACATTCCACAAAATTTCCTAAGAACCTGTGAGAGTATAATACCTGGCAATCCTCTCTAAAACAGAAATTTGAGACAGTACTAAAACTAAATTCCATCTTTTCTTTTTTTTTTTCCCCCTTTAAGGAGGAAAAAGAAACAGGAAGGGAAAATAAAACACTATGGTAGACTTAAAAGGGAGACATTTTGAGAGCCCAGGGTCCTTCTGGAGTCCAGAAATTACATTGCTATGACAAAGGCTCTTGCTGTTCACAGTGCTCATGGGGAGGCCAGCAGATTGCATGTCTGAGGTGTAGAAAAGGAATCTCTAGTTTTGTGATTCTGTGGTTATTTTCAGTATGCTGGTAGTTCATTGGCACACACTGGAGAATGAGGACCTTCCCTCACCTTATTGTCCAATCTGGGCAACACCTCTCTGGGACTTATTATAGTTTATCTGCAGTTACAAATTTGGAGTCAGAAGCCTTGCTAGATCTTCGTCTAAGTTACAGAAACCTGCATCAAACTAGCTTTAAGCACAAAAGAGCATTTATTAACTTGTGTAACTGGGAAACCAGGCTGAGCTAGTGCTGGTTTGGATCCGTTGGATCCAAGTGTTCAAACTGGCTTCACTTTAAGTTCTCTTCCCTGTTCTTTCTTCCCATTTTCTGCCCATTCCCTCTACTTACCTGTGTTTACTTTGTTCTCCATTCAGCCACAGGATAGCCATCAAAAGCTCTAAGCTCATATGGACCTTTGAGCTCATGAGCTCAGAGATCGAAACAAAGATGCACTCTCAGCAGTCACAGACCAGTCCTTTGGAGACTCTTTCATTGGCTTGACTTTGGCCACATGCCTGTTTTCAACCAATAACCTTAGACAGAGCTCAGGAGAACCTTGGTTAACCAGACTGGGTCATATGCCCACTCCTTTGGCAGGGAGTGGTGGATAAATTGGTATTGGTATCCCATCAGAACTACCTGGAATAAGACAGAGGCAGCTCAGTGACTGCTGGGCAGACTGCAGCCTGCATCTTCAAAGTGTCGTGAAGTGAAGCAGACTGTGCCTATTAGGTGTTTATGAGTTAAAAAGAAATACAATCATGTGGCTATTACAGCATTGTTGAGAATTTGGCATTTTCTTCTGGGTACCCTAATTCTCTTCTTAGGAACAGTTTCCTCTTTGCCTGTTGCTTTTCAGGTAGTTCATCTGCACGCTTTAGAAATCATCTTTGCTCTAAAGCCTTTTACTAACTTTTGTTACATCGACAAGAGTCAGGTGCACCCAGAGCATTTCTTCTACTCAGCGATTTTCCTTCTTGGACCAACACATTCATGCTTCTTTTCAAGTCTAAATCTTTTTCTACTTGAATATTTTCTTTAACCCTGATGTGTAACAGACATGTATAGTCAGAGTTGGTATTAAAAGTGTACAGATCAATAAAAAGGCAAAGAGGATGATCTCTTAATACAGAATCCTCATCAGATTTAATGTTTAGTTGAGTAATCACCTCGAGCCTCTTTGGGAGTGCAAACACACAGAGTGAACACATAGGTGAAGGATTATGCACAGTGCCAGAATGTTTATTATATAATACATCCTGTTTTTTTCTGAAGCGGCAGCCTTTAGTAAAAAGCTCTCTCTACCAATCCACTTTAGAATCTCATTCCTATGTTTTTAAGCCTAAGAGAACTGAACAAAAATGTAGAGTCTGAATTTGTGCACTCATACAAATAAGATCCACAGGGTCACAAAGAGTTGAACACGAGTGAGCAACTGAAAAACAACAAAAAATAAGATTAACAGTGTCATTTTAGTTATGTTTCAGAATGTAGCTTATCACCTGCATGTTATATTTAGATTGGTACTATAACAATGAAAAGGAACACACCAGGTGGTTATTATAGTCTAGAATATTCAAGCAAAGAAATTTACATTTGGAATTAAATATAAGGCCTTGATCTTCCATAAGATCCAGCCATACTCACAGTTCAATAAGAGACAAGAATCTGGCATTCCCTTGTGTTTAAATGGGTAGGTTGCTGGAAGAAATGCTTCAAAAAGTTATTGGAAGTTGTCTCTGAAGACAAAAATATGGGTGATAGTAATTTCTTTACTGTCCAAGTGTTTCTGCAGTGAGCACATACCACTTTCACATTAAAAAATACTATAAAGAACAAGTAAAGGCTATTCAGATCTTTGATATAGCAAGGGGGTCAACCACTGTCACTTGCATTTTAGTGGAGACTCAAAGACAAGTAGAAAAGTGGGATAGCTTTATACTGGAAAAAAGGGAAGGCCTTGGTTGTGCTGTGACTGGAAGCTGTTTGCATGAGGAAGCCATAGGTGGTCTAACTAGAAGCCTAAAACAGGGTATTTTATGGTGTATGTATTTAGCTTTCTCTGACTGGTCCTAAATTGGAAGTGAGGATACAAATTAGAGAAGCTATCAGTTGTTAGTCAAGTCCTTGTCACTTTGAGCAAGTTATTATAGAAGTTATTGTTTGGCTTCTTGGATATTATTAGAGATAGCAATCCAGTCTCCTACAAGGAGACTTCCTGGGCTGATTATTGTATACAGTATAAGAGGGTTGGTTTCCTGGGCAAATTGCTGCAAGTTGTGGGTCAGAGTTCTGTTTTTATACCCGGTTTGGTAGTTGTCTCTTTGTATATTCAGTCTCTCACCGGGTGGCCCTGACTGCCCTTTCTCTTTCGTCCATTATTAGTTCACACTGAGTGTCAATATCAGGTCCTCAAATAGCTAAAGTAAGTTTTACAAAGGTATGTTTTAGATGGTTTGATATGGTGATTTATAATAAGAAACGTATGTTTGGTCTTCATCCAGTACATAGGTCTATAAAAAAATTATTTAGGCCTCCGGGCCGCCCCCGCCCCCCGCGCTCAGAGTCGGGCTGCCGCAGCGGGATGCTGAGCCAGGCGCTGCTTCGCCTAGCGTCCGCTGTCAGCCGCAGGAGGATGAAGCTGCTGCTGGGCATTGCGCTGCTCGCCTGTGTGGCCTCTGTTTGGGGCAACTTGATTAACATGAGGTCCATCCAGGAAAACGGGGAGCTCAGAATTGAGAGCAGGATTGAAGAGATCATTGAACCACTAAGGGAGAAAATCAGAGATTTGGAAAAGAGCTTCACCCAGAAATACCCGCCAGTAAAATTTTTATCAGAAAAGGACGGTAAAAGAATTTTGGTAACCGGGGGTGCAGGCTTTGTGGGTTCCCACCTCACAGACAAACTCATGATGGACGGTCATGAAGTGACCGTGGTGGACAACTTCTTCACCAGCAGGAAGAGGAACGTGGAGCACTGGATTGGCCACGAGAACTTTGAGCTGATCAACCACGACATGGTGGAGCCACTGTACATTGAAGTGGACCAGATCTACCACCTGGCCTCTCCTGCCTCGCCTCCCAGCTACATGTACAACCCCATCAAGACACTGAAGACCAACACCATCGGGACCCTGAACATGCTGGGGCTGGCAAAGCGAGTTGGAGCCTGTCTATTCCTGGCCTCCACCTCAGAGGTGTACAGAGACCCTGAAGTCCACCCACAAACCGAGGATTACTGGGGCCACGTGAATCCCATAGGACCCTGAGCCTGCTATGATGAAAGGAAGCGAGTCGCCGAGACCATGTGCTATGCCTACATGAAGCAGGAGGGCGTGGAAGTGCGTGTGGCCAGGATCTTCAACACCTTCGGGCCCCGAATGCACATGAATGATGGCCGGGTGGTCAGCAACTTCATCCTGCAGGCTCTGCAGGGGAGCCGCTCACAGTGTACGGATCTGGATCGCAGACGAGGGCCTTCTAGTACGTGACCTGGTGAATGGCCTTGTGGCACTCATGAACAGCAATGTCAGCAGCCCCGTCAACCTGGGGAACCCAGAAGAACACACTATCCTAGAATTTGCTCAGCTCATCAAAAACCTTGTTGGCAGTGGGAGTGAAATTCAGTTTCCTTCTGAAGCCCAGAATGACCCCCCAGAAAAGGAAACCAGACATCATGCTTGGGGCTGGTGCATGGGGATGACCCACAGAGATGTTATGGGGAGGGAGGTGGGAGGGGGGTTCATGTTTGGGAACACATGTAAGAATTAAAGATTTTAAAATTAAAAAAATAAAAAACTTAATACTAAAAATAAAAAATAAAAAAAATAAAAGATTATCAGGTGGAAAAAAAAAAAAAATAAAGCCAAAACAATTAAGAAAATGGTAAAAAATAAAAAATAAAAAAAAAAGCAAAGCTGATGCTGGGGTGGGAGCCAGTGGTCCCGCTGGAGGAAGGGTTAAACAAAGCCATCCACTACTTCTGGAAAGAACTTGAGTACCAGGCAAATAACCAGTACATCCCCAAACCAAAGCCGGCAAGGATATAAAAAGGACAGACACGCCATAACTGAAAACCTCGCCTTTCGGGACCGTAGATGCCCTATTTCACACTTGACAGGATGTATTTTTTTTTTAAAGAAAGACTAACTAAAACAGGTGTCATGAAGAAAAAAACTGGAATTCATACTGAAGCTTGCTTTAAGAAATGGATGTGCCTAAAAACTCCCCTAAAAAAACTGCAGATTTTGCCTTGCACTTTCTAAAATCGTTTTATGTAAAATAGCATCGATGCATCTCTGCATATTTTCAAGTTTTTTATCTTGCTGTGAGAGCCTATGTCGTGGACTGTCGTCGACAGTTTTATTTACTGGTTTCTTTGTGAAGCTGAAAAGGAACATTAAATGAGGTGAAAATGCCGATTTATTTCTGAAGTGGGTACTTATAAATAAGACGTTATTCTATGCATAGAGGAGAAAAAGCAGACCGGCAGTAATGTCAGGTGGGTGGCATACTGCATTAATTCTCAGGCAGAGAAAAGAATTCTGCTCTAGAGCCTTGTGATGTTTCTTCTAATGCAGAATTTTTCCAAGGTCTAGTTTTTAGTTGCAAACTTGACTTTGAAATGTTTCTGTTCATTATCACGATCAAGGATATTTGAAATCACTACTGTGTCGTGCTGCATATGGGGTTGGGGTGGGTGGGACAAAATTAATATTCTTGGTTAACGGTGGTTAAATATGCTATTTTAATAAAATATTGAAACTCAAAAAAAAAAGAATTATTTATTTGGTTGTGCTGGGTCTTAGTTGTGGTACACAGGATCCTTTAGTTGGGGCATGTGGATCTAGTTCCCTGACCAGGGATCAAACTGGGGCCCCTGTGTTTGGAACATGGAGTCCTAGCCGCTTTATAGGGAAGCCCCGTAGCACATAGCTCTTAAACCTTTGGAGTTTCTTAGGTATTGAGAGCCACTGGGGAAACAGTGGCTGACTTAATTTTGGGGGGCTCCAAAATCACTGCAGATGGTGATTGCAGCCATGAAATTAAGATGTTTACTCCTTGGAAGGAAAGTTTTAACCAACCTAGATAGCATATTAAAAAGCAGAGACATTACTTTGTCAACAAAGGTCTGTCTAGTCAAGGCTATGGTTTTTCCAGTAGTCATGTATGGATGTGAGAGTTGGACTGTGAAGAAGGCTGAGTGCCGAAGAATTGATGGTTTTGAAGTGTGGTGTTGGAGAAGACTCTTGAGAGTCCCTTGGACTGCAAGGAGATCCAACCAGTCCATCCTAAAGGAGATCAGTCCTGGGTGTTCATTGGAAGGACTCATGTTGTAGCGGAAACTCCAGTACTTCAGCCGCCTGATGTGAAGAGCTGACTCATTGGAAAAGACCCTGATGTTGGGAAAGATTGAGGGCAGGAGGAGAAGGGGACAACAGAGGATAAGATGATTGGATGGCATCACTGACTCAATGAACATGGGTTTGGGTAAACTGCAGGAGTTGGTGATGGACAGGGAGGCCTAGTGTGCTGCAGTTCATGGAGTCGCAAAGAGTCGGACACAACTGAGTGACTGAATTGAACTGAACTGAGAGCCATAAGGGTATCTTTGCTATGTTAATGAGATGACTTTTTTTTTTAAACAAAAATAATTGTTAAAAATTGCATCTGTGCTGAATTGGGAAAGTTCTTAGAAACCAAATTATGTTTAAGCAGGCTATACCTACTGAATGACACCCACTGACACTCAGGAAACTCTGGCTTGAACCCCTGTCTGGGCACTCTGATTCTGCCCTAATTCTGGGGAGTCCCAGTGTGGTTTGGCATGTGTACCCACCTCAGGACCCTTTGTTGTGCCATTAGGGCTGCAGGAGAGCTGTCTGACAAGCACCATAAGGCCTCTTAGGACAAACCCAGAGGAAGTTTTGAAACTTATGTTCTGGTCTGCAGTTGCCAAGATTTATGACTGTGTTGCAAAGAAGAGACATTTCCCCCATCTTCTGACAGTAAGCTCTACAGTGGAGAGGGAGCATATATATCGCTTGAAGTGGGAGGGAGAGACATAGGCACAGTGCCCTGAGAGCAGGCCTTCACCCCCAAGCCTTCCCTTCAAGCATCTACCTGGTCTATACTCACAGCATGTCAGCAGGACCACTGGCTCATCTCTTCTGAGTAAGCTCAGTTGTCTGACCACACACACAAACCCATTGGTGAAGAGTGCAGTGTCGTTGTGTCAAATCTCTGACCCAGTCTCTGGGAACTGCTCCTTCTGATGCACAGACTACTTGTTAAAGAACAAAGTCACAATTAGAAGCCTCAGAGATACCTGACTACTATCTGGTAGCTCCAGGCCCAGGTTAAGACTGAGAATGGGTCTTCAAGGTGGTAGGCTTGATGCGAGTCCTGGCTCTCAGCCAACAGTGATGAGATCTTGAGGAAGAACTTACCCCTCAGATGATTTTCTCATGTAGAAATAGTTGGATAGTTTATTTTTGAAAGCTTACCAGAAATAAGATGGGGTCAGATGTTGGCAATGGAAATTGCTTAATAAGTGACAGTTCTCATTAATGCCAAATCATATTTACAAAATAAATTCAGTCCCCCCCAGCAGTTTTTATCAAAACCCCATTCTTTAAGTTTCCCATCAAATCTGTTAGTAAAACCAGAAACTATCTGTTGCTCATCTCTAAACCAACTAACTATAAATTGTCTTTATTATGCTTCAGTTAACACTGCACAACTAGAAACAGCTTCAGTTCAGTTCAGTTCAGTCGCTCAGTTGTGTCCTACTCTTTGCGACCCCATGAATTGCAGCACACCAGGCCTCCCTGTCCATCACCAGCTCCCGGAATTCACTCAAACTCACGTCCATCGAGTCAGTGATGCCATCCAGCCATCTCATCCTCTGTCGTCCCCTTCTCCTCCTGCCCCCAATCCCTCCCAGCATCAGAGTCTTCCAATGAGTCAACTCTTCGCATGAGGTGGCCAAAGTACTGGAGTTTCAGCTTTAGCATCATTCCTTCCAAAGAAATCCCAGGGCTGATCTCCTTCAGGATGGACTGGTTGGATCTCCTTGGAGTCCAAGGGACTCTCAAGAGTCTTCTCCAACACCACAGTTCAAAAGCATCAATTCTTCGGTGCTCAGCTTTCTTCACCATCCAACTCTCACATCTATACATGACCACTGGAAAAACCATAGCCTTGACTAGACAGACCTTTGTTGGCCAAGTAATATCTCTGCTTTTGAATATGCTATCTAGGTTTGTCATAACTTGTCTTCCAAGGAGTAAGCGTCTTTTAATTTCATGGCTGCAGTCACCATCTGCAGTGATTTTGGAGCCCAAAAAGATAAAGTCTGACACTGTTTCCACTGTTTCCCCATCTATTTCCCCTGAAGTGATGGCAACAGATGCCATGATTTTCGTTTTCTGAATGTTGAGCTTTAAGCCAGCTTTTTCACTCTCCTCTTTCACTTTCATCAAGAGGCTTTTTAGTTCCTCTTCACTTTCTGCCATAAGGGTGGTGTCATCTGCATATCTGAGGTTATTGATATTTCTCCCAGCAATCTTGATTCCAGCTTGTGCTTCTTCTAGCCCAGTGCTTCTCATGATGTACTCTGCATATAAGTTAAATAAGCAGGGTGATAATATATAGCCTTGACATACTCCTTTTCCTATTTGGAACCAGTCTGTTGTTCCATGACCAGTTCTAACTGTTGCTTCCTGACCTGCATACAGGTTTCTCAAGAGGCAGGTCAAGTGGTCTGTAGTTTCCATCTCTTGAAGAATTTTCCACAGTTTATTGTGATCCACACAGTCAAAGGCTTTGGCATAGTCAATAAAGCAGAAGTAGATGTCTTTCTGGAATTCTCTTCCTTTTTCCATGATCCAGCGGATGTTGGCAATTTGATCTCTGGTTCCTCTGCCTTTTCTAAACCCAGCTTGAACATCAGGAAGTTCATGGTTCACTTATTGCTGAAGCCTGGCTTGGAGAATTTTGAGTATTACTTTACTAGCGTGTGAGATGATGCTTCCATCTTTCAGATTCTCGGGATGACCTTTGTCAGCTTTGGGAGGCTTAGGCCTGTTATTCATAGGACGTGCTATTAACAGGGCAGACTGTCATTGCTAGTGTTCAAAATGTATCAGATTTTTTTGGGTTTGTTTGTTTTAATGAGAAAAGAGAAAGTAACTCTACTGAGTTTACTAATTCTATAATGGAAGTTCTCACTTTTTTGTATATTCTTATGTATATAAATTAATTTTGATATTTTACTTTTCTCTCTTAATAAAACTGTCATTGAAAAAGTTACCGGTCACCAAATCAGTGTATTTCTCTAATAGAGTAAAACATGTAAGATATGATAGAAGTCTATGAGCATCTGGTCTTACTAAATATAATGTGGGCCTCAGTGGATTGGAGCAAAGAAAACATAACGTTTGCAATTTTCATTACTTCATATACATTATGTATACTCTTATTTTCCACATGCAAATGTTAGGATAAGGAAATGGCTACATTCTACTTCTTCCAAAATCATAAGTCACCCAGTAATTTCTTCTTAGCAATCTGATGTTCAGTGTTTTATTGAATCTAAGATGCCATCTATTGTAAGATATATCATTATTCTGTGTATTACTAAGAAAAAGCACTGTCATAGATTGAGAGATGTTAAATGTGAAAATGTGAGTCTTGAAATCAGTCGAAGATGGTATAGCCTTCTATGTTTGATGAGGTCTCTTTTTACATCCTTTGTGTTTGTTTGCTCACAGTAATACTTAAAGACATTAGTCAACCAGTTTGAGAGAATTAATCACAATTAAAATATATGTTCCACTTTATACAACACAAATACAACCATTCATGGCTGGATGCCCTAATATAGCATTTTAAGTACTAATGAAATGAAGCTAGTTTATATTTCTTGAATTGATTAAATAATACAAGGGCTCAGTCATCAGGCAGATCGAGACAGGCATCACTGGGAGGACTGGCTGGGTCTTACAGTGTTCAAAGGGTTTGTAAACAGAAATGCCGTTTTGTCATTCCTTCTGTCTTGTGCACTTGTTCCTAACAAATCCTTGGGATAATACAGATTTCCCCCATCCCCACCTTTTAAAGAACTAGTTATAGAAGAGCCTCAGATTTTGTCTAATACTAATCAGCTCACCCCAGGCAGTTATGATACTTCCCTCAAGAGTATAACAGGCAGAGTTATTTCAGCAAGAGACCTTGCTAGCAGAATGCTAAGAAAAAGCTCAGCAAGGAGAACGGTAGATGGAAAATGTCAGGAGAGAAATTGGTTTCTATTTTGAGGATAGTAAAACCCTTACATTTTAATGCATTCACGTTTGGACTGATTCACAGCCAGTGACCACGCAGGTTAGAGCCAGAGCGTGCACACTCCCACTGAGGTGGCGCATTCACACTCTGCCTTTCAGGAGGCAGAGGGCAGGAGGTAGGGGCTTGGTCTTTGGAAGCCTCGGTTTCCTCATCTCTGCTATTGGACTTAATGATATCCACACCCCTTTTAGTCTTTGATGCTGTGGTCTAGCCAGAGGTCATCGTTGAGCAGCAAAAGCAGGCCCAGGGTCAGCCTCCCTGTGAAAGGAGGTTAGGACTGAGTAACGGTCATGATACCAAGGACTTTAGGCATCAGATAGGCCCATAGGACCTTAGATTCTGGGTTCCTGGACCGTTCAGACTGAGATTGTTGTTGTGTCTAACTCCCTGATCTCTGTCAAGGTCAGGTCTGTATCAGCTCAGGAAAGCGGGAGATAAGGGCCTAAGCATAGCGGTTGGCCGTCAGGGCACTGCTGAATAGGGCAGAAAGCAAGGACCTGAAGCATTGTCAGGTCTCCTGGCAGCTTAGAAAACTCTTCTGGAGGAGTTGGCCTACCTGGTAGATAGTAAGTCTAACCATCTGCCTTTTTACCCTTGTCCCTTCTGTCTATAAACCCTTCCCAATGCCCCAGGCATGCAATTAAATACTATTTTTAAAATCAGGTTTTATCTCAGCATCTTATAGGTTATCTCAGCATCTTATAGGTTATCTCTGCTCCCACAGAGGTGCAGGAAACTCAGGCAACACACTAGTTAGACCCCACTTGAAAAGGGGCAGCCTAGGGAGCTGAGATGCACAGGGCAGCTGTTTTGTTGGCCCTGCTAGGAGGTTTCAAGATATAGTGCTTATCTGTTAAATCTCTGAGATTTTTGTTGACGTTTCCCCACAGTATAGAGAGTTCCCTCTATCACAGAGCTGGGGTAAGATGGATTTCTTTCTTTCTTTTGTTTTAAACCATGCTTATTCAGGCTCTGGGGAATATAGTTTCTGGCACTTCAGAGAAGGTGCCTGTTTGACTCTGAATAAGGCATTTTTCTCTGCAATTAGAGACTTTGGCTCAAACAAGACCTTTTCCGAGAAACCATAAGCCCATATTCTGGTATTTCAACATCTCATTCCTTATCCTGCCACCAGTCCTCACTAGGGTTTGTACAGTCCTAGAAATTGAATGCCACCATGAAACACCCAAACTCATTCTTCCACTTTACAGGCTAAAGAAAATGAAGTTAAAAACACACCTCAAAAACTTCTAGTGGAGCTTTACATCTAATATACATGAAGGACCTTTTCCAGAAGGAGTAATAACTAGAAGCCACAAATAAAGCACTGAAATAAAATCCCCCTTTGAATTATTTATAAGCAAAGTAAATTAGTAAAATCCAAGTGTACTTTAAGAATAGAGATTTGTGATTTGCTGGGACTGGGGTTTATTTCATTATTGAAAAGTAAGGGGAAAAACAAGTAATAAAATCAGTTGTACTTATTAATAGTATTGATGACAAATGTGCTTCACATTTTTGATGATCATCTCTCTCATCCATCAGTTTGTTGTCTGAGCTGCTCCTAGGTTTAAATTGTCATTAAGAGGAGAGTTGGGCTTCCCAGTGGCCCAGTGGTAAGAATTCTGTCTGCCAGTGCAAGAGATGGAAGATGAGGGTTCAGTCTCTGGGTCAAGAAGGTCCCTTGGAGAAGGAAATGGCAATCCACTCCAGTATTCTTGCCTGGAAAATTCCATGGATACAGGAGCCTGTTGGGCTACAGTCCATGGGGTTGCAAAGAGTTGGACATGACTGAGCACAGGCACAAACACAAAACAAGGCAAAAGTTACAGGACTTCCCTGGTAGTCCAGTGGTTGAGAATCTGCCTGCCAATGCAGGCGACGCAGGTTCGATCCCTGGTCTGGGAAGATCCCACATGCTGCAGAGCACCTAAGCCGTGCACCACAACTACTGAGCCCACAGGCCGCAACTGCCGAAGCCTGTGCGCCTTAGGCCCTGTGCTCTGCAGCAAGAGACGCAACTGCAATGAGAAGTCTGAACCTGAGCACCACAACTAGAGTAGACCCCGCTCTCCACAACTAAGGAAAGCCCATGTGTTGCAGTGAAGACCCAGCATAGCCAAAAATAAATAAATAAATCTTTTTTTTTTTAAAGAGGTATCTCATTTGATGGGGTTGATTATCTCTTGAGCTGAGGAGATGAAACATGAAGGTCTAATTTTTCTTTCTTCTATTTCTTCATTCATTCATTCGTTCATCATGAAGCCCCTTCACTGCCTGGTACTGAGGAAGGACATTAACACAAAAACAGCTCCTACTCTTCAGGGCCTTCAGTATTTAAGAATCATGCCCCTTGTCATATGTTTTCTTCATCAGATGACTGTGGGAGATGTTTATCTAGTGGTTCTGTTTGAGTTTCAAAGGAAAGTCACTGCTTCCTGTCACGGTAATCAGGGATAAATCCATGGAGAACAGTGGTTTAAACTAGGTTTTCAAGGATAAGTGAGATTTTGACAGGTGGAAATGGATAGGACAGAGGCACTTCAGGGGAGTGGGGAGAATGGGCTAAGTGTCTGGGAGATTCCAGTAGTATTTATTCAGGAAGAGAGTCCTTTGGAATAAGATGAGAAGAGTAGTGTGGAGCTGCCCAGTGGAGGCCCTTGAATAAAGAACAGAGCTTTTCTGAAGAAGTTTGGGACACGGAAGCCCTAGTTTCTTTTCTATCCTTGAAAGTTCCTGTAGGAATTGTTCTTTGCATTTCAGTTGATAAGCTCGGTTCATGAAAATCTAGGGGGCTTGCTGTTGAATTCTTGCCCTTCCACATTAGCTGCTTTTGGTAAACTCGAGAAACTTCCGCTGTCGGGAGTCAGAGGAGCCAGAGTGACTCTGGCGGGAGGCTTCCTGCATGGCTGAGGTGTGACCACCTGGTAACAGTAGTGCTGCTCGTCCATGTGGGTCGGCAGTGGAAGAGAAGCCATATGTAGCTGGATGGAGACACCCCAGATCTTTCTGTGAAGTGGAGAAGTTGAACTTGCTCCTCCCTGGGATGACTTCTTTCCATGCTTTAGTCTCCCCTGAACTGTCATTTGGTGGGGAGTCCCTGTCTCATTTGGCATGGGTTTTGCAGGTCTCCAGGCTATGGTTTGCTGAGCTCATTTGCTAATATATATATATATATTTTAAAAATTCTCTTTTGTTTCTCTGGATTGCTTGAATTTTTAAAATTTGAGTAGTTGTTTAAACAGCAAGGTTTAAAATCTTGAGTCATCTTAAAGTCTGTGATTTCAGCTCCCTAGCCTCCCTAGCCTCATTCCAGATGTTGAATCTGCTGTCACGTTTGGATAATTAAAGGGATGTGGACATTAGGGAGAGAGCAGGTGGAGAGTAAGATGTGACAGGCTTGATGAGTCTTGTGTAGTTCAAGTAAGGTCAGCACAGGATGTTGTTAAAACTCTTTAAGTTCTGGTACTCTGTTGCTGTGCATAGATACTCTAACATTCAGAGGTTTTGCTGCCCTTTGAAAGTTGTCAAACTCATAACCCAACTATGAGCATTAGCTCGTTTTATCTCAGAATACCTTTATAGAATTAGCCTATTTCATCCAAGGAAACACAGCTAAGAAGATTTTACATGTGCTCTAGGCTACTCACAGATAAGGGGTAGTGCCTGATCAGAATCTCTGGGTTTGCTCTTAACCTTTACACTGTCTTACCTCCCCCAGAGAAGTGTGCAATGACATCTTTTAACTTTGTGTCTGAGAGTTTCTTTTCCTGATTTAAGCAGAACCAAGTCTGTAGAAACTACTTAATCCCTGAAGGTTTGGCCTACTGTGAATTTTCAGCAAAGGAAGGACCTGGGCAGGGTAGCAAGTGAAGGAAGATGATAAGAGAGGAAACACTGACCTTTTTCTGTTCTTGTTGTGTATTATGAAATTTGAACAACTCTTTGAATTTATTTTCTTAAAATTTTTTTTCTGATTTAAAAATATAAAGAATTAAAATCGTCCATTATGCCTCAATCAGGAAGAAACACTGTAAATATTTTTTGTGTACTTTGTTATTTCTGTGCATATACATATGTATGTATGTAAACAGACTGGGGTTTTAAGTACTGAGCCACTTTCCTTTCGATGGCAAGGTTGCACAGTTAAATTCAGAATAAAATTCAAAATAAGCATTTTTGTTAATAGCTACCTGTGCCTTTGGTGCTGCCCAGGTGGCACAGTGGTAAAGAATCTGCCTGCCATTGCAGGAGACGTGGGTTTGATCCCTGGGTCAGGAAGATCCCCTGGAGAAGCAAATGGCAACCTACTCCAGTATTCTTGCCTGGGAAATCCCATGGACAGAGGATCCTGTTGGGCTACAATCCACAGGGTCACAAAGAGTTGGACACGACTGAGCATGCTCATGCCCACATACACATACCTGTGCCATATTTGATGTTTCATTCTTTCTTGTACCACAGGGAAAGATCTTTTCTTTTGCCAGGTCTTGCTGACGCATCCCCTGCCTTATCTGTTATAGTCTATCTATGCCCATTGCTATTTCCATGTACAAGTCTTTTTACCTTTCTTCTTTTCCTTTCCTCCAAAACTGCTCTTAATCAAGGTCACCAAAGCTCTGACTGTTGATGACCCCGTGGTGTCCAGTTTATCTATTTGTTTCGTTTTTGCTTGTGCGTTTTGGTACTAAGGAACCATCATGGTCACAGAGGGTTATGCCTAGGTTCTCTTTTAAGAATTCTGTAGTTTTAGTTCTGACATTTGGGTATTACACAAGGCATTTATTAAGGGGGGTATTTTATAGAATTAGGAGAGTTTGAAGAAATGGCCTATGGCTTGGGCTTCCAGGAACAACCCTCCAGACCACATTATAGAACTGTGTTGCCAAAGAGCTGCTGTCTTAACCGTGAGCAGGAAGCTGCACCCCTGCAGCTCTGGGGCCTCCCGCACCTCTACCGTGGTCTACTACCCCTTTTCCTGTGAAGCTCAGAGCTTTAGTCTCCTCGTTGATAAACTGGGAGTGCTGTCTATCTCCAGGCTATGTTTAGTACATTTCCAACCGGTCTGGTACAGGCACAGACCAGTGGTTGTGGATGAGGACTGTAAATCACTTGTTGGGACCGACTCGTGCCAACCAGCTGAATACCAGCCCTCTTGACAGTATTGCAAGAATTAAATGAGCATGGCACAGCAATGGTGTGTGGCAAAGGTTCTCCTGATGGTCCTGGGTGCATAGACCTTGCTACTGTGACTGACATTACTCAAGGTACCAGTGGTCAGACTGAGGTCGGAATTCTTGGAACACCCTCAAGACCTTAGTGAATGCTCTCACAGACATAGAACAGAAACTGGGGATAATGGGGCAAGAGGCTGGCATCATGGTCTAGCACTCTACATCTGGACTGTCCACCTGAGTGCAATGCCTGCACACATGAAAGGGGGCAGAGTGGGCTTTGAGTGGTAAGTCAAGGAAGAGGCTGCTCTGTTTCTCAGCTGTTACTCTAGTGAAACAGGTGGACACATTTGAGCCTGAGAGGTAAGAGGAGAATAATTTGGAGCATTGGATTTTGGGGTCCCTTCTGCATGATCTTCTGCTTCCCTGTTAGCTCAGTTGGTAGAGTGCCTGCAATGTGGGAGACCTGGGTTTGATCCTTGGTTAGGAAGATCCCCTGAAGAAGGGAAAGGCTACCCACTCCAGTATTCTGGCCCGGAGAATTCCATGGACTATAGTCCATGGGGTCGCAAAGAGTTGGGACACGACTGAGTGACTTTCACTTTCACTTTCTGCATGATAATGATGGTCACTCAAGCTGTCCAAGGGAGAGATGTGGACAGGAATAAACACAGCAGAGACTGCAGTCCAGAACCTTGAAAGCTTAATGAGGAAAGTTAGTGAAGCAATACCTTGTGATTAATCACTTCAAAACATCACCTAAATCAAGTGGGATCATAGTGGACAATGACCATTTAATTCATCTATCAAGGGACATTTGAAGCTCTGAATAGTGTACTCTCAGGAGAACTTGACTTCTAAATCCAGGCAGATGAAGGCCCATTAGCTCCCCAGAGTAGAGGACTTAAGATCTGAGCCAACTCTGCAGACCTGCTGCACCTGAATAGATGAGAAAAGACATGTATCACGGGAACAGAGTCACTGAAGGTGGCTTGTTTGTTTTGCTTCTTTTTATTTTTTAAACATCTTACTTGAGGTCCTAAAAAAGTGACATTAAGAAAGGCAGTAACTGAATACAGGTTATTGGAGGGAGTATTGCTATCATGTTTTGTGAGCATACAGGACATGTTATGTAAGCTGCAAGTTATAAAAGCTGTGTGCGAAGAGCAGACTTTAATATTTTAATCAGAAAAAATTGAGGCTTACAATTGAATGTACCTGATGCATATTTAATGAACAACGTAATCAAGGGATATTAGAGCTGTAAAGGACCTAGCCAGTTGTCTAGTTCAGTCTCCTCAATTGCACAGATGAGGAATATGCAGAGATGACTTGAAAGTCCTGAGCTTACACAGTCATGAGGAGTTTAACAGGGATTACCACTGGCCACTCCATTCTGTCCAGGCCCATCCACTTCATCGTTAACTGTGCTGAAGGAGCATTCGCTGTAAAACAGACACCTCATGTTTCTGTGCTGCCGCTGAGCAGACTTCAGGGAGGCAGCTGGGAGAGGAAGAGTAAGACTGAGCCAGGGTTGTTCAGGAGATCCTGAAGGGCTATGGGTTTGGAACCTCCCTCTCTGAGAAAGTATGTCTAGGCTTCAGGTACCTGCCTGCTCACCCTTTGCTTCCACCTGCCCACCCAGGTGGCAACTGAACTTGGAGACAGTCTGGCTTAAGGGAGTGAAGGGATGGGTGCACTGCTGGTGAGTTACCAGGAAGAGTTCTCTCAAATCAGTGCCTTCCTCCTGCTGACCATTGTCATTTCATCATTCAAATGCTTTGCACCTTTTTCTTGCCTTACTGTCTTTTGAATGGCTTGCCTATCCTTGCTTGTTTTCTTATTCCATATCCCTGTTTTCACTGATTGGGAAGTTAGACCCTCTACTTTTACAGTGTTAGTGTTTGTCCTTGAAACTTTAATATGCACGCTCATCAGTACAAATGTAATCAATATCTTAATTCCTTTACTATAAAAATAAGGAGACTTGACTGCTTTTAACTTAGATCTTCTCTCCTTACTTCCAAGCTATTGGTGAGTATTTTAATGTCTTTTTAACCCCTAAGAATTAGACGTTGTTATTATTTTACATAGTTAGTTGTTTATATTTACTAACAGATTTATCAGTTTTCTTATTCAAGATACTTTCTCAGTCCTGTCTTTTCTTCTGTAGGATACCCTCCCCTTAGGTGCAGGTCCTGTTGGTGGTAAACTCCCTCAGTTTGGGTGTTTCACCTGTCTTCTCGAAAGGATACATAATTCTGTGCTGACAGTTATTTTCTCTCAGCAGAGATTTCCCCACCCTTTCCTGTCTTCCTGTATAGCTGTAGGCAAGTTGACTATTGGTCTAATTGACATTACTTGTGACCAAGATGTCTTTCTTCTCTGGGTACTTTTGTAATCATCTCTGTTTTTCTTGTTTTGTGGTTTTACTCTAGCAGATCTAGGTGAGGATATTTTTTTTCATTTATCTATGTGCTTCTTGCCTATAGTAACATCTCATGAATTTAAAAACAAAACAAACAAACTGCTATTTATTTACATTTTCTCTATTATTTCTTTTGAGTCTCCTTCTGTGGAACCTCATTCTCTCTTTCATTTCTCCTTTCTTATTTTCTATTTCCATGCCTCTATGAAATTGTGGGTAATTTCTTTGAATCTATCTTCCAGTTTGCTGCCTTTTTTTTTTAAACAGTATATCTAATCTACTGTTTAATCCATTCATAATTTTTAGTTTTAATATTTTTCCTTTCTAAAATTTTCATATGAATCATTTCAAGTCTTTCCGGTTCTCTGTTTCTTGACCCTTTTCTGATTATATCTTCCTCTTTAAATATTTTATACATACTAATTTTGTTTCCAGTGATTCTAACATCTAGGGTTCTTGGAGATGTAAATCTGCTGTGTATTGTTTCTCCTGACTCCCACCCATGTTGTTTTATTTCCTTCTATATTTGATGGGATCATTTTTGATGGAACTTACTTTATTTCTCCAGAGAATTTGTGCTTGCTTCTGCTTAGGCATTAGGAAGTGTTAGTAACCTGACACCACTTTCACCACTCTATTATAATTTATTTTTATTTTTTAAAATAATTTTTACTTATTTTTACAGACCCTAAGGGGGAGGGAGAGAGAATAAGGAAAGAGAAGAGACCATTCTGTCAGAAACACTGGGCATGCTTAGATGGATTCCTCTGGCACTCCCAGAGTTCAGTTCACGCTGTGTGGATTTATCCATTTAAGTAATAGTGCCCTTAAAGATGCTCAGGGAAGAAGGGTAGAATAGAAAAATAGCAAATGAAATCTGAAGCTCTTAAATGTTGTGGTGGTTTTTCCTCTTTCTGAGGAATAGAAATACTGTGAGCTGCAAAATAGTGAAGCGAGTGGGACTGTAGGAATGGCCCCACATGATCCTGCCACTTCTTTCAGCAGTTCTTCATGCAGTTTGCTGGGTTCGGGTGGTCATGATGAAACTGCCTGTACACTGTGCCTGCAGCAGATGGAGGGGTAAAGAAGCATGAATGGCAGGGCACCTGTGTGAGACGCAGGGCTTTGGATGTAGCTGTACTGGCCCGAGGGGCCACAGGTTGTTCTAGAGGAGAGGAGAGTCACTGCCAAATGACGTGAGGTGTAGGAAGGGGTGTCCATGGGATTAGTAAGAAAATAAGTCATTAGGACGGGACTAAACTCCGCCCAGAGGGAGTGTTATTTCCATCTTTAGTGCTCCGCTCCTCCAGGAAGCCTTCTAGGATAGCACCCTTTCCCCACAGACCCCTGAAGACTGAATGGACCAGGTCCCTCAGTGGTTTCTGCTCAGCCTGTCTCCGGATCCTGGTTTTGCCCAGGGGTGAAGGGAAGCCAGGGAGGTGCAATAGCTTCAGGAGGAGGGGGTCCTGGAAGCCTCAGAAGTGACTGCTGCCTGGCCTGGGACCTTGGTGTGAGTTCCCAGGTGGAGGGGACTAGACCCCACCAGCTCCAGGGTTAGGAGCAAAGAGCAGAGCACCCACATAATTCCACCTGGAATTATGATAGAGACAATCCACATTCTGCCTGGGTTTCCTCTGCTGGGAGGTGAGTTATTTTTCTGTCCTGAAGTCCCACAAAGGGTATACTCCTCTTGAGAGTCCTTGAATCATTGTGAGGGTCCGAGGTTCACTTCCTCACTCTGCATGATCCAAGTTGGTCTCTGGTTCTTTGTTGATAGAAGCATTGATCTTCAGGAGAAACCAAGCTTGTTTGTTTGGTCTTGTTTTTTGGTTTGTTTTTGGTTTTATTTTTCATTTACTGTCTACAGACCTGGTTTTAGCTCACTGCTCTTATTTTGCCCGTTGAACCCGTATTTTCATTTGAGCTCAGCAATACTTTGTTTTTCCAAGTTTTACTGTGATATAATTGTCATATAATATTGTATAAGTTTAAGCTGCAGAATATAATTTGATATATGTATATACTGTGAAATGATTGCCATGCTAAGTTTAAATAACATCCAGCACCTTACATAGTTACAGAGATTTTTTTCCTTGTGATGAAAACCCTTAAGATTCACTCTCTTAGCAATATACAAATATTGTATTATGTATCTTTCACATATACAATACAGTATTGTTAACGGTAGTCATGTTTTACACCACATGCCCAGAACTTACTTATAGCTCAAAGTTTGTGTTTGTACCTTTTGACCACCTTCACTCATTTCTCCCACCCTGAGCCCCTCCCTCTGGCAACTAATAGTCTCTATGTTTCTATGTTCTTTTTAGATTCCACATAACATTGAGATCAAAGAGTATTTGTCTTTTTCTGCCTGACTCATTTTACTTAGCATAATGCCTTCAAGGTCCATCCTTATTGTCACAGACTGACAGAATTTTCTTCTTGTTTTCTTTTAGCCATGCCATGCAGCAGGCAGAATCTTAGTTCCCTAACCAAGGATTGAACCCATGTGCCCTGCCGTGGAAGTGCATACTGTTCATCACTAGACGTCCAGGCAAGTCCCGCTTCTTTTTAATGGCTGAATAATACTCAACTGCATATGTATACATGTCTGCTTTATCCATTCATCCACTGATGAACACTTAAATTGTTTCCATCTCTTGGCTATTGTAAATAATTCAGCTGTACTTTAAAGAGTATGTTTATTATAATTAATCCAGAATTTAGTATTGTCAGGGGAGGATTTTCATAATTGCAATCCATAACCTTACCAGAAGAGCAACCCCCACATGTGTATTGATCTATTCATTTTTCATTCTCCACCTAATTCCAAAATTATCTTAGGTGGCCTACAGATAGTGGTATGGTAGAGTCATCTTGTACTGGCTTATGAGAAATTTATTGTTAAACTTTTAAGACTCTTGTAAGCTGTCTATTAAACACAGCCATCATTAAAAATTAAATTATATAAACTTACAGTTAAATAAATTATTAAAAATGTAATAAATACTCAAATTTATCACTTTCTAATTATGTTCCACTGTTATTTATACTGTTGAGGTTATTTATGTCCATCGTATCTGCATGGTGAAAATGCTACAGAAAGGTATCCTACTGCACATCTCCTAAATCCACGTTGGACAGCCTCATGTTAGTATCTTGAGATTGGCCATGGGGGGAGTATTTACACCAGGGAAATGGACACACATTACAAATCAACCCTTTATTTATTTCTTTATTGATTGTCTAAATTTCATATAGTGATGAAGAGAATGATAACAGTGCAGAGTAAATACTAAAAGTGTGTCATATCCACAACAGTTACATTCTGAATAGCACAAACAGTTGAGGAAATACTCCTCCAGCGTTTGGAAGCAGTTAACAAATTTAGCAAAAAAGTTGCTTACATGGGGAAGAGTGAGTGGATTTCTGACACATGACATAGATCTTTGTTGTTTCACTTTTGTCTTCCTTGTTAAAGTAAATGGAAGTATCAGCCAACATTCATGTCTAAACTATTCTTATTTATTGATTGCAACCACAGGTTGGCTGTGGAGAAAGGATTTGACAAAAACGAACAAAAGCATTCTATGAGAATCAATTGGCTGCTTGGAATTTACAGTATGTATTGTGTATTTTACTATTATTTGTTTACTGTGTATTATACATCTTTTACAGCAGCACGTTTGTAATATACATGTACATTGTTTTCAGAGAACCAGGTGTGGAACATTGACCAGCGCTCCTCTGCTTACAGGGACATATACAGATACACTAAGGTAAGATTTGAAGTAGATCAGAAAGGTCAAAGGAACAGCAAGGAGAGGGCCTCACTAGAGCTGGAGATGATGCTAACAGACAATTTCATATTATGGAGGGCAGACATGGGACATGGTGGGCTGCAGGTTTGCCTCTAAGCTTCCCAGCACATCTTATTAATACATAAAGGGAAATTTGATCGTGTACTAATTTTTCAGTGTTTGGGTCAGAAATTGTGGCAGTTCTCCTAAGCTAACTCTGGAAGGAATTTTACTCTGAGGCTGTGTGTACAATGTGTTTTTCTAAATATCAATAATATCCTTAAAGCAAACCCTCACTTAGAGTCAAAGGAATACTTTTGGGAGAGCCCCTCTCTGAAGGCTGGACACTTCTTGCCAAAGTGCATTTCTGTAAGATACACTATTGAAGTATTTGTGGATGAAATCATAAGAACTCTGGGACTTGTTTCAAAATTCTCCACAAAACAAAGGAATAAACAAACATCTGTTGAAGTGAATAATTGAAGCAAAAAAGAGCGAAATATTGATAAATATTGAAGCTGGATGGTGGGCAAGCTGGATGGGGAGTCACTGAACTCTTGTCTGTACTTTGAAACAAGACTGAATCTTATTAATGTAGTCTCTTGTAACAGCTCCTCCTCCCTTCTCCCGTACGTACCTTATCTCCACTTCTCCCTCCTTGCTATTCCTGTGGTAGAACAACTGGGTCTTTTGTCCTTCCCAATTGTGGATTTGGCTGTTGCTACCTCATGGTGACAAAAAATATACCTAACAGAAATCCATTAAAGTTAGAAATTATCCTACAGGAATGAGACAGGTCAGGGATGAAAACAGAAGGGAAGAAAAATGAGCCATCTGACCCAAAGAAAGGAATTGCAGTAACAGGGGCACAACCCACAGGGAAGGTGAGGAAAGTGGGGGCTGAAAAGCAGAGGACCTGCAAGGAGAAGCACTGGGGATAACTTTTGCCTGCTGCTGATTTCTGAGTTCTTTGTCTTCGAGCACCTCCCCTTCCTCACCCTGCCACCTCAGCCGTCAGGCAGAGTGGTAGGGCAGGGGCAGCAGGGGAGAAAGGTGTCAGGGGCATTTTCCTCATTCTGGTTGCACTGTTGAGCTAAAACTTAAGGGATTTGAAAAAAATTATTTTTCTTGAACCACATGCTTTTTAAGGAAAAAAAGAGATAAATACATTTAAAATCAAATCAGTTTTGAAGGGGCAGCATTTTTATCATCTCCCATCCTTGGGATTCATTTCACATTCAAATAAATAGAAAACTACTTGCAAAAAGGCAAATTACACCTAGATTTACCCACAGGTGGCATTTAATGCCATGACTTAATTTTTCTGGGCTCACTGATTAGTTCTTGCAATATGGAAAGTGCCTTACCATAATTTTTCATTAGTTCACAGGTTATGCAATTTGGAACCATGTAAAGTAGCTAATGTTTTGGTGGTTTTCAAAAATACTGTATAACCAAGAAATTCAAGCACCACATGCCAGTGACGTAGGGACCATTTAGACATCTGAGAGATGACTGTGATTAAAGGTTAGTTGTAACAGTATTATGATATTTTAGAATCTTTGAAGTGTATGAACGCTTATTTAACTAACGGTGATGAGCATCAGCCCCAGGCCTGTCCTGTGGCTCTGCTGCAGCCAGAAGCTGTGGTTCCCTGCCCAGGCTCACTCGCTGCAAGTCCTCCCGCTCAGCTCTTCTGTCTGCTGAGGTGATGCCTCTGCTGTCCAGGCCTCACAGAGGTGCCTTCCCTGTGTTCTCCAGGAATAACTGGTAGCAGTCTGTACCCGGGAGATGCTTGACAACTGAGAAAACTGATCTTCCTAGAGAATTGCCTGGAGGGTTTGTCTGACCTATCAGTGGATCTTACCTAGTTTCTAAAAAAATGAAATGCAGCAGGATGAAATAGAATGGGAAACCATCAGAGCATGTGATGAAGATAAGTACTATCTTATGAAAGCTTTGTTTCAATTATTTATGTGGGTATATGTGTATACTGAGACATAATGTGAAGTGTATTTTTAAATCAAGTCAAAAGGTCTTGAAGAGTGCTGCTCTCAGAATGTGTAATTTACCACTGGAGCAAGCCAGACTAGTAAGAAGCTGTTGCTTAGACACATCACAGTGGCTCTGAAAGAGTGCTTAAACATTTCCATAACAAGTTTAAAACAATACACACCTTTCCTCTCATACCTTTGCCTTTCTGAGATATATGTGAGCTTAGTGAATTCCTCTATTCAGGTAACAAGAGTTAGCATCTATTCAGTATTCCTTCCATCCACAAACATTTACTGAGAGTGTTCCAGGCACTGAGAATATAATGATGGGGAAAAAAATGGACAGGGATCCCTATTTTAGTGAAACTTGTATTCGAAAGTAGAGGACGAGGCAGACTATAAGCAAGGTAAATCTGTGAAATAGAAAATGTTAAATGGTTATAAATGCCAGGGCAAAAAAGTGAATCCTTCTTTGGGAGGATTTGGGGGATATATTCTCAATTTTTCTGCATATTACTACAAACTTAGCCAGTTAAAACAACATATGTTTGTTATCTTACAGTTTCTATGGTTTGAGGAGTCTGGACATGGCTTCACTGGGTCCTCTGCCCAGTATCTTACGGGACTGCAGTCAGCATGCCACCTAGGCTCATTTGAAGAACTAACTGGAGAATCATCTTCTTGCAAGCTCATTCAGGTTGTTGGCAGAACTTAATTCCTTCCAGTTGTATAACTGAAGGCCCCAGCTTTTTGATGGCTCTCTGCTGGAGCCCACTTTCAGATCCTAGAGGCATCCCAATTCCACTGGCCCTCTCACTGTATGGCAGCTGACTTCTTCATGTCAGCAAGGAAGAGCTGTCGCTCTAGTTTCCTAAGATGGTGTCTTTCATCATATAGTCTAAATATGGGGTGACAGCCCATCGCCTTGCTGTATATTGTAACCTAATCAGGGAAGTGACATCCCATTACCTTTGCTCTGTTTTATTAGTTAGAAGCAAATAACAGGTTCTGCTCTTACCCAAGGTGAGAGGGATTCTAGGTGTGGCTCATTAGAGGTCACCTTAGGGAATATCCAGACCCAGTGGGGTTGCAGTTTTAGGGGGGCCAGAGAAGGCATCCCTGAGAGGTACCATTTGGGGAAGGACCTGGGAGGAGAGGAAGAAAGTCATGTGACTGTCCTGGGGAAGAGCATCTTCCCAAGAGGAAAAAAACAAATGCAAATTTTCGAGGAACATGCCTGCCATTTTGAGACAAAATAGCCTGTGTGCTGATGAGAAAGATCAAAGTGAGGGACAAACGGATGCTGCAGGGGAAAAAGAATTGCTGGAGAATCACCTATGAGTAAGCAAGGGGAATCCAGTGCAGAAGTCAAGCAGTTGACACTTGCTAGAAGGAAAGACAGATTCCTGGTAAAAGTCTTGAAGGCAGAGTAAGTGGGCACATGTACAAGTGTAGACACGGTGATGGAAACGTCTGCTTTCTCACTGAACTAAGAAACAGAACAGCTGCTGAGAGTGAGGACTAGGGAGGTGTTAGCCATTTGAGGGGGAATAAGAAGATAGGAAGTAGTCACCCACGAGAATGGGGTTAGAAATGGAGCCTTCCAGGGAATGGGGAGTGTCAGTCTGTTCACTTCGTAGCAAACCAGTCCCACCTGATCTTAGTGCTTATGAATTTAAGGAGAGACCATTCACCATGCTGGGGTGTCTTTCACTGACCACAGTCAGTATGTGTGGAGACAGGCAATATATATGCAGAAAACTGGATTGAACAGGGTTGTGGTTTAGGTAAGTGAATGCACGGAAAACAGAGAGGGGCAAGGTGCAAGGGAGGAGTATGGTGAGTGCCCGTGGAGTTTAAGCTAGATGAGATCCAGCTGGCAGGGAGTCAGTAAGGATACAGTTGAATTGAACAACACTGTTATCAACTGGATCTAGTTCATGTTTATATAGTTCTCTACCTCAGAACAGCAGAATATTCATTCTCTTCATGCTCATATGGATGATTAAAACACATCTGGGTCATAAAATATACCTTAACAAATTCAATAGAGTAGAAATCCTACAAAGGCTCTTCTCAACCACATGGAATTAAACTAGAAATCAGTAATAGAAAGAAAGCTGAAAAATCTCAACATCGTTGGAGATTAAACATGACACTTTTAAATAACATGGGTCAAAATGAAGCCATGGGAAAATTTTTAAAGAATATTTTCAAGTAAATAAAAATATAACATCAAAATTATGGAATGCAGTAAAAGCAAGGCTTAGAAGAAAATTTGTAGCAATGAATTCATATATTAGAAATGAACTATTGAGTCAGTTGACATGAGTTTTGAGACTAAACATTTTATAGAGGAGGATGGAGAGGTGCTGAAAGTGACATGAGATGTAAGAAAGACACTTAACCCTCAAGGAACAAGAGAAGTGGAAAAGAAAACTGCTACCACCTGAGAGCCTGCAGGGGAAGCAGAGTCCCAAGGGGAAGGTAGGTTCCAGTGACCACAAAGATTCAGAGAAGTTCAGAGAAGAAATAAAGGCTGTGGACATTTTGCTGATGATTTTCAAAGGGCTCTGTGGAAGAGCTTCAGGGAAGGGGATCAGAAAAAGGAGTGTCAGAAAGGGGTGGGATAAGGGTTTGAGGGTTAAAGCGTTGAGGGTCAAAGCAAAGTTAAGGGGCATGATGATTTGGGGCAAGTTATCCTGATGCTGCAAGAAGGAAGTTGTAGGGGTCTCCTGCGGACACACGGAAATTCTGTTGTCACACAACATTGAGGCTGGTGGTCTCTTATGAAACCTGCAGAGGGCGCTCTTCCTGAGCAGGGGAAACAGTCCATGCCCCAGTCACCCAGAAAGAGTGTGGGGAACCTTAGTCAAAAGAGAGTTAGTATAGGGAAACTCGGGGAAGTAAGGAAGACGGGCAGCTAGACTTGCTAGTTAGAAGACTGTGATACATTTACTTATCATGTGTTAAAATTTGTGACCATGCTGACTGAGATTTTAATTGTTTGTGAGATTGCAATTATTTGTGACTGCTAATTTTAGTGTTTAATCTTTTTGTAAAACAGTTGTTCATATCTCTGTTTTTACTGTTACAGTTGTTGCTCATTCTCATTTCATGTTTTGAATTCAAATTCTGAGAGGATATCCAGTCATCTCCACCAGCTAATCCACCCATTCCTTTCTTTCGGTCTCCCTTCCTCCCTCCCTGTGTCTTTCCCTCCCTGCTCCCATCACTGCATCCAGTCTTTCATTTATTTGTTCATTTAGCAAGTATTTATAACATCCAAAACTAATATAATACTGTATGTCAATTATACCTCAAAAAAAGAAGCTTCTTTCAAGAAACAAAAAACTCAGAATTATGGAGCATTTGAAGATCCCCTGGAGAAGGGAATGGCAGTCCACTCCAGTATTCTTGCCTGGAGAATTCCATGGACAGAGGAGCCTGGTGGGCTACAGTCCATGGGGTCGCAAAGAGTCGGACACGACTGAGCAACCAACAATGTTTCAGAAACTGTTTTAGGAGACTAAAGTGATGACAGCAGATAAAGCTTACATTCTTATGCAAATAAGCAAAAAAGGTACCTGAGAAGTGCTGTGGAGACAAGTAAAACAGAGTAAGGAGGAAAAGGAATACCGAGAGAGAGATCAGGAAAGAGGTCTCTGATAGTGACTTTTGAGCTAAGGCCCTGAGGGAAGTGAGGGAGGAAGGCATGCAGAAAACAACAGGAAGAGCATCGTGAGCAAAGGAGAAAGAAACTTTCAGGAAGAACAAGGGAGCCAGTGTAGCTGGAGTGAAGCGACAGGGAGAGTGAAAGGAAGTGAAGTCAGGTAGGTGTGCGTGTGGAGAGAGGGTAGAGGGTGCTGAGTGTGGCCAAAGAGTGAGAGTCTGACTTGTTTTATTTACAGTCGTAGAATTTTATTCAGGTTCATAAGTGATAATTTTCTTTCTAAAAGTCTAAATAGAAATCCTATTCATATATAATTTTTTGAATTCAAATACAGTAAAATTCACCTTTTTTTAGGATCCGCAGGAACACCGTGCCTGCAGAGAACAAAATCCATGGATACTGAGGTTCCTTATATTTACATATAATGTACGCAAATCCTCTCATGTACTTTAACCATCTCTGATTTCTTGTAATACCTAATACAGTGTAAATGCTGTGTAAATTGTTGCTGGGATGCTTCGAATTCAAGTTTTGTTGTTTTAGAACTTTGTCAAAAAAATTTTTCCCCTGAATCTGAGATCTGAGGTTGGTTGAATTTGTGGATGGGGAACCTGAGGATATGGACTACATAGTTCTGTGAATTTTGACAAACAAGTGTGGTCACGTGACTGTCGCCACAGTCTAGATGTAGACCAGTTTCCCCACTCAGAGTGCACTGGGAGCCCTTTGTGGCCAGCACGGCCCTCACCCGGAGTCCCTGGCTCCACTGTTCTCTTTTCTGGCCTTTTAGCTTTGTCTTCAGAGTTACGTCTGTAGGGCGTCATATACATGAAACTATGTATCCTTAGCCTGTGCTATATAGATGTGTATTTATTTGCTGCACTGGGTCCTAGTTGCAGCAGGCGGGATCTTCAGTCTTGGTTGGAGCATGCAGAATGCCCCCTGCAGTGGATGTACAGAGGCCTAACCCCTGGGCTGCTAGGGAGTTGCCCAGTCTCCTTTTCGCTGAGTGTGTCCAGTGTGTGCATGTGCCTCTGTGTGTTTATCCAGTCACAAGTTTAGGGACTTTCAAGTTGTTTCCAATTTTAGATGAATAAGAAATAAAGCTACTATACAAATTCACATACTAGCTTTTGTGTGAACATAGATTTTCATTTCACTTGGATAGTTGCCTCAGAGTGGGAGTTCAGAGTCAGATGGCAAGCACACATTTTAACTGTATAAGAAACTATCATACTGTTTTCCGAAGTGGTTGTCTCGTTTTGCACTCCCACTAGCAATGCATATCACTTTTAAAATTTTCGTCATTTTAGTTGGTATGTAGTGATGTCTCTTTGTGGTTTAAGTAGCATTTCCCTAGTGACTAAAAACGCTGGGCATTATTTTTATGTAATTATTTGCCTCTGTATATCTTCTTTGATGAAATGTCTTTACAAATATTTCATGCCTTTGATGAATTGCTATTGAATTTTCAGAATTTTTAAAAATGTATTTAGGATATAATTTCTTTAGCAAGTTGTTGTTTTTCAGATATTTTCTACCAGTCTTTGACTCTCTTTTTTCCTATTTTTTAAAAAATAGGGTCTTTTGAATGGCAGATGTTTCCAGTTTTTACTTAAGTCCAGTTATCAGATTTTAGGTTTTACATTTAGGTCTGTGATCTATTTTGAGTTAAATTCTATGCAGTGTGAGGCATGCATCAAGGAACATATATATATATTTCTTGAAAAGACTATTCTGTCTTCTTTGAATTGCCATTTAGGCTTATGTATGGTTGTGTATGAGCTCTTACCTGTTTCATTGATCTGCGTGTATTTGCCAGGACCTCACAGTCTTGATGACTGTAGCTCCATGGTTCTCCATGGCTCTGATGGTTCTCTTGAGGACTCTTAAGAGTTCTGCTTGTTTCTCCCTTGCACACTCATGTCGTGTGTGCCCTGGTGCGGGGCCTGGTGTCTGTTGTCAGAGCAGTGTTTCTTCCCCTTTGGCCACCTGCTCACTAAGGAGGTGTCATGGTCAGAACATGCTTAAGATCTTCTCCTGGCAGATTTCAAGTGTACAGTGCACTATTAGCAGCTAGCCTTGCTTCCTTTGTGAGGGTGGTTCATCCTGGTGCTGAACGGTCTGATGTGTTGGACAAGAAGGTGAAAGCCTCAGGCTAGCCTGTGCTGGGAGGGGCCTTGGGCCAGATTGCCAAAGATTAATGACCTTGCCGATGACTTTCTCTGGCCTTCTGCTGATCCTGTGGTGCATGGCAGCCCTGACTGGGCAGTGCCCTTGGCCAGGATGGACCTCAGAGCATTTGCTACACCTGTTCCAATCTGAAAATTTCCCCATGTACGACATTCATTTAACTATTCATTCTTTCATTTAAATGTGACGTTTATGGTGCTGTGTTCAAGGATTATAATAAGGAAGGAGATAGAAATGGTTCCTGTCCTCACAGAGTTTACGATTTGGACAAGAGGCATTAAGTAGCTTAGTAAATACTCAGTAAAGTTTGCAACATGAACTATAGTCAGTTCTCCATACTGTTTATATAATGTGAATTAGTTTACGTTTTGTCTGTGCTGCTTTTATGCTAGAATGGCAGAGCTGAGTGATTGCAGCAGTCACAGAATGGCCTGCATAGCTCATAATATTTATTATGCGACACTTGATAGGAAAAGTTTGCTGAGCCCTGGTTGGATACCTTAGATGTGTTCGGAAGATAAGGTCATTCAGGGATGCCCTCTGAGCTGAGGGTGAGGAGGGAAGCAGCACTGATGTGTAGTCACAGACTCTTGCAGATAGAAGCCTTGTGGGGTCATCTTCTTGTCCAGTACGTTGGTCCACTTAGCACCAGGCTGGGCCACCTTCACATTGGAGGCTGCATGGCGACTGTAGTTAATGATACAGAATTGTTTACTTAAAACTTGTTGGAAGTAGATCTAAGTATTCTTACCACAAAAATCCATTTAAAAACCCAAAAGAAAGCTGGGAAAATTGCCCTGTCACTTTATTCCAAGACAGTTTCTAGGAGAGAGGAAGACATTTCTTTCTACTCATGGAAAAAAATACAAAAAGTACTCTGAGTCAGAAATGTCTGTCTACCAAAGTCCGTCTTCCTAGTTCCATAGTGTGGTGTGGTAGCTGCCTGATAGCTGTCCAGTCAGGAACTGCATTTCCCACAGCCCTTTGTGTCTAGTGTACCCATGTGACTAGTTCTGACCAATGGATTGGGAATGGGAGTGACCTGTCATTTGCAGGCTGGGATTTTTAATGAAATGCTCACTTGAAAGCCCTCTGTCCCCTTGAGCTATCTGGATATAGAGGGCTCTGAGGTTGTGGAGCAGGACTTCTGAAACTTCTGTGTGTCTGAGTCACCTGTATCTGGAGATCTTAAAGCACAGGGCAGGTACGGTAGGTCCAGGGCAGGGTCTGAGATCTTGCATTTTTAACAAGCTTCCAGGAGATGGCAGCGCTGTTGGTGCTTAAACCTTTATTCTGTGATGGAGCCATAAAATGAAAGGAACCTGTCTCTGAATCACTCAAATAAGAAAAATCTCCTTTACTCAGCAACTCCTGATCTGTTACCTGAGTGAGAAATAGGCCTTTGCAGAGAGGTATGGGTGTGTCTGCATGTTCCGTCACGTCTGACTCTTTGCAACCCCTATGGACTCTAGCCTGCCAGACTCCTCTGTCCATGGAATTTTCCAAGCAATACTGGAAAATACTGGTTGCCATTTAGGGGATCTTCCTGACCCAGGGATGGACCCCGCGTCTCCTGTGCCTCATGCATTGCAGGCAGATTATTTACTGCTGAGTCACAAGGGAAGCCCATTTTAAAACCTGCCAAAGCCTTATACCATTAGCTCATTGACAATAGCAGTGGTTAAAGGAGAAAAAAAAAATCTGGGTTTTATACTTGTTGACTTGGATTAAAAACAAAGAGTGAAAATGTTTGGGATGGGTTGTGAATGATTTGCCTCATCTGGCGGGAAGGTTAGTGGAGAGCAGACCATGAGGGTCTTTGACCCTGAGAAGTCTCAGAGCAGGGAGCTGAGGTAGAGTCTCTTAAGCAAGGGACCAGCGGGAGAGTGCCAGGGCCCTGGTACAGGTTGCAGGGCAGAGGTTGGCTGGAGGAGCCCAGCCGAAAGTGTGGTCCCTCAAAGGCTGCTTGACACCAGTGACAGAAGCCTGGGCAGGGAGGCAGATGGGATACATGGTATCTGAGTGTGTGTGTTATTGGGAAGAGTTGGGGCAGAGAGGCAGAGGGAGTCCAGACCTGCTCCAAGGTCAAAAGCCACAGGAGCCTTTTGCCTCCTTGCAGTGAACATTCACATTGGGGAGGCCAAGTTCATCTGAGGAGCCTTGACCAGCTGGACTCAGCAGGCTTGAATTCAGCCAAGGATGCTAGTGGGAAGTCTCTCCCCAGGTGGTGAGGAAGAAAGGCTGGAACAAGAAGGCCTGCCCTATCACTGTTGGTATGGTCCTGACCTTACCTTCCTGAAATAAAGCCAGAGCTGGGTCTTCTCAAGGCCTGCTGGCTTTGGGACAGAGCTGGGCCTGAGCAGGAACAGGAGGAAGTCAAGGGAAAATGATACTGGTTTTGGATAAAGCACTTGGGTGGGTTGCAGAAGCTAGCCTTGATCCCATCTGCTATTCAGATAACATCAAGCCCTTCTGTCAGAATTGTGTAGAAATAGCAGCAAACCTGGGAAGAATTGCAAGCTGTCCACTTTGACTAGTCAGGGTCATTTACCATGTTGAAAACCATTTTTATTCAAGGGAAACTATAGTGGATTTAGACATGAGACCAGTTTTTTTTTTTTAATTATCTGATGTTTAAATACTCACCAAGCGCCTATTGTATGTGAGGCACCATGAAGATTAATTGTAAAAATCCAAGGTGAATTTTCATACCTTGATGATAGAGAAGAGAGCAGATTATAAGAATGTGAATCTGTGTACTGATTAGATACCTGCCCAGGAAAGCTCTTGGAAGAGTTGAAACACATCTGGGGACTGGAAGAGGGTGAGTTCCGGGCCAGCAGCCTGTGAGGGCTGCAGCCTCCAGCAGAGGATGGAGGGGAAGGGAGGCAGGAAGCATACAGGTGGGCTCCACCTCAGCTCCGGGTTCTGTAGGGGGACCCACGTCGTGTCAGGTCGTCCTTCCAGTGAGACCCGTCAGTGCCTGCTGCTGCCTGGCGTGGAGGCCCACATCCTGGCCAGGGCCTGTTAGGCCTGTGAAATCTTCAGCCCAGGCCCCCCAGCCTTCTGCAGGCCAGTTTTTGATATCCTCTGCCCCCAGGTGACAGGCTGCCATCAGGTCTCAGATTTGGAGCTTGGCCTCCAGGCCCTTTTCTTCTCAGGTTGCTGAACTGCTCCAGTTTGCCCAGGACTCAAGGTGGGGAGTGTGTTGCTTGGATGCCCACTCAACAGTTTCGAAACCAGGACCATCCTTGTCAAATTGGGGGAAGTTGTCACCTTGTTCCCGAGGCCTGGACCCCCCACACTGTTCCTGTCCTGATATCTGCACACATTGAACCAGTCCCCGGCTGTTTTCTTAGGAGAAGCCCTGGGTATACCCCTCCTGGCCTCACGGGGCCTCCCGCTTGCCCACTCTGACTCCTTCATTTCTCCTTTGTAGCTCTTACTACATCTGCAAGTAACATAACTAGTTGTGGAATTAGCTTCCTGATATTTAAAGCCTGCACATCTCTGACAGGTGGGTAGTGCCTGTCTGGTTTAAAGTTGTAGTCTCGGCCCTCTGCACAGTACCTGTCACATGACTGACACTGGAAAACATCTGCTGAACGAGAATTCCGGAGCACCACTGCAAACCATTACATGTCTCAGCTGTTAAGAGCAACAACTTAAAAATGTGTACGGGTCATTGTATATGTACTGTGTGCTCGAGTCAGAGTCCCTGGTTATATCTTGGCACCCTTAACAGGTGCTCAGGTCTCCTTATTTCTCACCGGAGGATGTCAGTGCCTGCCAGCGCGTCTCCTGTCTCCACTACACCTGGACAGGGCTGCCGGGGCCGCCTCTCAGAGCTGAGTGCTGAGTTCATCTTTGCTCAGAAAGCTCTAATGACGCTCGACGGCTCGTTTGTGATCTGCTTGCCCCTATGTCTGTTATTCTTCTGCCTCTCTGTCTCTGTCAGTCTCAATCAAAATAAACAATACATTGTTTCTCTGACGCACCTCCAGCTTTCTTAACTCTGACTTCCCTCATGCTGTTCTATGCCTTATCCCTCCCTTACCTTTTGAAATCCTACCCATCCTCCAAAGCCCACTAATAGACCTCTTGTCCAAGGTCAGTTCTAACTGCCTCCACCCATTTCTGCATTTTGTAGAAACAGACATTCCCACTGTGTTAACTGTCTTGATCTTCTAACCAGATTATAGGCAACTTGAGAACAGGGGCTGTGTTCTATGCATCTGTAATGCTTTATACATAGTAGGTACTCAACACTGTTCAAAATGTTTGTTAAGCTGAGTTAAGTAGGTTTAACTTCATGCTCCTTTTGTTTCATGTAGCCCATAAGATAATTTTATAAAAATTCTAGATCTGATTTCATTGTTAACTTGACATCTATGTTTTTTCCACAAATTTAAATACTGCCAAGGATATGTTTTTTTTATATATGCTTTAAATGTATCTTATTTAAACCTTGTAGTTGCAGATTTGACTCATTTAACTTATGGAAAATACCTGCTATATAATCTAACTTGAAAAGCTAGTCCTTGTGGTCAAGTCAGACAAACAGCCAAGCCACACATTTAATCAGAAAAAAAGTCTGACTTTATTTTAAAATTTAGATAAACGTGGGTGCTAATTCTTAGATAGGAACCTTATGGGGCTCTTGAATTGAAGGAAGGCATTGCCCGTGTAAGTGACGCTCTCTGCTTTGGTCTCCTGACTCCCAAAGGCTGCCTTCTCCAGTTGTCACTTTAATGCCCTAGAGGTTTTACACTTTAGGGGGATGAACAGAGTCAAATTTAGGTTACATGATAAGTCCATCTTTCTTCCATAATGTGAAGGGTCCTTGTATAGGGCAGGTGGGAATGGGCAGTGGGCAAACCACAGGCCTTGAAATGCATAAAAATGGAAGATGAAGTTCTGGAAGTGGATTCCAAGTAAGATAGGTCTCTGCTTGTGTGAGCCCTGGAAAGTCTGTGTGCCCTCCAGGGACTGTGTGTTCTTGGCGTGAAGGCATTTGACCCAGGAGGAAGGCACAGTGGGGATTGCATCTTCTTTCACACAGACACACCTTGTGAGGGTTTTAGAAAATTTTTCTTCCACTTAATGAAGAAAGGTCACTTTGTTGCTTCACGAGATTTCCAGGTGAACTCGTTCTCCAGGACACCGTTACATCAGAAGAAAAGATCCAGTGAAACTCTCAGAATCTTTTAAAACAGATGCAGCCCTCATCTGCGGTTGCCAGCAATCCTCCCCCAGGGTGGTGGACAGACTTCAGCTTTCCTGGATCACTGGGCTGCCAGGGTGATATGCCACCAGTGTGGCCCAGCAAGAGGTCAGTGTAGTTCGAGATTGTTGCTCCATCATTTATTCCCAAATGTTTACACACTGCAGCTGCTATTACCACCAGTAAGCATAAGCATCATCTCTACACATTCAGTTGGTGCCCTAAATAAACTTGACATGATGAAGAATCATGCATTATCATTGGATGTAGTGCCAGTACTGTGTTAAGACTTGGAAAGCACTCTGGAGATTTTGTAGGCATCCCGTCTGGCGCTACGGTTATCTGAAAAAGAAATCTCGTTAGTCCAACTTCTTCAGCAGTTAGGTCACTTGATTTTGCAGTGAGTTTGGCCTGAAAAATAATATCAGTTGGGCAGGGTCAGATTCATTCTAGGGGAGCCCCAAGCTTACACAGTTTGGGAGAGACTCAATAAGAAAGAAAATGTGAAATTTCACATGAGCTTGAGGGCTCACGCATGCTTCAGTTCCTCCAGCTTCACAGCAAACCCACCTGTACCGCAGGAACAGTGGTCAGGTGTCTGGCAGAGTGCCTTGCACTTGGAGTACACACTTGAAACTATTCCAGGCACGTGCAGCCCCCAGGAGCCACACACTTCACCAGGTCTGGGGTGTGTGTGATCCACTGCTTGGAAGGGGAATCAGATCCTGATGAAAGCAAGGGGTTCTCTGCTGAAAGCCTTGCTGTTGTTCCAAGACAGAGGCTGCAGATTGGTAGGCTGTGGGCCAGACTCGGTGTGCAGGTGGTTAGTTGTGGTAGAAGATAAGAATCTTCTTGTTCATTGTTTCTTAAAAATGTGAATTAAACTTGTCAAACTTTAAAAACCATAAATTTCATATAAAAAGCTGATTTCTGTTTTCTTTTCTCCCCCCTAGCCCCCCAACCCTTCTCATGAGGAACTGAAAGATAGTTCCAGTGACAGATGACAGCTTTAGAGGAGGGATGTGCTTATTGGTCCGCCCAGTCCCCACCTTGGCTATCTTCATGTTTATTTTCTGCCTGACCTTGGAAACTTGATTCATGGTAAGGCCTTGTCCTTTGAGGTTCCTCACTTGCTCAGCCCTGGTGCTGCCCTGTCCCTGCCCTGGAACCTTTGGTCTCTGATCTGTGATCTTTTTTGATGTCGTAATGATTTTTTTCCTTTTAAGATGTAATTGGCTGTGCATGATTAATACTGACACCTCATTTTTTAAACTAAATACATTGTTTTATAGATCTTGCTTTTTTCAGCTTGCACTTGGCCTTTCTCTGGTTACTACATAAAGAACGACATACATTTATGGTAATTATCTCAATTTGTGTGCTTGATTTCACACTTTGTATTAGCTTCTTCACTTTTCTGAGCAATACACAGTAGGTTTAAATCTTTAGAAAGAAAAAGAAAAAGCCTACTGGAGTAAAAATGGTCAGTTGGGCATTTTAGGCCTCCTGTTGACATCAGTGGGAAGTCTTGACTAGGGTTGAGAACTATTTCTTTGGATTGTACACTTGATGGCACGGTTGTCATTATCCTATTCCTATTACTTCCTAGAACTCTTTCTTCTCTGTAGTGCAAGTATTGTTTTATGTTGCAAACAGGTTATCTGGCCATTCATTTCGCACCTTTACACACTGCTTTTCACAAAATCTTGGCTTTTGCATAAACTTGGATTTTGCATGAAAAAAATCCAGAATTAAAAGAAAAAAAATGTGATGGAATTTACTGGTGATTGATACCTACCTTTTTGGGAAAAAAAAGTTTCAGTATCAATCAGCATAGCAAGCAACAGAAACATAGTGTCAATTCATGAATGATGTAGTCACTTGACAGGCAAATACCAACTAGAGTGTCTATGAGAAAACTCTGTTTACTAGGGTGAAAAAAGTCTACAGTTATTTTCCCTTGCAGTTTTACTGCATTTAGAGTCAACTTTCAAAGAAGTCCTATTTGGGCATTAAACTTATATTTTGAAAAATCTAAGACAACTGCAGTTTTTAAAAATCAACTCAATTTCTGGTAATTGTTTCCTTCAAATTAACACTGCCAACAAAAGAGTTTTGTGCATGGTTAGAACTGGCTAAGTTTAAAATAAATTTAGTGGAGTAATTGAATTTTAAAAGTAAGCTGGTACAAGACTTGAGTTTGGTTTTTATCTCTAAGAGACATTTTTCTTAAAATGTTGAGCTGTCTTTGATAACATATTTTTAAGTTTCTTTGCCTTTTAAGTGATCTGATCTGTATTTGCCTTAGTCGCTAAGTTGTGCCCTACTCTTTGCAACCCCATGGAGTGTAGCACGCCAGGCTTCCCTGTCCTTCAGTATCTCCTGGATACTCAAAGGAGTACCATGTCCTCAAACTCATGTCCATTGAGTCAGTGATGCCTTCCAGCTATCTCCTCCTCTTCTGTCATCCCCTTGTCCTTGTGCCCTCAATCTTTCCAAGCATCAGGGTCTTTTCCAATGAGTCGGCTCTTTGCATCAGGTGGCCAAAATATTGGAGTTTCAGTCACTTTTGTTAAGGGAATGTTATTCTGCAGTGACCTATGAGGGTTTTAAAACTTTTTGATAATTTTTTTTTTTAACAAAACTTCGAAAATCAAATTCTAATGAAGTTCTTTTGACCCCTAGCTAATTTGGGGATGCTTCAGAGGGCCCCTGGAAAACTTGAGAGAGAGATATTAAACTAATTAGGTTCATTTGGTATGTTAAATTTCATGGGAAGTATTGTCAAATGAGTAATAAATCTTAGGTTATGTTATAAGGGGAAATGTTATTAACATAGATATTCCAGAAGTTGCATGGAATTCTTAAAATCTGATACTTCTGGTAAAATTATCAGTCATAATTCTAGTTATTAAAGTGTTATTTGTTGTAGCAGTAGCCAAATTTCTTTGTCAATTGCATTGTAGTCAGATTTTAAAAGTGCCGTATGTCTTTTGACCATTGGCATTTATGGTTTTATTCTGATTGCTTTTACAGAAATGCTTCCTCTTCAAAAAGATTTATGGGAAGAACATTAGGACAAATATAGGTTTCTGACTTTCAGACAATAATGCTGAACTGGGTAAGAAATTAAAGAATTCTAAAAGGAAACCTAATGGCTTCATAAAACTGTTAACAATAGGAGTGAATGAACTGATGACTCTGGCTGTAATTTTTATGGTTTCTATCTGAAAAGTAACTGGTTTTAATCTGTGTTTTCCAGATATAAGGAAACCCTCCTCCTCAACCTGATTATGACTTGTGTTTGGTAAATTATGCTTTTGTAAACTGAATTGAAACATTTATCTCACCTATCTGATCTCTCCAGAGATTGGAAGTGCTTAGGTTCCAAGTAGCTTTGTCTGATATATTAGGAAGGACATCTCCTAACAGATACAGGAGTCTCAAGGAAAGGAATTCACCCAAGTCTGTGAGACAGTCTGTGACAAGCCCTTGGGTATGACTTTGCTATTTCTGAGAGGCCTTTTACAGGTTCAGTCAGGGACTCCTTATAAAAGAAGTCCCCTCAAAGCTATTTTTAAAAAAGCCTATGCAAGAAACTATATTTATATAAATCATCAGGCCAAGTTTATTGAGATCAGACTTACTTTGGAAACAGATTAGTCTTAATTTGGCTGAATTTGGTAGAAATGAGAGTAACTGTAGAAAGTTTTTCAGTGAGTACTAAATTCTAGTTGTGTTGAGGTCTGCATTTACTAAGACTCACTCCTCCGATGGTTCCTTGCTGTTATATTAAGTTTAATTGAATAATTAATAGGACACCCTAAGTTTGTTTCTGAAGCTTATCTTAACAGTCTATCTTTAGAGGAAGATCAAGTATCCCACAACCTGCAAGCAATATTGTGTGTACTGGAAATGGCATCTTTTAAAGGACCACTTCCCACACAGGTGGAAAGATCCTTACCAGGTACTCTGCACTAGCTCATGCACTGCAAAATTGAAAGAAATTGACTCTTGGATTAATATTTCCACTTAGAAAGGGCTCCTACACTGGACTGGTCTACAGAAAGGACTGCTGATCTCAAATTCACCTTAAAACAACACTCAAACAGAGGAGAGACTACACTTAGACCAGGATGAGAAAAAGACAACATCAGAAGTAGACAGCTGACTGAAGATGCTGGACCTGACCCGTAAGATCATTTATTGTGTTTTCTTGACTTCTCGGACCTTTGTACACTCGAATCAGATGTTTTTCTATCATGGGCATGATCCTATGATGGTTTTAAAATTGAATCCAGTTATTGGGTTTGTGACCAATTACCTATGTCTAGTATTTCTGTGTTACCTTGGATTTCTCCTCTCCTTTTGGTTGGCTCTTAGGAAATTTATTCTAAAAGAAAGAAATTATAGTTCTGTTTCAGACACTATTGTTAGGTGATATCCCTTCACCTGGCCAATTAATAATACCTGGTCTGACTCTGGCCATAAATAGACATTTTCAAGTTCAGTCAGAGCAAAAGACAAAAAAATTTTAGCCAAAGAGTATAGCTTCCCACAATTTTGAGACTAATTTATGTGGTTAACACTAGGCTATATCCATTTATGTTTAAAGACTCCCTTTCTGCCTGCAATGCGGGAGACCTGGGTTCGATCCCTGGGTCGGGAAGATCCCCTGGAGAAGGAAATGGCAACCCACTCCAGTATTCTTGCCTGGAGAATCCCATGGACGGAGGAGCCTGGCGGGCTACAGTCCACGGGGTCACAAAGAGTCGGACACGACTGAGCGACTTCACTTTCACTTTCACTTTATGTTGGGTACAATTAAACCATACTGTGGATAGCCAGAGCTTCGCAGGTGGCGAAAGTGGTAAACAGTCCACTTGAAGGAGGAAATCGCAACCCACTCCAGTATCCTTGACGGGATAATGCTGGCAGGCTACAGGCCATGGGGCCACAAAAAAAAGATGCAGCTGAGCACACACACACACAAGGAGAGCCAGCCTAGTGACACCAGGAAGTTGGGCTGGGTGCCTTACGGACAGTGCCAGGATTGGGAAACAGACTAAGACAGCCTGGGAATGTACTGGGCTGCTCCTTACCAATACTGGTAGCTATATTATTTGTATATTGCCTGTTTTACAAAATTGTTTCTTGCGTTATCAAATGTGTGACTGAACCTCTGAAAAAATGATGATTGGAAGCACTTGACCAGATATATAGTTCTCCTCTAAATATATATATAAGTATATATGAGACAAATGATTTCACTAGTATGACTCTAGATATGGGAAGAAGCAATAAGAGGGAGTTTTCTTTCCTGGACCATAATAGACTAGTAAGACTGGTATTGTCCAGAGACTTTTGACTGCTGTTAAGAAGGCCCAGTCCAGTAACAGCACACCGAGTGGCTTAACAATGAAAGCCTCACCTGACCTAGGGATCCCTAGCACCATGGGCCAAAATAGTCACACAGTGCCTCCCAGTCCACACATTTATGACCATGAGGGAACCCTGCCAACTAAAAATGGGCACGTGCCATCTGCCTCTACACAGATGAGGTTACTCGCCCCTGTAGTCACCGACCTTCAACACCTCCTGAATGGAGGTCAGGGTAGAGATCAGGAATGGGACACTGTGCTCTGGCAGAACAGGCCTTTGGATAGTCAGATGTTCTCTGGAGATTTTACGAGCTCAGTGCTTGCATCTCCTCATACCTAGAAAAGCACTAAAATCATTAAAGGTGACATCTGCTCCTCATGACTAGCAGCAAGCCTCCACCAGAACGTGTGCTTGACTGCATATCCCACCCTTCACTAAAATCATACATAATACTGACCTCTCCCTACCTCTCTGTGGCAGTTTCTCAGATTCTCTGAAATGCTGTCTTCTGGGCTATATATAGTCCTCATTTTGTCCCCAATAAGACTTAACTCACAACTCTCATGCTGTGAATTTTGTTTTTTTTTTTTTCAGTTGACAACACACAGCCTATATAGTTGGAAAAAGAAAATATTTTTGGATATATATTTTATTTGACAGTGTTTTAGAATATCATACAGTAAACAAGATTTCTGTAAAAGTTAATTTATCCATAGTGGTGCGTTTCATAAAAATAGTTGCTCACTTACAGTCTTTCTGTGACTATTAATACATGTAATTATATTTATAGAGATACAGCTGTACAGGGTAAATTCACAGCTAACACTACACAGAAATATTACTTGGAATGGGGTTTAGATGATGTGCTGTCTTCACAGGTTATGGATTACAGCCGCATAAAGCAATTACTGCACAAGTAGTAGCTGTGAACTGTGCAAATTAGAGTTTATGCAAGCGTAATCTCAGTTTTTTTTTTATCCTTTTGTAACACATGGAAAATAAAGGTCAGAGGATACAGTACCCGGACGTGCAGCTACACTATAGAAGCATTGTCCAAAACCAGATTCAATAACTTAATGGCAAAATAGACTGGATTTCTAGTCCAGGGGAGAAAGACTAATTGAGATTAAACCAAAAGGACTGTAAACTGCTACATGTGTTTGTGCTTTAGTTTATGATGACTTAGTTTCATTTTTTGGAAATTGCTTTTACAGGCTGCAAGACTCTTCACTTGAGGCTTTCAACTACATTGTCCTCTTGTCAAACAAACAACTAAACTATACCTCTGCCTGGTGGGAATTAAACAGCTGGTGCTCAGGATACTGCACTTACAAAGAAAAGGAAAGAGGCAACCCAAGGAAACTGTTTACATGTGCCCTCTTGTGATGGATCTGATCTCCCTCTTTGACTTTCTGACTTCAAGTAGGGGAGGTAAGGTTTATTTGCATTTGAACTCCTGTGAGGGGCAGAGTATGGGAAGCCTCATTATTTCAGGTCACATAAAAGAGAAACTGCCCTCTGAAACATTTGCCTTTTAGTATGTGTAGCTACAAATAAGAATGCATGGATAACTAACTGAAGGTAAAACTTTAAAAAGAAAGATTAAAAATTAAAATGGCAGAGCAGAAAGGCAAGCATTGAAACTTTACTAGGTTATCAACCATGGGCAAGGAAAATAAACATCTAGACAAAAAAGCAAACCAAACAGAAATAAAAGGAGAAAAAAATAAGAAAGGTAAGCAGAAGGGAATGCTAAAAAGATCCGTGTTCTTTAATGAAAATAAATGGGCTATAATAATGATTTTTTAATATTAGAGATTCATTGTAATCTGAGAAATATAGGAGGAATACTTTGCTCTGTCAAGGTGAAAATGTAATGGAAAGAGGAATCTTAAAGAGACAACAAATGAGTGAAATATAACACTGCTGTCAAAGAAACTCCTATCTCTGAGCCTGAGGCGAGAGGAAAGCCTTCTCATAAAGGAACTGCAGCAATGCCAATCTCAATTTAAGATTATGGTCCTTCAATTATAAAATTTGTATTGTAGATGAAAACTGATTAAGATCTATGAGCTAAACTGCAAAATTCTGACTTATGGCAAACTGTTGCCTAGAATACAATTTTTAAAACCTTTTCTTCTACCACTGAAAATGTACAGAAACGTGATTACAGAAATGGCAGTACAAATGGCATCACACCAGTGAATTCACTAGGTTTCTAACTCACCCTGCAAGTGTGCAGGGAACACTGCTTCTAAGACTGGTGATGGGTGCCACAAGTGAGCCGTGGAAACAGGTCATGGGCGAACAGTTCTGAATGTTTCAAAGAAACCTTTTAACCCCTGTCTAGATATGTCAAGAACAATTTATTTACAACTCTTCAGATCAATTAAAAGATATATCTTGTCTCAGTTTCAGCTTGCTCCGTGCAGTTTGATTTTTAAGGCGATATTCCAGTTTGTGATTGCTCTTAACTTGTCCAGTTTCTTGAAACAAAGTTTGGATGACAGCCAAATCCTTCATGCAGTGGGGGAAAATTTTTTTCTTTTTTTTTTTACTAAAGCTACACTGCATTCTCTGTGATGTTCTTCATGTTATTTTGGTTCTTCCGTAGCTGCCAAAGCCCCCACTGTGTAACAGGGGGCTTTAGGATCAGTTAGGTCTGCACTGTGGACACCGTCCGGACCATGCTTATTGGACACGTGGGGCTTCACGTCGGTGCTCCCAAGCCTTGGTGCCTCGTGGATTTATGCATGTGACAGTGGAAATAAATTAAAACGCCAAGAGACGGAACCTAAGAATGGCCTGCAGGTATTGAGGCGGGGCGGCGGGCTCATCTCCCCGGGGCTGAGGCGCCGGGTTTGAGGACGCCCGGCAGCTTGTCGGAGCCTGGCACCTTCCACGGCCCGGGCGCCACGGCAGCCTTGCGCGCAGGGGCGCCCCCGGGGGGCCGCGCGCCCTGCCTGAACCCCGCCCGCGCCCCCGCCCGGCCCTCGACCTCCCGTGCGCCCCCGCCGCGGCCCGGGCCCACGAACGCAGGTGCCGCGCCGGGGCCTCCGTGCCGGCCGAGCTCGGAGCCCGCCGTGGCCTGCAGCCCATCCTTGTTGCCGGCCCGCGCCGCTTCGGCCACTGCGGGCCCAGGCGCCCTGGTCTCCGGGGAGGGCCTGCCGGCCTCAGGCTGCCCCTGGCCGCCAGGCGCCTCCTCGAACCCAGGTTGCACGGCCCTCTGCGGGCTGGCCGAGCGCTCGCTCTGCTCCCCAAGGCGCTGCTTCTTCTGGCTGCCGGCTGAAAGCTCCTTTGGTTTCCTAACGTCGTGTTCCCTTTTGATATCCCAAGTTGGGTCTGGGCTTGTCTGGTGGGAAGGGTCGGAGGGTGGGGCTGGATGTGATGGAGAGAATGGAGAGAGGACGTCCTCCAGGGAGACGCCTACTTCCGGCAGACCTGGGGAGGCGGCAGCGGGAGCACTCCAGGAGCCGGGTTCGTCTGTGGGGCAGGAAGCGCAGGCATTAGGGCCCGGCCGCACACGCTTTCCACGTCCCGCCGCCTCCCTCCACGTTGGGAATGAGAGCAGGGGGTCGGGTCGGGGACCCCCTGCTCTCGACGCCCGAAGCCACTGCCACCCCCACCCACACCCACACTGCCAAGAGGGCAGCTGACACCCCGCCGCCGCCCCCCCCCCCCCCACCTCCGGCTCTCTGTTCCCATCCTCTACCTCACCCCTTCCCCTCCTTGCTGGTTCAGGAAGGCTGTTACAAAGCCCAGGCCTAATCCACCCCTTTGTCCTGGCCCCTTCTAACTTCCTGGGGTGTCATCAGGTCTGACAGTCAGTCCTGTGTGGATATCTGATTTGGCAGAACGTAAATCACCTAGGACAGCCGTGAAAAATACAGATTCTTCGATGGTCAGTCCCAGAGCTTCCAGTAGGATAGGGCCACGGAAGTCCTCTGCATTTTTAACAGGCATCCAGGTAATTCAGAAAATGGAGAACCAGCTTTTGAGAAATACTGGCCTGCATTCTCTGGAAGAAGTTAGGGGAGTGACCTCAGTAGTTCAGTGTCACTCAAGACATATTTCTTAGTGACCACCAGACAGAGAATTTGGATAAAGACACCTAAAAAGTTTCATTTTTCTGGGGACAGGGGTGGGCAGTGGGACCAGGCTGGTGTGGAAGGAGGGACCCTTCTATGAGACTCTGCCTTAAAGTGTTAGAAAGTTTTGCAGAAACTTTGACTTCCTGGATGGATACCCTCCAACTTTCCTTTGGCATTACATTGTCAACCTGAGTTCCAAGATTCAAACGGGTAATATAAGATTGTCTACTAGATGTTCAAACTTTATTGTTGAAACACAAATTATTTTATTCTGCAGGAACCTGAGGTTGGTTGGAGACAAGAAGGCAGACACCTTGAGCTCCCCTCTTTTCGTGAATGTGCTGGTCACTACTAACTGCTGAACAGCCACTGATAAGAGATAGGAATCTACCAGAACAGGATATTCTGCATCCAGAGACATAAGAAGGAACCACGAGATAGCGGTAGGAGGGGCACACTCACGATATAATCAAATCCCTTACCACCCGGGTGGGAGACCCACAAACTGGAGAAGGATTACATTGCAAAAGTCCTCCCACAACCTAGAAGAAATAGGCATATTCTTAGAAAAGTACAGTCTCCCACGACTGAACCAGGAAGAAGTAAAAAAAAAAAAATAAGAACAGCCCAATGACAAGTACTAAAATTGAATCTGTGATTTAAAAATTCCCAACAAACGAAAGTCCAGGACCAGATGGTTTCATAGGCGAATTCTACCAAACATTTAGAGAAGAGTTAATTAACATCTCTCCTGAAACTATTATTTCAGAGGAAGGGAAACTTCTAAACTCATTCTATGAGGCCACCATCACCCTGGATTGAAAAATCCAACATTATCCAAATGGGCTGTACTACCTAAGGCAGTCTGCAGACTCAGTGCAGTTCCTATCAAACTTTCGTTTCTCACGTGGGCTCCTACCATAACCCAGTCTTCTCTTTACTTCTTCTCTTTCCTACCTCTGGTCTCCATGCAGCAGCCACAGCAATGTCTTTGAGACATAAATTTGATCATGCCCTTCCTTTGCTTAAAACTTCTGGTGGATTCTCACTGCTCTTAGGCTAAAATCATTAACAAAGCCCACAAAAGCTTGCCTCATCTGGCCCCTGCCAGCCTCTCCAGCTTCACCTCCATTCATCCCCTTTTCCTCATTCACACTGGTTTTTGTGCAGTTACTCAAACACACAAGCTCATTCTGTATTCTGGGACCATACATCATTGCTGGCTCCTTTGTACCCCACAGTGATTCACATGGTGGGTTCTTTTTCATTCTTTAGGACTCCTAAATATTACCCAAGAGAACCCCAACCCACAGTAGGTACTCTGGTCTCCTTGAGAGCTTCTTGGCTTTTTATTTCTTCGTAGTGCTTATAATTTGGAATTAATACTTGGATGCCCCTTTGATTAACATAAGTCTCAATTAGTAGATTGTAAGTTTCATGAGGGCAGTGACCACACTGGTCTTGTGTATCACAGTGGACTTAACATCTAGCATAGTGCTTGACACAATAATACCTGTTCACTGTGTATTTGAATAAAAAATAAGTCTACTGCACAAGTAGAAATGGAAGACTTTCCAAGGGGAGGATGGTGGTGAAATGATGACGTCTGTTTGAAATGTGAGAGGAAAGAAGGAAGGCTGCGGAAAGAGCAGGAGGAGGACACCGGTGACAGGAAGTCCACACGGAGGAGTCCTCAGCCTTCCCTGGTGGCTCCTCAGATGCAGAGGGCAGAGAGGGTCCCGAGCCAAGTCCATCTGATACAACAGATGTTCTTTCCCTCTGTAATCGTCGCAGTTATGATGATGATAATGCCTTCGCTTAAAGGAACATCATCCCTATGGAAGCGTGAATCAGCATGCCAGTGACTATTCAGATTAGCCCACAGGTAAGACAGAACCGAAATGTCTTACGCGCCCTTGAGGGAGAAGCAAACCCCTTTCCTAAGTTAGAACAACGTTATTCCCCTTGCTGTTACCAGCTCTAGCCAGTTTGGATCTCTCCTAGAAAACAAACCAGTGGATACACATTACATATTACTAGTATATGGTGTACACACATTACATGCTCACAAACACACACCATTATCTCTGGGTTAAAAGATGTATGACCTCTTAAATTATCTTGTAGGAACCTGGCAATACTGAAAAAATAAAATGCTCTCTTTCACTTCATATGTCCAAGCTTTAAAAAAAAAACAAAAAACTTATCTACTGTGCTTCAGCCACTCTTTTTATTTTATTGACTATCACTACAGTGACAATAACCAGAGAGGTGATCTGCTAGGAATAAACTACTTACTGTAGTAAATATCTGTATTATTGGTTTTCCCAGGTGGCTCTTATTGGCAGCAAAAATTTGTACAGAAGAGGAAAATAAGTCAAGGAAGAGTTGGTTTTTTTCTGTGCTGAAGGGTAAGGGAGACCCTTGGAAGGAAGGAAGGAGGCCAGGGATTGTTGCAGGGAAAGAAGATCTGTCTCCCGCTCTACCCCTTACCTGACAGCCTCCAGCATGGGCTGACTGTTCCCCCAAACCCTGAAAAAGAGTTCCTGCACTTGTCTCCTCCTCTCAGTGAAGTCTGGGGGCCAAAGCCTAATGGCTGCCTTTTGGATTAGGGTGTCTAGGAAAGTAACTACTATCACCACCATTGGAATGACTAATATTGACAACAGCCAACACGGATTGAAGTGCTTCCTAGGTACCATGAACTATTCTGAACTCTTAAGATGTATTTACTCACCTGTAAACTTGCACATTTACAGATGGGGGAACCAAGGCACAAAAAGTTTACCTTGTTCAAGACTACAGAGCAGAAGGTAATAGAGCAGGGTTGTTGAATGACTTTCTGAATGGGGTGAAGTTCTACAAGCTCAGCTGGAGTACTGTCACTAGACTCCTTTGCTATCAACTCTTTTGATTGGGGCTCATCTCTTCTAGGGCAGCTTGACAGGAACTCCCATCTAAAGCACTGTCAGAGGCAGATCTATTATTAATCCAGATAGTCTCTGAAATGCTATTTGTGTTTGAATTTTGGACACAGAGGAACAGTTACCAGAGCTGGGGTGTTGTATTGATCTGTGGAAATGCTGGGCATATTATTAGCTGGAATCAGAACAGTGAGATTAGATGTCTTAAGGTTGGGGATAATATTATATGTTTTAAAAATATCCCTCACGTTGTCACTCCTTGAACCTGAATTGAATTGAAAACCTCATCTACAGTGGAAAAAGTCTCTTCAAGTGGTGTTGGAAAAGTTGGATAGCTGCATGTAAATCAATGAAGTTAGAACATACCCTCACACCATACACAGAAATAAACTCAAAATGGCTTTTAAAGACTTAAATATAAGACATAACATCGTAAAACTCCTAGAAGAGCACATAGGCAAAACATTCTCTGACATAAACTGTGCCAGTGTTTTCTTTGGTCCCAAGGCAGTAGAAAAGGAAACAAATGGGACCTAATCAAACTGAGAAGCTTATAAAAGATGTTCCTTATCGCTAATTATATTAGAGAAATGCAAATCAAAATTACAGTGAGGTACCACCTCACAGTGGTCAGAATGGCCGTCATAAAAACTGCAAATAACAAGTGCTGGAGAGGATGTGGAGAAAAGGAAGCTCTCCTCCAGGGTTGTTGAGAATGTAAGTTGGCATAGACGCTGTGGAAAACAGTGTAATGGTTTTCCAGAAACCGCTAAGAAAACTAAAAATAGAATTAACTACCTTATGATCCAGCAATCCCACAACCTGAATGTCCATCCACAGATGAATGGATAAAGATCTGGTGCAGATATACGCTGGAATACTACACACCAAAAAATAATGCCATTTGCAGTAACCTAGATGCAACTAGAGATTATTATACTAAGTGGAGTAAGTTAGAGAAAGAGAAAGACACCCATGTGAGATCACTTCTGCATGGAATCTAAAACATGACACACAAGAGGCTATCTGCAGACCAGACACGGACAGAGAGAGCAGACTGGCTGCCAGACGGGGGGCGGGGGGTGCTGTGTCAGCAGATACAAGCGCTCATATATGGAGTGGATGAACGAGGTCTTACGGTGCAGCACAGAGACATTCGGTGATAAACCACAACTGGAAAGCATATAGAAAAAAGAATGGGCATGTACTCACTCTACTATAGAACAGAAATTACCACAACACTGTAAATCAACTATACTTCAATAAAACAGTAGAAGGATAAATATATAGTAAGATAAAAAATATTCAAACTAGATATTGGAAACATTTTTACATAAATACTTTTGCTGAAATGAATAAAATTTCTGCACAGAGATTTCTGGATTTGGTTAAGCATTATTTCTTATAAATTGGGTTAGAGAATACTGATATGGTTATACAGGAATATATTTTCTTCTAATTTAGAATATTACAGGAAAATATAAATGATTAGATCAGAAGACAGTACTGTGAAGTCATCTTGGTATTCAGAAGAAAGCTTGTTAAGACATGTTCCAACCATAATGGCTCATTTGGATTTGTTCTACCATCATGAAGATGCTTGTTTTTTTAACAAAATATAAATAAAAATGTGCATTTAAAAAAATTTCAGAAAAAAAGTATTTGATTCTGCTCTTTCCGAAGCAGTGTTTCCAGTCTGGAGGCACTGTTAATAGCCTTCAAATATGTATTTGTTTCACCTTTATCATCAGAGAGTATAAACTAGGTGTTAATAGTCACAGTTTTTAAAGTTATTGATGTTTATATTTGTTTATTGTGTTTCACATCTATACCCTTTCGCAAGCATTATCAAAGGTGCGGCACTAGTAAAGCCATGGCAAAATTTACTTCCACGGTTGAGGGCAAATCTCAGTGCAAGGTGGGGCTATTAACAGCGGATCTACTGTTTACTGCGTTCTAAGTATCATACCAGGTACTGTGCCATGTCACGATATTCTGTCTTAATCCTCACACCAGCTCTTAAGAAATGGTGCTGTCATCCCCATTTCACAGATGAGAAAACTGAGGCTTAGCTAAGCAATTTGCCAGGACCACTCAGCTAGTGAGAATCAAGATGACTGACTACATAAAATTCCAGAGTCCAAGCCCCAAGTGTTACTATATTTTAGTGCTTCCAGTACTTTTGTGCTTCCTAACTTTTTCCACATCAGGAAGCACATGGAAGAAGAGCTTATTTAGATGTTGCACTGGAGTAAACTGAAGAAGACAGTCAGGGTCTACAGATAACAGCCAAGCATGTCCCAAGGGCTAGAGAGAGTCCATATCCCGGTATAACCCATCAGAGGGGTATCATGGAGAGCAGATTCTGAAATTCAGCTTTTTTTTTTTTAAACAAGGTACATCTTGATAATCCAGATTGGACCAGTCTTAATTAGTAAACTATCTACAAGATAGAAGAGAAACATGTGGGCTTATTTATTCCAAGTATGTTTTAGAAAGCAATGCATTCTTCTAAATTAAAATCTTAAAAGTGCAAAACAGATAAAAGCTGGACATCTTTGGTTGGCTGAGTGGAGCCACAGTCTCTCCCATTCACCCCCAAACCCACTGCAGTGGCTCCTCTGGCCATTTCTCAGGAACATGGAAGCTCTAACGGAATAGTCTGAAAACCACTGCCCATTAGGGGTGGGAAGGGGAAACAGTCAAGGAAGATTTGTGCAATAGGCTTTTTTCTAAGTGGTAGTAGCCAGGAGTTAGGCTTCACAGATAGGAGATAACTCACAGAAGAGAAGCAGGTGGATATGTCCAGCACACCTGGGAAGGACAGACTTCACCTTCCAGAAATCTGCCTGGGCTGGCTGCTGACCTAGAGCCTCAGTGCTCTGTGAAGTAGGAAGTGACCCCATTTGTCTGAAAGTCAGTCAGTCAGCATCTTGTGGAGAGAAGGGTATCCAGAGCAGGCAGGCTTTGAGCCCTCCTAGCCCAAACACTTGTAGCTCAGCTGGTATAAAGAATCCACCTGCGATGTGAGAGACCTGGGTTAGATCCCTGGAGATCCCCTGGAGGAGGGCATGGCAACCCACTCCAGTATTCTTGCCTGGACAATACCCATGGACAGAGGAGCCTGGCGGGCTACAGTCCATAGGGCCTCAAAGAGTCAGACATAACTGAATGACTAAGCATAGCACATTAAGATTCCAAAAAACAAAGCTATCTTATCATCCACAATCCCACACCTAGGAATGTACCGAAGAAAACAATAGGGTAAAAGTACACGCCTCCCAACGTCATTGCAACACTTTCAATAGCAAAGACCTGGAAGCCACCAAACTGTCTTTTAGCAGATGAGTGAATAAGGATGTCGTACACATATGCAATGAATGTTGCTCAGTCATAAAGTAATGCCGCTGGGGACAACACCGCTGGATTTGGAGATGATCGTACTGCGGGTAACAGGTCACACAGAGAAAGATAGCATATATTACCAGGTTGAGGTGGAAACAAAATGGATAGGAAAACACAAATTAACAAAAATAGACATAAGAAACTCTTGGTTACTAAAGAAAGGTGCAAGAGAGGGATAAATTAGCACCTTGGGATTAGCATATCTGTAGAGGTACTCAACAAGGACCTACTGTCCAGCACAGGGTATTCACTCAACAATCTGGAATAAGCTATCTGGGAAAAGTGGCCGAAAATGAGTACACATAGCCCTATATATAACTGAATCTAGCTGCTTGACAAGGAAAACAAACCCAAGTTCATCAACTGTATTTCAGTAGAAATAAAAATGAAATAAAAATGTAAACAGGAATGATGCCTAGTATATCCTCACACCTGGGTGAACAGAGCTGGTGGGACATCCCTGGACCCTGAGCAGCTAGGGTCCCAAGGCTGGACTGTCCTAAGGCTGAGGGAGCAAGCAGGATGGGGCAGGAAAGGAACCCTTAGACCTGCACTGCCTGGTCCCTCTGCATGGGCTCACAGGCCAGACCCAGGCGGGGCATCTGACAGCAAAGCCAGGTCTAGTGCACCCAAAGGTGATGGACCCTGTGGGTTGCAAGACTTTGAGGGGTCACTGGGTCTCTGCATCTCCTGGTGCCCTCCAGCCTCCTTCCTTGGAGTCACCCTGCCTACAGAAAACAGTTCCCTCATCACAGTGCTTTTGTAGGTGTTGGGATTTGTTCCTGGGTGAAGGGTATGGGGGTGAAAATGGTGAGACAGAAGCCCTGGATATGTGTTCTGGCACATTGAACTCATTTACAACCGCGGACTTTGCCTGCCTGAGTAACCGGAGGTGGGGAGGAAGAAATCCTGCCGCCCAGTGGTCATTTCCCAGAACTACAGCTATATCTCCAGTGTTGGCACTGGAGATGCCCATACTATGGAACCAGGTCAGACAGACGAAAATAGACACCATATGATATTAGTTTGAAGTGTAATCTAAAGATGGATAGAAATACCCCAACTGACAACAGAGAAACATGCTCAGAAACTTAGAAATTTATGGTTACAAAGAGGAAATCTGCAGAAGAGAAGTAAATTAGCACTTTAGGATTAACATGTAATATTTCTTGGGCTTCCCTGGTGGCTCAGATGATAAAGAGTCTGCCTGCAGTGCGAGAGACCCAGGTTCGATCCCTAGGTCAGGAAGATCCCTTGGAGAAGGAAATGGCAACCCACTCCAGTATTCTTGCCTGGAAAATCCCATGGACAGGGGAGCCTGGCAGGCTACAGTCCATGGAGGTCACAAAGAATTGAACATGATGGAGGAACTTCCCTTTCTTTTCTGATATTTCTAAAATAGTCAACAAGGCCCTACTGTCTAACACAGGGAACTCTACTCAACACTCTGGAAGAAGCTATCTGGGAGCAGAGTCCAAAAACAAGTAGATGTACTCCTATCTGTAACTGAATCGATGCCAAAACAAATGCAACTTGGTTAATCAACTGTACTGCACTAGAAACTAAAAATTAAATGAAGATATCAGTAAAAGGAATAATAGCTACTATAGTCACCTCTTGCCTGTGTGGTCAGGGCTGGGGGTACTATCCGTAGAGCCTGAACCAGATTGAGTTGAAAAGCTCAACTGAGGGGGATGGAAAGGATCTGCCAGGAAACGAAGCCCCTTGGGCCCACAGTGCCTGGTCCCTCCATGTGGGACCACAGTCCCCAGATCACATCAGGCCCTTCAACAGCAAAGCCAAGCATAGTGCACTCAAAGGATGATGGACCCTCAGGTTGCCAGGACTTTGAGGAGTCACCTGGTCTCCATGTCCCCTGGTGCTGGGGTTCCCACCTCCAGTCCCCCATGTATAGAGAATAGCAAACTCAACACAGCACTTTTGCAGGGGTTTGGATTTTTCCCACATTGAAGGGCAAGGGGTGGAAGTGATTAGACCAGCCCTGGGTCTGTGTTCTGGCATATTCTGCCCTCCTTTACAACCTAAGAGCAGGACTGTCCCTAATCATCCCCTCACCCTGGTTACCAAAGGTAGAGAGGATGGACTCCTGTCACCTTGTGGCTATTTCATAAACTACAACTTAAAGTCAGTGCTTTGGGGAATCACACTCATAAGCTTATTAGGTTCATTAAAAAAAGGGGGGGGGGAACCTCAAGAATTGTCATACTTGAAAAATATTTCTTAAAGGCCAACTTTCAAGACACTCAGGAGAAAAGTCATTTCAACTTTACTCATTTTTTTTTTTTAATGTAAACTACTTGGAAAGATGGTCAACATCCCTCATTATCAGAGAAATGTCAATCAAAATGAAAATGAAGTACATCCTTGCACCAATTAGGGCAGTCATCGTCAAAAAAGTCTACAGCAGTAGATGCTGGGAAAGGTGTGGAGAAATGAACTCTCCAGCACCGTGGGTGGGAATGTAACCTGGTAAGAGCCACTAGGAAGGACACTATGGAGGTTCCTTAAAAAATGAAGTAGATGCTACCACACGATCTGCAATCGCACCTCTGGACAGATACCCGACAAAACCCTAAGGGAAAAGAAGCATGCACCATAACGTCACTTCAACACTACTTTCAATAGACAGGACCTGTCCATCAGCAGACGAGTGCATAAGGAAGACGTGGTGCATGTATACAAGGGAATATTGGGCAGCTGTAAAAGAGAATAAATTAATGCTCCTTTCAGCAACATAGGTGGACTTGGAGATGATCAGATTATGGGTAGCAGGTTACACAGAGAAAAACAGCATACATATCACGCTGGGGTACAATCTAAAAATGGATAGAAACACATGAATTGACCAAACAGAAATGCACTCAGAGGCTTAGAAAAGAAACCTATGGTGAGGAGAGGGAAAATACTGGGCAGGGATGAATCAGCATGTGCAATTATTACATGAAAACTGGCATCTGTAGAGATAATCAACAAGGACCTGTTCTGTACAGGGAACGCTAGTCAACACACTGGAAAAAGCTATCTGGGAAGGGGGGCAAAAACCAGTAGATGTATTTGTATGTATAACTGAATGCTTGTGCTTGATGGGGAAAAGAAAAGCAACATTATCATCTCTGTTCCAATAGAAATAAAAATGATACAAAACTATAAAAAGGAATGATGTCTACTATATTCCCCTCAGGCTTGGGTGTTTGGTACTGGTGGGACATCCCTGGAGCCTGAGCAGCTCGGGTCCTAAGGCTGGACTGCCCTAAGGTTGAGGGAGCCGAGAAGGCTGAGGCAGGATGGGAACCCTTAGACCTGCACGGGACCACAGTCCCCAGACCCAGGCGGGGCATCTGACCACAAAGTCAAGTCTAGTGCACCCGGAGGATTATGGACCCTGTGGGTTGCAAGACTTTGAGGAGTCACCTGGTCTCTATGTCTCCTGATGCTGCGGTTCCCACTCCAGTCTCCTTCCTTAGAATCATCCCACATATAGGTGAAAGCTCCCTCACCACCGCACTTTTGTAGAGGTTGGGATTTGTTCCTGGATGAAGGGTAAGGGGATGGAAGTGGGGAGACAGAAGCCCTGGGTATGTGTTCTGGCACATTCAGCTGTCATTTACAACCACAGACTTTCCCTCATTTCCCCCTTGCCTGAGTAACCAGAGCTGGGGGAAAAGAAATCCCGCTGCCTCATGGCCATTTATGATTACCACAGCTATAAAATCAGTGCTATGAAATCTTCCCTCAAGAAATGTGCTGTGGTAAGTAATCAAAAGAAAATTCAAAATACAGCCACTTTCGATAAGTTCTTTTCAAGAGAGAAGCTATTTCAATTTTCCTTAAAAATCCTTAAAAAAAAAACAACAACCGTAAGACACGGAAAGATGCTCAACACTGCTCAATATCAGAGAAATAGAAAACAAAACTAAAACGAGGTACCACCTTGCACCAGTCTGAGTGACCATCGTAGAAAAGCTTACAAGCAGTAAATTTTTGGAATTGCATGCAAAAAAGGAATACTCCTATGCTGTGGGTGGCAGGAGCTATTATGAAGGATACCGTGGATGTTCCTTAAAAAGCAAAATGATAGCTACCACATAATCCACAATTCCACTCCAGGGCATATATATGACAAAAACCCTAAGGCTAAAGACACATGTACCCCAACATAATTACAAAACTACTTTCAGTAGTCATGACATGGAAGCCACCAGACTGTCCATCAGCAAACGAACGCATAAAGATGACGTGGTACACAGATATTAATACAAGGGAATAGAGTTCAGACAAGAAAAGGAATGCAGTAATGTCACCGCCTATAACATAAGTGGACCTGGAGATGATCATACTATGGGACACAGGTTAGAGAAAGACAGAAAGGTTATGATATTACATTGAGGTGCAATCTCAAATTGGATAGAAATACATGAATTTACAAAACAGAAAAACCCTCAGAGACAGAAAAAAGGTTACCAGAGGGGAAAGGTGCGGGAGAACAAATTAGCAAGTGGGATTAATATATGAACACTGATTTCTGTAACAGATACTCCACAAGGTCCTCCTGTCCAGCAGAGGGGACTCTGCTCAACACTCTGGAAGAAGCTATCTGGGAGGGTCTGAAAATGAGTAGATGTATACCTATGTATAACTAAGTCAAGCTGGACACCCAAAACAAGCAACATTATCAATCAACCATACTCAAATAGATACTGAATATTACAATGTTAAAAGCAACGATGCCTATTATATTCACCTCTTGCCTGGGTGTTCAGGGCTGGTGGGATGTCCCTGGAGCCTGAGCCGGGTAGGCTTCTAGGTTGGACTGTCTCAAGGCTGAGGGAGCTGGGGAGGATGTGCCAGGAAAGGAGCTCTGACTGTAGTGCCTGGTCCCTCTCACGAGACCACTGTCTCGTGATCGACACGGGCCGTGGCACAACTAAGCCAAGCCTAGCGCACCCAAAGGCTGATGGACCCTGTGAGTTGTGAGACTTGGAGCGGTCACCAGGTCTCCCTGTCTCCGAGCGCTGGCGTTTCCACCTCCAGCCTCCTTCCTTAGAGTGACCCCACCCAGAGATGTGGGTCCTGCCACATTCTGCTCTCACTTAACCCACAACAGGACTTTCCCTCATCTCCGCCTTAGCAGAGGTGGGGGAAAAGAAATCCTGCCACCACGTGGTCGTTTCCCAGAACTACAACTTTAAAACCAGTCTCCGGCCACACCTTCACAAGGCCTGTGTGGTTATCAACGAAAACAGCCCTCAAGATATGTGCTTTGTAGGTAATGCAAAGAAAATTCAAAAAAATTATCTTTAAGAAGTCCATTTCCAAAGAGAAGCCATTTGAATGTTACTCAATAATTCTTTTCTTTTTATAAAAGGACAGGGAAAGATGTTCAACATCACTCATTACCAGAGAAATGTAAGTCACAACTACAAGGATTTACCAGAAGCCATCATTCATTAACTTCCAATTAAAATAAATAAATTTATATTTTAAAAATGGACAATTAAAAAGGATTAATGTCCAGCATATATAAAGAACTCCTACAAGTCAATAAGAGAAAAGGCAAAAGCCCAGTGTGCTTAGTCATGTGTGTTTTTTTTGTGGAAAAAAACCCCAAAAGTCTACAAGCACTGATTTTGGGGACGGCATGGTGGAAAAGATCTCTACTATGCTCTGGGTGGGAACGTAACCTGGTAAGAGCCATTGCAAACGACATGATGGAGGTTCCTTTAAAAACGAAATAAGAGCTACCGCATGATCCGTAATCCCACTCCCGGGCATATACCTGATGAAATCTCTAAGGGGAAAGACACATGAGCCTCAATGCCATTGCAACACTACTTCCAATAGCCGAGACGTGGAAGCCAGCAAGCTGTCCAGTAGCAGGTGAGTGCATGAAGGTGTGGCACATGTAGACAGAGGAATATTGCAAACCATCAAAAAAGGAGTAAATGTCACTCGGAACAACACAGGTGGATTTGGAGATGATCATGCTATGGGAAGCAGGTCAGATAGAGAAAGACAGATAGCATATGATATCAGGTTGAGGTGGAAACTGAAATGGATAGAAAAGCATGAACTGAATAAACAAATACCCAGACATAAAAAAGTAAACTTTTGGTTCACAAGGCCCTTCAGGTAAATAATAGCCTGCCCTGAAGAAATGTGCTGTGGTAGGTAATCAAAAGAATATTCAAAACAAGGCCATAATTTAAGAAGCCCATTTCAAGAGAGAGGTCATTTCAATTTTACTCAAATTGTGACTCAAAAACATTTTACTTTTTCTTTTGTCCTGTAAAGGACATAGAAAGATGCTTCACATCATTTATTATCATAAAAACATAAATCAAAACTATAATAAGCTAAACCCTAGCACTAGTCTGAGGGGCCATCATCAAAATGTCTGCGAGCAGTAAGTGTTGCAGGGGACCCAGGAGGAAAAGGCTCGCCTAAGCTGTGGGTGGGGACGGTGCCTGGCAAGGGTCGCTACAGAGAACATTGCGGAGGCTCCTGAAAAATGAAACTGCAGTGCCCACAGGATCAGCAGTCCAACTCTTGGGAATATACTTGAGGAAAACCCAAAGGTAAAAGACATGCACCCAAACGTCATCGCCGTAATACTTTCAGTCGCCAAGAAGCCAGCAAACTATCCATCAGCAGCGCAATGCATAAAGATGATGCCATGCCTGCACGCAAGGGAACATCTAAGCTGTAAAAAAGAAGCTAATCATGCCGCTTGTAACAACTGAGGATCACACTGTGGGACATTCTTAGATAAAGACAGATAGCATGTTCAGATGGAATAAAAAAATGGATAGATGCACCCTAATTGAAAACAGACACATCCTCAGAGACTTAGAAAACTATATTTACCAGAGAGGAAAGGTGGGAAAGAGGGAAAAATTAATACATGGGATTAATATATGAACACTGATACGTTTAATAGATAATCAATAAGCACCTTCTGTCCTGCACAGGGAGCTCCACTCAACACTCTGCAAGATGCTGTGTGGGAAATGAAGCCGAAAATGAGTAGACGTAGCCCTGTGTGTAACCGAATTGAGCTGCTTGACACCAAAAACAAACACAACACTGTTTATCAACTGTGTTCCAACAGAAATAAAAAGTGAACTGGAAATATAAATAGGAAGGATGCCTACTTCATTCCCCTCATGCCTGAGTGGCCGCAGCTGGGGCACACACCTCTGGCTCAGCTGGGCTGGGTCTTAAGGCTGGACTGTCCTAAGGCTGAGGGAGCGGGCATGATGTGCCAGGAAAGGACCTGCCTTAGATTCATAGTGCCTGGTCCCTCTGCATGGGACCACAGTCCCCATATCCAGGCAGGTTATCTGACCTCAAAGCCAGGCCTAGTGCACCCAAAGGATGATGGAGCCTCTGGGTTGCAGGTCCTTTGAGGAGTCACCTGGTCTCCACGTCTCCTGGGGCTGGGGTTCCCACCTCCAGCCTCACTCCTTACTGTTATCCTGCCTATAGATGACAGCCCTCTCACTGCAGCACATTTGCAGGGGTTTGGATTTACCCTGGATGAAGGGTAAGGGGGTAGAAATGGTGAGACAGAAGCCCTGGGTACACGTGTTGGCACATATTGCTTTCATCTATAACCCAAGACTTTCCCTCATCTCCCCCTTGCCAGAGCAGCCAGAGGTGAGCAGGAAGAAATCCCGCCGCCTCGTTGTCATTCCCCGTAACTACAGCTGTAAAACCAGTGCTTAGGGGAATTGCATTCACAAGGCTGCTGATGGAAACTCCCCTCCAGAAATGTGCTGAGGTAGGTAATGGAAAGAAATTTCAAAGCACAGCCAACTTTCAAGAAACCCATTTCAAGAGAGAAGCCATTTCAATTTTTCTCAAAAATATTTTGTTTTGTTTTTTTTTTAATATAAAAAGGCCATGGAAAGATGCTCAACATTGCTCATTATCAGAGAAATGTAAATCAAAACTGCGAGGAACCACCTTGCACCAGTCCAAGTGGCCATCAGAGAAAAGTCTACAAGTAATACATGTTGGGGGCAGGGTGTGGAGAAAAAGAACTGTCCTGTGCTCTGGGTGAGAGTGTAACTTGGTAACAGCCACTACGAAGGATACTATGGAGGTTGCTTAGAAAACGAAATGAGAGCTACCACATGATCCACAATTCCACTCCTGGGCATATACCTGAGGAATATCCTAAGTCAAAAGACACATGTACCCCAATGTCATATCAGCAGTACCTTCAACAGTCCAGACTTGAAAGCCACCACCCTGTCTACCAGCAAAGGAATGGGTACAGACGGTGTAGCACATGCATCCAGGGGAATATTGCTCAGACGAGAAAACGAATAGAGTAATGTCACTTCCTACACATAGATGGATCTGGAGATGAGCATACTATGGCAAGCAGGTTAAAGACGGCATATGATACCACATTGGGGTGGAATCCACAAATGTACAGAAATACACAAATTTACAAAACAGAAACACACTCAGACTCAGAAACTTACGGTGACCAGAGGGAAGGGTGCTGGGGAGGGGTAAATTAGCACATGGGATAAATCTATGAACACTGGTACTGTAATAGGTAATCAACAAGGACCTCCTGTCCAGCACAGGGAACTCGATCCAACACTCTGGAAGAAACTATCTGGGAAAAGGCGGCAAAAGTGAGCAGATGCATCCATATGTAAAACTGAATTGAGCTGCTTGGCGCCAAAAACAAGTACAATGTTGTTAATCAGGTGTATTCCAATAAATACAAAAACGAAATGAAAATATAAACCGGAAGGATGCCTGCTATATTCCCCTCATGCCTGGGTGATCGGCTGGTGGGACCTCCATGGAGCCCGAGTTGGTTAGCATTCTAAGACCGACTGTCTCAAAGTTGAAGGAACAGGCACAATGTGCCAGGAAAGGAACACCCTGGACCCGTGGAGTCTGGTCCCTTTGCACGGGACCACAGTCTGAAGATCCAGGTGGGACAACTATCGGACAACTGCACCCAAAGGGTGAGGGACCCTCTGGTTTTAAGGCTTTGAGGAGTCACCTGGTCTCCGTGTTTCCTGGTGCCGGCGTTCCTACCCCTAGCCTTTTTGACAGCACTCTCATCACAGGGTTTTTGTAGGGACTGGGATATTTTGGGGGGGGCGGGGTGGAGTGTAAGAGAGTGGAAGTGGTGAGACACAAGTCGTGGGTGTGTGTTTTCTGGCACATTCGGCTCTCATTTACAACCCAGGAGCAGGCCTTTCCCTCATCTGCCCCTTGCCCCTGTAACCAGCTGGGGGGAAGGTGAAATTCTGCCACCTGGTGGCCATTTCCTATAACTGCCACTTTAAAACCAGTGTTTGCGGAATGGCATTCACAAGGCCGGCTGGTTCTTAATGAAAACTGCTCTCAAGAAATGTGCTGTGGTAGGTAATTGAAAAAAAATCGAAACACAGTCAACTTTCAGGAAACCCATTTCAAGAGAGAAGCCATTTCAATTTGCCTCAAAAAAAAAAAATTTTTCCCCCCTATGTATAGGACATGGAAAGATGCTCAGCATTGCTCATGAATGGAGACATGTAAGTGAGAACTACAGTAAGGCACCACCCTGCATCAGTCCAAGCAGCCATCACAGAAAAGTCTACAAGCAGTAAATGTTGGGGAGGGTGTGGAGAAAGAACTCTCCTGTGCTGTGGCTGGGAAGGCTACCTGGTAAGAGCCTCTATGAAGGACATCATGGAGTGGAGCTTCCTTTAAAACTGAGATGAGAGCTGCCACAGGGTCCTCAATCCCATCTCTGGGCAAACACCTAACAAAAACCCTAAGGCAGAAGACAGATGAACCCCAAGGTCACTGCAACCCTACTTTCATTAACGAAGACCTGGAAGCCACCAGACTTTCTATCAGCAGGTGAAATCATAAAGAAGATGTGGCACTTAAATACAGGGAATGTGGCTCAGCCATAAAAAAGAATATAGTCCCATTTGCAACAACACTGGCGGACACAGAGATTATCATCCTACTGGAAGGACGTCAGATAAAGACAATCACATATGATTCTACCACCTTGAGGCGGAATCTAAAAATGTAAAGAAACACATGATTTTACAAAACAGAAACATACTGACAGTCTTAGAAAAGAAACTTATGGTTGTCAAAGGGGAAAAGTGGGGAAGAAGGATAAATCAGCACACTGGGACTAACATATGAACACAGATACCTCTAAAATAGGCAATTAAGAAGGGCTTCCCTGGTGGCTCAGCTGGTGAAAATTCCATCTGCAATGTGGGGGACCTGGGTTTGATCCCTGGGTTGGGAAGATCCCCTGGAGAAGGCAACCCACTCCAGTATTCTTGCTTTGAGAATCCCATGAACAGAGGATGCTGGTGGGCTATAGTCCATGGGATTGCAAAGAGCTGGACATGACTGAGCAACTAAGCATAGCACAAGAAGGAACTCCACTGAACACCCTGGAAGATGCTATCTAGAACAAGAATCTAAAAAAGAGTAGATGTACCCCTGTGTATAACCAAATGAATCTGGTTCATGTCCAAAAGAAATGCAACATTGTTATTCAACTGTACTCCAATATTAACTAAAAAATAAATGAAACTATATGAACAGGAAGAATGCCTACAATATTCCCCTTACACATGGGTGTTTGGTGTTGGTGGTACATCCCTGGAGCTGGGCTGGCTAGGGTCCTCAGGCTGAGGGAGCTGGGAAGGATGTGCCAGCAAAGGAACCCTCTTGGACCCAAAGTGCCTGGTTCTTCTGCACGGGACCATGGTCCTCAGGGCCATCCGACAACTAAGCCAAGGTCAGTGCACCCAAAGGATGATGGACCCTCTGGGTTGCAGGTCCTTTGAGGAGTCACCTGTTCTCCATGTGTGCTAGTGCTGGGGTTTGCACCTCCAGTCTCCTCCTTTCGAGTTGCCCGAGCTTCGGACCACAGCACCCTCAGTAGTGTGCTTTTGCATGGGTTGGGATTTTTCTGGGTGTGAAGGGTAATGCTGCTGCTGCTGCTGCTAAATCGCTTCAGTTGTATCCTACTCTGTGCGACCCCATAGACGGCAGGCTCCACCAGCCACCCCTGTCCCTGAGATTCTCCAGGCAAGAACACTGGAGTGGGTTGCCATTTCCTTCTCCAATGCATGAAAGTGAAAAGCGAAAGTGAAGTCGGTCAGTCGTGTCAGACTCTTAGCGACCCAATGGACTGCAGCCCACCAGGCTCCTCCGTCCATGGGATCTTCCAGGCAAGAGTACTGCAGTGAGATGCCATTGCCTTCTTCAGAAGGGTAATGGGGAAGAAGTAATAATACACCAGCTCTTGGGTGTTTTTTTCCTGGCACATTCCCCTCTCATTTACATCCAGGAAGAGACCTTTCATGAAGGCTCCCGTTGCCAGAAGAACCAGATTTGGGCATGAAGAAACCCTGCCACCTTGTGGCCATTTCTGGTAGAAACAACCTTAAAACCAGTGATTTTGGCAACTTCACAAATGGCAACCCACTCCAGGGACAGAGAAACTTGGTGGGCTACAGTCCATGGGGTCATGAAAAGTCGGACACGACTGAAGCAACTTAACACACATATTCACAAGGCCTGAAGGGCTGTTAGTGACAGTATCCCTCAAGAAATGTACTGGAGTAAGTAATCAAAAGAGAATTCAGAAGAAAGCAGGCTTTCAAGAAGGCAATTTGAAGACAAACTGTATTCACACCATTTTTTTTAACATATGAAAAGATGCTTAACATTACTTACTATTAGAGAAATGCAAGTCAAAACTACAGTGAGGTATCATTGGCACAAATCGAGTGGTCATCATCAAAAAGTCTACAAAGAATAAATGCTGTGGAGGGCATGGGCAAAAGGGTACCACCCTACACTGTTGGTGGGAATGTAAATTGGGAAAAGGCTCTATGGAGAACAGTATGGATGTTCCGCAAAATAAACAAACTAAAAATAGAGCTATCACATGATCCCAAATACCATATCTGAGAGAACCAGAATTCAAAAAGACACACGTGCCCCAACATTGATTCCAGCCCTATCTACAATAGCCAGGACAAAAAAGCAACGAAAGTGTCCATGGATAGGCGGATGGAGAAGGTGTGGTACATGTATGGAAGTGGATGTCACTCAGCCATAAAAAGAATGAAATAATGCCATTCATAACAACATGGCTGGACCTGGAGGTGATCATACTCAGTGAAATAGGTCAGAGAAAGGAAAATACTGTATGATATAAATTATAGGTGGAATCTAATAATAGATGGCTTCCCTGGCGACCTGCAATGTAGGAGATCTGAGTTCAATCCCTGGGTTGGGAAGACCCCTTGGAGAAGGAAATGGCAACCCATCCAGTATTCTTGCCTGGGAAATACCATGGACAGAGGCGGCTGGCAGGCTACAGTCCATGGGGTTGCAAAAGAGGTGGACAAGACTGAGAGACTAAACAACAATAATAGATATAAACGAACTTATTTACAAAGCAGAAATGGACTCACAGCTTTCAAAAACAAAGTTATGGTTACTTAAGGGGATAAGTTTCAGGGAAGGATAAAGTAGGCTATCTCTTCAAGAAAATTGGAGATGCCAAGAGGACATTTCATGCAAAGATGGGCATAATAAAGGAAAGAAATGGGAAGGACTGAACAGAAGCAGAGAGATTAAGAAGAGGTGGCAACAACACACAGAACTATACAAAAAGGACTTATATGATGACCTGGATAACCACGACGGTGTGGTCACTCACCTAGAGCCAGACATTCTGGAGTGTGAAGTCAAGTGGGCCTTACAAAGCATTAGTAAGAACAAAGCTAGTGGAGGTGATGGAATTCCAGCTGAGCTATTTCAAATCCTAAAAGATGATGCTGTTAAAGTGCTGCACTCAATATGCCAACAAATTTGGAAAACTCAGCATTGGCCAAAGGACTGGAAAAGGTCAGTTTTCATTCCAATCCCAAAGTAGGGCAATGCCAAAGAATGTTCATACTACCATATAACTGTGCTCATTTTACATTCTAGCAAGATAATGCTCAAAATCCTTCAACAGTATGTGAACTGAGAACTTCCAGATGTACAAACTGGATTTAGAAAAGGCAGAGAAACTTGAGGTCAAATTGCCAACATTCACTGGATCACAGAAAAAGCAACAGTATTCCAAAAAACATCTACTTCTGCTTCACTGACTACACTAAAGCCTTTGACTGTGTGGATCACAACAAAATGTGGAGAATTCTTAACGAAATGGGAATACCAGACCACCTCACCTGCCTCCTGAGAAACTTGTAAATAGGACAAGAAGCAACAGTTAGAACCAGACATGGAACAATGGACTGGTTCAAAATTAGGGAAAGGAGTTCATCAAGGCTGTATAATGTCACCCTGCTTATTTAATTTATATGCATAGTACATTATGTGAAATGTCAGGCTGGATGAAGCATAAGCTGGAATCAAGACTTCCGGGAGAAATATCAATAACCTCTGATATGTAGATGACACCACCCTTATGGCACAAAGTGAGGAGGAACTAAAGCCTCTTCATGAAGGTGAAAGAGAAGAGTGAAAAAAGCTGGCTTAAAACTGAACATTCAAAAAAACAAAGATCATGGCATCCGGTCCCAACACTTCTTGGAAAATAGATGGGGAAAAAGTGAAAGACTCTACTTTCCTGGGCTCCAAAATCACTGCAGACGGTGACTGCAGCCTCAAAATTAAAAGACACTTGCTCCTTGGAGGAAAAGCTATGACAAACCTAGATAGCATATTAAAAAGTAGAGATGTCAGACTTTGCCAACAAAGGTCCGTCTAGTCAAAGCTATGGTATTTCCAGTAGTCATGTATGGGTGTGAGAGTTGGACCATAAAGAAGGCTAAGCGCCAAAGAATTGATGCTTTCTAACTGTGGTGCTGGAGAAGACTCTTGAGAGTCCCTTGGACGTCAAGGAGATCAAACCAGTCAATCCTAAAAGAAACACACCCCAGAATGTTCATTGGAAAGATTGATGCTGAAGCTGAAGCTCCAGTACTTTCGCCTCCTGATGTGAGGAGCCAACTTATTGGAAAAGACCCTGATGCTGGGAAAGTTTGAGGGCAGGAGGAAAAGGGGACGACAGAGGATGAGATGGTTGGATGGCATTACTGACTCAACGGACGCAAGTCTGAGCAAGCTTCAGGAGATAGTGAAGGACAGGAAGCCCGGCGTGCTGCAGTTCATGGGGGTCGCAAAGAGGTGGACATGACTGAGCAACCGAACAACAATAATAACAAGGTAGGAGGTTAGACTTAATACACACCCAGTAAGTGAAGAGGAGCTAAAAAGCCTCTTGATGAAAGTGAAAGAAGAGAGCAAAAAAGTTGGCTTAAAGCTCAACATTCAGAAAATGAAGATCATGACATCCGGTCCCATCACTTCATGGGAAATAGATGGGGAAACAGCGTCAGACTTTATTTTTTTGGGCTCCAAAATCACTGCAGATGGTGACTGCAGCCATGAAATTAAAAGACGCTTACTCCTTGGAAGAAAAGTTATGACCAACCTAGATAGCATATTCAAAAGCAGGGACATTACTTTGGCGACTAAGGTCCGTCTAGTCAAGGCTATGGTTTTTCCTGTGGTCATGTATGGATGTGAGAGTTGGACTGTGAAGAAAGCTGAGCGCCAAAGAATTGATGCTTTTGAACTGTGGTGTTGGAGAAGACTCTTGAGAGTCCCTTGGACTCCAAGGAGATCCAACCAGTCCATTCTGAAGGAGCTCGACCCTGGGATTTCTTTGGAGGGAATGATGCTGAAGCTGAAACTCCAGTACTTTGGCCACCTCATGCGAAGAGTTGACTCATTGGAAAAGACTCTGATGCTGGGAGGGATTGGGGGCAGTAGGAGAAGGGGACGACCGAGGATGAGATGGCTGGATGGCATCACGGACTCAATGGACGTGAATTTGAGTGAACTCCGGGAGATGGTGATGGACAGGGAGGCCTGGCATGCTGCGATTCATGGGGTCGCAAAGAGTCGGACACGACTGAGCGACTGAACTGAACTGAACTGAACTGAATATATATAAAACAAATAATCAACAAGGCCCTACTCTATCACACAGGGGATTCTATTCAATATTCTGTTATAACCTATATTGGAAAATAATTTGAAAAAAAAAATGGATATATGTGAGTGAATAAATGAATCTCTTTGCTATACACCAGAAACTAACACAACATTGGAAATCAACCATACTCCAATATAAAATCAAAAGTTAAGAAAAATAAAATACATGGACAAAAGATATGCATTATCATGTCATCAAAGATGACGTATAAATGGCAAATAAGCAGATAAAAAGATAGCCAACCTCATTAACGGCAAACTCCAAATTAAAAAAAACTACAATGAGATACCATGACACATCTTCTAATATGGCTAAAACTGAAAAAAACAAACAAATAGAAAATAATGCAGGGATGTGAAGCAACTGGAACTCTCACCTATTTTTGTTGGAAAAGAAAAGAGCAACAGCCCCCTTAGAAATCAGTTTGGAGGTTTCTCAGAAAGTCAACCATGTACTTCCTGTATAACTCAGCAATCTCACTGTGATATATCTACACAAGTTAATGTTCAAACAAAAATCTGAGTAGTGCAAATTTTTTTAAAAATTCAAGTATAGTTGACTTAGAATGTTATATTAGCTTCAGATGTATAACATAGTGATTGTACATTTTTATAGGTAACATACCATACAAAGTTATTATAATATTATTCGTGTCCAACTCTTTGTGAGCCCCTGGACTATAGCCCACTAGGCTCCTCTGTCCATGGAATGCTCCAGGCAAGAATACTGAGTGGGTTACCATTCCCTTTTCCAGGAGATCTTCCCGACCCAGGGATTGAACCCAGGTCTCCTGCATTGCAGGTGGACTCTTTACTGTCTGAGCCAACAGGGAAGCCCGTAATTGACTATTTCCTGTTAAAGGTAAATTTTTATGGTAGCTGTATTTTTATCCACCCCAAACTGGAAACAACCCAAATGTCCATCAATGATCACTGGGTAAACACACTGTGCTGCAGGGAGACAATACTCAGCTATACAATGGAACAAACTGCTGCTGCTGCTGCTAAGTCGCTTCAGTCGCGTCTGACTCTGTGCGACCCTATAGACGGCAGCCCACCAGGCTCCCCCGTCCCTATTAATACTGATATACCCAATAACAAAGTTAACTCAAATTTTAAGTGAAATAAGTCAGCTTCAAAAAGCTGATCGTATGTATGATTCCTTTTACATATTATGTTCTAAGGCACAAAACGAAAGGGATTGAAAACTGATTAGTGGTTTCCAGGGGCTGGGGGTTTAAAGAGGCTTGACCCCAGTGGAAAATGAAAGAGTTTGGGGAGACTATGGAGTTGTTCTGTATCTTGCCTATGACAGTGACTATATATAACTGGATGGGTTTTTCAAACTGGTAGAATTGCACCCTAAACTGGTGATTTTTACTATATGCAAATTAAACCTCAGTTTAAAAATGTTAAAAAATTAATAGTGTTGATAAACTTTTTACACCTTATGGAAAGAAATCTTTTTAAACTGGTTACACCTTTTGCAAATACTGTTTCCACCACTAATTTGCTTAGTAACTTCCCTCCCTCCCTCACCACTGAGCTAAGTTAACTCTCAGCCTAATGAAACTGATCATGAATTCTGAATTCAGACAGTGGAATCTTAATTAAAGAGATTTTACTTTAATCTTCAGAAGGCATCTTTAATATCCCAGCTTTTCTGGAGTCATGTTCTTCGTCACAGAGATACATTCCCTGTCTAAAGTGGCAGAGAGTGGAAAGAAGGGATGAGAATGATCCATCATAATGTACCTATTTCATGGGAGAAATGATGGAAACAGTAATAGCTGCCTCTCACTAAAGAGGCAAGAAGTGGAAATGAGCTACTCAGAGGATGCTCCTGTACTCTAGCTAAATCCACACCTCTGTGGTACCCAAACGAGCTTTTCTCCATAATCCTTTCCTCTGCCTATGCCATGCACAGGAAAGACTCAGGCATCACATTAACTCACTTCTAGACTGTGAGGCCCCACAAGTGATGTGCAGCTGTATCCTCATAAATTTGCCCCCAGGGAACAAAGTCCCTTAACAATTCTGGCTGTTTAAAAGAACATGTAGTTGTGGAAGCAAAGCTCTGTGTCTCCAGTCATCCAATTTCGCTGTCATATTTCATCAGACTATACACAGACAAAGCACTGTCCTCCCACTCATCTCTCTCTCTAGGCCAGCTGCTCTATTCACCCTTTTTCTTTAAAAGATAAATTATTAAAATAATTTAAAAATAATGTATTCACTTCTGATCATGAATACACAGCAACAGCAATGGCTATGTCTGTAGCCACTTGGGTGCATATCTTGGCATACCTTGGTACCACACCAGCCTCCATCCCCACAAGCATTTCCCTACATTCTAACAGCCGCTGAGGACGGTATACCTCCATGTGGGAAGTTTCAAACAGATGTCCCATTCACAATGCAGGTTTCCCCTCCAATGATGGTTTTACAGCTCACTTGTGCAAATACTAAAACTGAAGTAACTAGTTCCTACCACTGATTTTCTAAAACTCCCTCATGAACAAGTAGGTCACAGACAATGTATGCCTGCACAGCTCTTAGGGGTGTTTAAAGTAACTTTTTAAAAAAAAGGTCTTTCTTCATCAGGAACAATAACCAAGCCTTTTCTGTGACCCTAGCCTACTAAGCCCCAGGCTGCCTGTGGCCCCTGGATGGCTGTCCTCAGGTCCCCACATCCCAGGATGGTGCTGGGTGAAGGGCAGACCAGGCAAGAGGCATAGACTGCCATTATTGCGTTCAGCCCAGGAGTCCCTGGGTCTTGAGGGTCTCTGTGGATGGACCGATTTTCTTCTCCACATTCCTTTCAGCCTTTTCCTGTAGACTCATGAGCTGGTCTTTCCTCCAGTAAAGAAACCTAGCCATCCTCCCCTTCTCCTCCAGATGCTACCACCTCCATACTCCCAGCCAACCTGCCTGTCCTGGCACCCTGTGTGGACAAACTTTCACAAAGCTTCCAGACACACAGTCTGGAGGGCAGCAGAATGACCACCTGTTTTCTCTTGTCAGGGGTTGAGGGATCTTATCCAGCACCACAGAGGTCAGGGCAGGTCAGGTTGCTTGGTTTTGTGGGTGGCATGCCTCCTTCATCCACCAAGGAATGAGAATGGGGCTGGAAGAGGGAGGGGCCCAGGGACCAGCTGATGTTCATACACTTTCAGAGGAGGGCCAGGCTCTTTAGCTTGTTTCTGAGAAACTGCCAGAAACGATGTTCATGCCCACTCAGCACATGACCATGCCTTCCCACCCAGAGGACCTTCTTGGCCACGATGGGTGCCTGTGGCCCAGGAGATGGCCTCAGCCATCAAGCACCAGACCCGCTCCACTGCCACCTTCAGCAGACGCCTGGGGGAACTTTTCACTGAACAAATGTTTATGTTACGCAGATCTATGCCCTGAAAATAGCACCTGTGAGGAAAGCAATATCCTGTCTTCATAGACTTTACTTTTAGAGTAGAAGAGACAGAAAATTGATACACAAATAGGCAACAGTAACAAATCTGGTATGAACCAGTACAATGCAGAAAAGTAAGGTTAGGCAAGGGGAGAAATTTGGGTGCTATTTAAGATAAGGTGGTCAGAGAAGGAGCTTCCCCGGTGGAACAGTGGTAAAGAATCCGCCTGCCAATGCAGGAGACATGGGTTTAATCTTTGGGTTGGGAAGATCCCCTGGGGTAGGATATGGCTAACCACTCCATTATTCTTGCCTGAAAATTTCCACAGGAGGCGGGCTACAGCCCATGGGGTCACACAGAGTCAGACATGACTAAGTAAGGAGGCACGGTCAGAGAAGGCCTCTGTGGTGAGGTGACACTGAGCAGGGACTTGAATGCTGAGGAGCAAGCCATGTGAGTAAGAACAGAACAAGAGCAAAGAGAGGGTTTGGCATGTTCAGTTCAGTTCAGTCCAGTCGCTCAGTTGTGTCTGACCCTTTGCGACTCCATGAATCACAGCACGCCAGGCCTCCCTGTCCATCACCAACTCCCGGAGTTCACTCGGAATCACATCCATCGAGTCAGTGATGCCATCCAGCCATCTCATCCTGTGTCGTCCCCTTCTCCGCTTACCCCCAATCCCTCTCAGCATGGAGGCATATAAATAGAGTTGGGAGGCAGAAGAGAGAAAATCTGAATCAATGGGGCTTCAGTGAGGAGTTTGAATTTTATTCTAAGTGTGATAGAAACCAGAGGTTGGTCTCAAGCAGGAGACTGATATTTTAAAAGGCCAATGGGGCTTCTGTGTGTGGAATGGATTAAAAATGGACTCAAGATAACCAGATAGGAGGCTACTGTGGGGTCCAGGCAGGATATGATGGGGCTTGGACTAGGGTGGTAGTGATGGAGGTGGAGAGAAGGGGCTGAACTCTGGATAATTCTGAAGATAAATTAGACTGGACCTGCTGATGGGTTGGATATTGGGTGTGAGGGAGAGAAGAGCGATGGAGGACTCAAGGGTTTCTTCTGCATTTATTCATTAGAAAATGCAATGACCTTTATACAAGCACGGAGAGGTAAAGATTGATAAGACACAATTAGTGCCTTCAGGGAGCGAAGTCAGATTTCTAGACTTTGGGGGGCAAGTACAACGTGCTGTGAGGTGGGCAGGATGAGAACAGCTTGTTCTGTACTTGGGACTTAAGGAAGGTTTTAGTTTGGGCTTGAAGGCAGAATAAGAGTCCACTAGATGCAGAAAGTAGGAAAGAGTAGGAGGATTGGTTCAAGATGGCAGAGCAGAAGGATGTGCACTCATCTTCTGCCAGAGCACCAAAACTGCAACTAGCTGTTGAACCACCATCAGCAGGAAGACACTAAAACCCACCAAAAAAGATAAACCCATCCAAGCACAAAGGAGAAGCTGTAACAAAATGGTAACAATGACAACAAAACAAAATCCTATACCTGCCGAGTAGGTGACCCACAAATCGGAGAACAATAATATCAAAGAGGTTCTTGTACCATTGTCAAGATGCTGGGGTTCTGGCCAAGGGACTGGAAATCCCCAGAGAAGCTGACGTTGAAGGCCAGAGGGATTTAATTACAGGAGTTTCATGGGACTGGGGGAAACAGAGACTCCACTCTTGGAGGGCACAAACAAAATCTTGTGTGCACCAGGACCCAAGGAAAAGGGTCAGTGACCCCACAGGAGACTGAGACAGACCTACCTGTGAGTGTCTGAGGGTCTCCCCGGAGGCATGGCTTGACAGTGGCCCACCATGGGGACAGGGGCACTGGCAGCAGCAGTCCTAGGAGATGTATCTTGGCATAAGTCCTCTTGGAGGTCACCAACAGCCAATAAACTCCAGGACTGGGTTACCTCAGGCCAAACTAACAGGGAGGGAGTACAGCCCCACCCATCAGCAGAGAACTGAATTAAAGTTTTACTGAGCACAGCCTGGAGAAGGCAATGGCACCCCACTCCAGTACTCTTGCCTGGAAAATCCCATGGTTGGAGGAGCCTGGTGGGCTACAGTCCATGGGGTCATGAAGAGTCAGACACGACTGACCAACTTCACTTTCACTTTTCACTCTCATGCATTGGAGAAGGAAATGGCAACCCACTCCAGTGTTCTTGTCTGGAGAATCCCAGGGACGGGGGAGCCTGGTGGGCTGCCATCTACGGGGTCGCACAGAGTCAGACAAGACCGAAGCGAATTAGCAGCAGCAGCAGAGCACAGCCCTACCCTCCAAGCAAGACCCAGTTTCCCCCCCACGCCACCCCCCAGTCAGTCCCTCCCATCAGGAAGTTTACAAAAGCCTAAATGGCTGTCTGGGGAGGCCTTACAAATAGCTGTGAAAAGAAGAGAGGCGAAAAGCCAAGGAGAAAAGGAAAGATATAAGCATCTGAATGCAGAGTTCCAAAGAATAGCAAGAAGAGATAAGAAAGCCTTCTTCAGCGATCAATGCAAAGAAATAGAAGAAAACAACAGAATGGGAAAGACTAGAGATCTCTTCAAGAAAATTAGAGATACCAAGGGAACATTTCATACAAATATGGGCTCAATAAAGGACAGAAATGGTATGGACCTAACGGAAGCAGAAGATATTAAGAAGAGGTGGCAAGAATACACAGAAGAACTGTACAAGAAAGATCTTCATGACCCAGATAATCATGATGGTGTGATCACTAATCTAGAGCCAGACATCCTGGAATGTGAAGTCAAGTGGGCCTTAGAAAGCATCACTATGAACAAAGCTAGTGGAGGTGATGGAATTCCAGTGGAGCTGTTTCAAATCCTGAAAGATGATGCTGCGAAAGTGCTGCACCCAATATGCCAGCAAATTTGGAAGTCTCAGCAGTTGCCACAGGACTGGAAAAGGTCAGTTTCCATTCCAATCTCAAAGAAAGGCAATGCCAAAGAATGCTCAAACTACTGCACAATTGCACTCATCTCACACGCCAGTCAAGTAATGCTCAAAATTCTCCAAGCCAGGCTTCAGCAATATGTGAACCGTGAACTTCCTGATGTTCAAGTTGGTTCTAGAAAAGGCAGAGGAACCAGAGGTCAAATTGCCAACATCCGCTGGATCATGGAAAAAGCAAGAGAGTTCCAGAAAAACGTCTATTTCTGCTTTATTGACTATGCCAAAGCCTTTGACTGTGTGGATCACAATAAACTGTGGGAAATTCTGAGAGAGATGGGAATACCAGACCACCTGACCTGCCTCTTGAGAAGTCTGTATGCAGGCCAGGAAGCAACAGTTAGAACTGGACATGGAACAACAGACTGGTTCCAAATAGGAAAAGGAGTATGTCAAAGCTGTATATTGTCACCCTGCTTATTTAACTTCTATGCAGAGTGCATCATGAGAAACGCTGGACTGGAAGAAACACAAGCTGGAATCAAGATTACTGGGAGAAATATCAATCACCTCAGATATGCAGATGACACCACCCTTATGGCAGAAAGTGAAGAGCAGCTAATAAGCCTCTTGATGAAAGTGAAAGAGGAGAGTGAAAAAGTTGGCTTAAAGCTCAACATTCAGAAAACGAAGATCATGTCATCTGGTCCCATCACTTCATGGGAAATAGATGGGGAAACAGTGGAAACAGTGTCAGACTTTATTTTTTTGGGCTCCAAAATCACTGCAGATGGTGATTGCAGCCATGAAATTAAAAGACGCTTACTCCTTGGAAGAAAAGTTATGACCAACCTAGATAGCATATTCAAAAGCAGAGACATTACTTTGCCGACTAAGGTCCGTCTAGTCAAGGCTATGGTTTTTCCAGCAGTCATGTATGGATGTGAGAATTGGACTGTGAGGAAAGCTGAGTGCTGAAGAATTGATCCTTTTGAACTGTGGTGTTGGAGAAGACTCTTGAGACTCCCTTGGACTGCAAGGAGACCCAACCAGTCCATTCTGAAGGAGATCAGCCCTGGGATTTCTTTGGAAGGAATGATGCTAAAGCTGAAACTCCAGTACTTTGGCCACCTCATGCAAAGAGTTGACTCATTGGAAAAAACTTTAATGCTAGGAGGGATTGGGGGCAGGAGGAGAAGGGGATGACCGAGGATGAGATGGCTGGATGGCATCACTGACTCAATGGATGCGAGTCTGAGTGAACTCCGGGAGTTGGTGATGGACAGGGAGGCCTGGCGTGCTGCAATTCATGGGGTCTCAAAGAGTCGGACACGACTGAGCGACTGAACTGAGCTTATCCTCATCCACCAGAGGACAGACAGAAGAAATAAGAACTACGACCCCGTCAGCCTCCATAATTAATACCACAATCACAGAAAGCTACCCAAAATGAAAAGAAATAGGATTATGTCCCAGATGAAGAAACAAGATAAATCCCTAGAAAAACAACTAAATGAAGTGGAGATAGGCAACCTTCCAGAAAAAGAATTCAGAATAATGATAGTGAAGATGATCTAGGATCTCAGAGTAACAATGGAAAAGATATAAGAAATGTTTACCAAAGACCTAAAAGAACTAAAGAACAAACAAACAGAGATGAACAATACACTAGAAAGAATCAACAGCAGAACTGAGGCAGAAGAACAGATAAGTGACCTGGAAGACAGAATGGTGGAAATTAATACTGCAAAACAGATCACAGAAGAATGAAAAGAAGCGAAGACAGCCCAAGAGACCTCTGGGACAACACTAAATATTGTCCAAGATTTGCATTATAGGGGTCCCAGAAGGAAAAGAGAGAAAGGACCCAAGAGAAGATTGGAACAGATGATAGCTGAAAACTTCCTGAACACAGAAAAGGGAATAGTCAGCCAGGAGCACAGGAGTCCCAGGCAGCATAAACCCAGGGAGGACACACGGAGACACATGGTAATCAAACTGAGAAAATCTAAAAGACAAAGATAAAATATTAAAAGCAACAAGGAAAAGAAAGGCAAATAACACACAAGGGAAATCCCATAGGATACTAGCTTACTTCTCAACAGAAACACTACAAGCCAGAAGGGAATGGCATAATAAATTCCAAGTGATGAAAGGGAAGAACCTACAACCAAGAATACTCCACCCAGCAAGACATCTTAGCAAATTCAATGGAGAAATCAAAGCTTTTCAGACAAACAAGAGTTAAGAGAATTCAGCACCACTCAACCAGTTTTACAACAAAGGAACTTCTCTAGGCAGGACACACAAGAGAAGGAATAGAGCTACAAAAATAAACCCGAAACTATTAACAAAACGGTGACAGGATGATACATATCTCTAATTACTTTAAATGTAAATGGATTAAGTGCACCAACCAAAGACATAGACTGGTGAAGGTGAAAGTGAAGTCACTCAGTTGTGTCCGACTCTTCGGGACCCTGTGGACTGTAGCCCACCAGGCTCCTCTGTCCATGGGATTCTCCAGGCAAGAATACTGGAGTGGGTTGCCATTTCCTTCTCCAGGGATCTTCCCAACCCAGGGATCGAATCTGGGTCTCCTGCATTGCAGGCAGACACTTGATCCTCTGAGCCACCAGGGAACATGTGGGTGGGGTGGGTACAAAAACAAGACCCATATATATGCTGTCTACAAGAGACCTACCTCAGACCAATGGACACTTACAGACTGAGAGTAAGGGAGTGGGAAAAGGTATGTCACACAAAAGGAAATCCTAAGAAAGCTGGAGTAGCAATACTCATATCAGACAAAATAGACTCTAAAACAAAGACTGTTTTAAAAGGCAAAGAAGGACACTGTACAGGAGGGAAAATGGCAGGGCATGAGTGACACAGCCCAAGGATGCAGCATAAACAGGTTAGAATCGAATGGGAGCAAGATGGCAGACAAGACCTGACCTTGGTCCTCAATCAGCAAGTGAAATGACACGCCCAGAGGTGCCATGACAGTTCAGGGCACCGTTAAAAGACCAAGGAGTGGGTGGTGGCCCAAATGCTGGGAATCTCTGCCTCTTCCCCAAAACAGCTGGGATAATCCTCCCACTCATTAGCATAGGAAATTACCCAGCCTATGAAAACCAACCACACCATATTTTGCAGCCACACCCACCCACATGTTCCCTGGTGGCTCAGAGGATCAAGTGTCTGCCTGCAATGCAGGAGACCCGGATTCGATCCCTGGGTTGGGAAGATCCCCTGTAGAAGGAAATGGCAACCCACTCCATTATTCTTGCCTGGAGAATCCCATGGACAGAGGAGCCTGGCAGGCTACAGTCCACGGGGTAGCGAAGAGTCGGACACGACTGAGCGACTTCCCTTTCACTTTTCACTCACCTTTTGTGTGGCTCACACTCTCTCTGTAGAGTGTGCTTCTCTCTGAATCTGAGTAAATCCATTTCTTACCTATCACTTTGTCTTTCACTGAATTCTTTCTGTGATGAGACATCAAGAATCTGAGCTTTATTAGGCCTCAAAACCAGGTACTGTGGGTTTTGGTTGGGTTTGAGTCCCAAGCAGGATTTTGGCTGGGTTCGGGTCCCAGCCAAGTGGGTTCAAGTTCCAAGCAGGGTTTTGGCTGGGTTTGAGTCCCAGCAGATAGGTTCAGATCCCAACTGGAGGTAAACAGTTTCAACACTATATGATGATCAAGGGTTCAATCCAAGAAGATATAACAATTATAAATATATATGCACCCAACATAGGAGCACCTCAATATGTAAGGCAAATACTAACACACATAAAGGGAGAAATCAACAGTAACGTAATAATAGTGGGAACATTTAATACTCCACTTTCATCAATGGGCAGATCATCCAGACAGAAAATTAATAAGGAAATGCAGGCCTTAAATGATACTTTAGACTAGCTGGACTTAACTGGTATTTGTAGAATATTCCGTCCAAAAGCAGCAGCCTACACATTCTTCTCCAGTTCACTTGGAGCATTCTCTAAGATTGACCACATGCTGGGCCACAAGAAGAGCCTTGGTAAATTTAAGAAAATCGAAATTGTATCAAGTATCTTTTCTGATCACAATGCTATGAAATTAGAAATAAACTACAATACAAAAACACAAAACTCTAAGAAATACAAACACACAGTGACTAAACAATATGCTGCTAAACAACCGCTGGTTCACCAAAGAAATCAAAGGACAAAAAAAACCTAGAGACAAATGAAAACAAAAGCACAATAGTCCAAAACTTATGGGAGGCAGCAAAAGCTGTTCTAACAGGGAAGTGTACAGCCATACAATCTTACCTCAAGAAACAAGCAAAATCTCAAATACACAGCCTAACACCTAAGACAATTAGAGAGAGAACAAACAAAACCTACAGTTAGTAGAAGGAAGGAAATCATAAAGATCAGAGCACAAATAAATGAAATTGAGACAAAGAAAATAATTGTGAGGATCAATGAAACTAAAAGCTGGTTCTTTGAAAAGATGAACAAAATTGATAAACCTTTAGCCAGACTCATCAAGAAAAAGGTGGAGAGGACTCAAATCAATAAAATAAGAAATGAAAAAGAAGTTACAACTGACTCCACAGAATTACGAAGGATCCTAAGAGACTACTAGGAACAACTGTATGCCAATAAAATGTACAACCTGGAAGAAATGGGCAAATTCTCAGAAAGGTACAGTCTATCCAGACTGAACCAGCAAGAAACAGAAAATATGAACAGACCAATCACAAGCACTGAAACTGAAACCATGATTAAAAATCTCCTAACAAACAAAAGTCCAGGACCTGATGGCTTCACAGGCAAATTTTATCCAAAGTTTAGAGAAGAGTTAGCACCTATCCTTCTGAAACTGCTGCAAAAAGTCACAGAGGAAGGAAAAACATCTCAATTCATTTTATGAGGAAACCATCACCCTGATACCAAAACCAGACAAAGATGCCACAAAAAAAGAAAATTATAAGCCAATATCACTTATGAACATAGATGCAAAATTCCTCAACAAAATACCAGCAATCTGTATTCTACAATACATTAAAAAGATCATACACCACGATCAAGTGGGATTCATCCCAAGGATGCAAGGATTTTTCAACATCTACAAGTAAATATGATATACCACATCAACAAACTGAAGAATAAAAAACATGATTATCTCAATAGATGCAGAAAAATCTTTTGACAAAATTCAGCTCCCATTTATGATAAAAACTTTCCAGAAAGTGGGCATAGAGGGTACAACATACCTCAACATAATAAAGGCCATATATGAAAAACCTATAGCTAGCATCATACTCAATGGTGAAAAGCTGAAACCATTCCCTGTAAGATCAGGAACAAGACAAGGACACCTCTTTTCACCACTTTTATTCTACATAGTTTTGGAAGCCCTAGCTACAGCAGAGAAGAAAAAGAAGTAAAGGGAATCCAAAGTAGAAAAGAAGTTAAACTGTCACTGTTTGCAGCTAACATGATCCTACACACAGAAAATCCTAAAGATACTACCAGAAAACTGCTAGATAGAACTCATCAATGAGTTTGGTAAAGTTGCAGGTTACGAAATTAATACACAGAAATCTGTTGTATTTCTATACACTACCAATGAAAGATCGGAAAGAGAAATTGAAGAAGCAATTCCATTTACCACTGCATCAAAAGGAATGAAATATCTAGGAATAAGCCTACCTAAGGAGGCAAAAGACCTGTACTCCAAAAACTATAAGATGCTGGTGCAAGATATCAAAAAAGACAACTAGATGGAAAGATATACCATGTTTGTGGATTGGAAGAATCATTATTGTCAAAATGACAATACCACCCAAAGCATTCTACAGATTCAATCAAATCCCTATTAAATTACTGATGGTATTTTCCACAGAACTAGAAGAGAAAATCTTAAAATTTGTAGAGACACAGAAGACTCCAAATAGCCAAAGCAATCTTGGAAAAGAAAAATGGAGCTGGAGGAATCATGCTCCCTGACTTCAGACTATACTACAAAGCTACAGTCATCAAAATAGTGTGGCACTGGCATAAAAACAGAAATATAGATCAATGGATCAGGATAGAAAACTCAGAAATAAGCGCAGCACCTGTGGTCAATTAATCTATGACAAAATGGGCAAGACTACACAATGTTGGAAAGACAGTCTCTTCAACAAATGCTGTTGGTAAAACTGGACAACCATATGTAAAAAAAATAAAATTAGATCATTCCTTAACTCCATATACAAAAATAAGCTTAAAATGGATTAAAGACCTAAATTTGAGACTGGCTACTATAAAACTCCTAGGGGAAAACATAGGCATAATGCTCTCTGACATAAGTCACAGCAACATCTTTTTTCAGTCTATCTCCCAGAAAAATGGAAATAAAAGCAAAAATAAACAAATGGGACCTAGTCAAACTCAAAAGCTTTTGCACAACAAAGGAAATAAAAAACAAAATGAAAAGACAACTCACAGATTGGGAGAAAATATTTGCAAATGATGTGACTAATAAGGTATTAGTCTCCAAAATTTAATAGCATTAAAACAAACAACCCACTGAAAAAGTGGGCAGAAGACCTGAATAGTCATTTCTCCAAAGAGGATAAACATATGGCCAATATTATGGCAGAAAGTGAAGAGGAACTAAAAAGCCTCTTGATGAAAGTGAAAGAGGAGAGTGAAAAAGCTGGCTTAAAGCTCAACATTCAGAAAACGAAGATCATGACATCTGGTCCCATCACTTCATGGGAAATAGATGGGGAAACGGTGTCAGACTTTATTTTGGGGGGCTCCAAAATCACTGCAGATGGTGACTGCAGCCATGAAATTGAAAGACGCTTACTCCTTGGAAGAAAAGTTATGACCAACCTAGACAGCATATTCAAAAGCAGAGACATTACTTTGCTGCCTAAGGTCTGTCTAGTCAAGGCTATGGTTTTTCCTGTGGTCATGTATGGATGTGAGAGTTGGACTGTGAAGAAGGCTGAGCACCGAAGAATTGATGCTTTTGAACTGTGGTGTTGGAGAAGACTCTTGAGAGTCCCTTGGACTGCAAGGAGATCCAACCAGTCCATTCTGAAGGAGATCAGCCCTGGGATTTCTTTGGAAGGAATGATGCTAAAGCTGAAACTCCAGTACTTTGGACACCTCATGCCAAGAGCTGACTCATTGGAAAAGACTTTGATGCTGGGAGGGATTGGGGGCAGGAGGAGAAGGGGATGACAGAGGATGAGATGGCTGGATGGCATCACTGACTCAATGGATGTGAATTTGAGTGAACTCCGGGAGTTGGTGATGGACAGGGAGGCCTGGCGTGCTGCGATTCATGGGGTCGCAAAGAGTCGGACACAACTGAGGGACTGAACTATACTGAATATGCATGTGAAAAGATCTTCAGTATCGCTAGTTATTAGAGTAATGCAAATCAAAACTATGATCACCTCACACTAGTCAGAATAGCTATCATCAAAAAAATCCAGAAACTAACAAATGTTCTTTTTTACTTAGCCATTTAAAAAACGAAACAATGCCATCTGCAGCAACATGGTTGGACCTAGAGTGTCATACTGTGTGAAGTCGGACAGAGAAGGAGGAATATCATACAACATACCTTATATGTGGAATTAAAAAAAAAAGTGATACAAATTAATTTACCTACAAAATTAGAAGAAATGCACAGACTCAGAAAACTAACTTGTGGTTGCTGGAGAGAAGGGATAGTTAGGGAATTTGGGAAGGTCATGTACACACTGGTCTATTTAAAATGGATAACCAACAAAGGCCTATTGTATAGCACGTGGAACTCTGCCCAATGCTCTGTGCCAGCCTGAATGGCGGGGGGGTGGGGGTGGGGTTTGGGGAAGAATGGATACATGAATATGTTTGGCTGAGTTCCTTTGCTGCTCACCTGAAACTGCCACAACATCGTTAATCAGCTATACTCCAATGCAAGATGTTTTTGCTGTTAAAAAAAAAAATGTAGTAAAGAATATTCAAGAAAGTGGGATCAGCAAGAGCCCAGTGGGTTGTGGAAATGGTAAGGAGTACCCGCCTGGGCTCATGATGGAGAAGGAGGTTGGGAAGGCAGGTTGGGTGCCTAGGAACTGTGGGTATCAACCAAGGAGTGAAAACTTCAACCTACAGACAGTGGGGAGGGTTTAAACGCAGGAAAGTGACAAGGGTGCTTCCCCCTCCTTCACTAAGAAGTGAGTAAATCCCCTGACGCTGGAACTAAAACTTACTGTCTGCTGTCTGTTTTAGATTCCTATATCATGAAATGAAATTTCTTTTTATCTTACTGGTTTTGGAAAGGAGAAACACTATTGCTCTCAGGGCAGACAAATACTATTAATCTTGCAGTTAATTAATAATAATTGAACATCTGCTATGTGCCAGGCACTGTGTTCTTTGCTGGGAATCCAGAATCAACAAGGATGATGGTCTTTCCCTTAGGTTCTTGTTATATGAGGCAGATACAGAACAAATGATTTCAAATATGATGCATTATCAAAAGAAGAGCGTAAAAAAGTGAAAGCTGCTACAGAAACATTTAATGGGGGAGCTGACCTCATTTAGGGGTTCAGGAAAGCTCCCTGCCAAAATGGTCTTCAATTGAAAACTAGATTAATTATAGTTTTATTATTAGCAGCAATATCATCCCCTATTTCCTTAATAATTAGCCTTTTTCTCTCAAGTGGTTGCTTCTCTTCCACCTTCAATCATGTTCAGTTCTTGCCTACCTTGGAAAAAGGAAGAAAAAACAATCTCTCACACGTATACACCCCAAACTAAGCTCCTCTGTTTTTCAGAGTCAGCCACACAAACCTGACTCCTGTGCATTCATATTTGCACACAATTATTTGTTTGCTCAAGTTTTGTGCTATGTGCATAGTGTATGAGAGGCTCCAAATAGTCTATCCAAGCACGTGAGGAGTAGAGCAATGGAAGAGGAGGCAATGGCGAGCTTCTTCATTTGCAGGCATGTGAAGGAGTTCATTCATTACTCAGGTGTCGGAGAACCACTGGAGGGTTTGAGCCCGACTTTGTAATGTCGGTGTTCATGAACACCCGTGAAAAAGCATGGATGGAGATGTAGAATCGAGGTGGTGTAGAGTTAAATCCTAGCTTTACTACTGACTGGCTGTGTGACTCTGGGCAAAGTACTCAACTTCTCTGAGCCTAAGTGATATAATAACTTTCTCAGATATCTACTATGGAACTTAAGATTACCCAAACTTTTGTAGACATTAAACAAGCATCTATTACAGCTTTTGGCACATAGTAAGCACTTGTAAATAATAAAGATAATGGTAAAAAGCAACTAACATTCACCGGGCACTTACTATTGTGCTAAATGTTGTATGTGCATTCTGTCATTCAAATTTCACAACATATCTTCGATGTAGATACTGGCATTATCTCCATTACATAGATGAGGAAACTGAGCCTCAGAGAGGTTAACTGGCTTGTTCAGAGATTGTCCTCTTCCACCCTTTTAGCCTTTCTGTAACTTTTACAGTTCCCATGAGGAGTAAAAAGGCAAGGTGAGTTTTATCTCGTTTCTCATATATCCTGTAGAAGATGCTGAGAGCAGAGCTACGGCCCCAGAGAAGGATGAACAAATACAGATCCTAGTAGATCCGTCTCCTGGATAATTCACCTGAGAAGGAACCAGAGCCCACAAAGCATCCATCCACACAGTGTTTGCCTCCTTAAAAAAGATAGTTCTCAATGGATTCTGAAAAAGACTGTCTAGGGATTTTTTCTCTGCACACAAAGTCCCTGATCTTCCTAGAAACAAACAATAAGTATCAATTTCTGCAGCATTTTGGTCTCATACATACTGTTCAATTTCCAGCAGGTTTAATTTTGTTTTAGCAAGATAAGACTCTTTTGTTGGAGTCTCTTTTTCAGAAATGAAACTGAACTGAGAAGAAATACCAGAAACTCTATTTGACTATCACTGCAGTGGATGGTTTATCAGCCCCCAGATTTTCCCGGGTCTGCACAAGGAGAAAACCCACCACCCGTGTCGGCAAGCCTGCAGGGGGCGCTAGTACAGTGACTGGATGGGGCTGCCGACAGGAGGGGACCAGAAGCTTTGGGGAAAGAACTTCGCAGCTGAGTGCAGAGGGGTCGGCGGTGATGCCGACTCGGAGCTGAGGGCCAAACTTGTGCAGCGGCTCCTTCTGCTCAATACCCATTTGCTGCCAAGGAAGGAGCAGCTCCCTGGGCCGTGCACGCAGCTGGAACCCAAACACTCGGCCGCAGTTGTTTCACACGAGCAGACGTTCAGCTTCAGTGTTGTCTCCTCACACAGGCCTCTCTCACCACTTTGCCCAAAGGGGCCATTTTCTTTATTTAGGCTCCTTTTCTTCTTTCACAGTGTTTACCCCAATTTGTGTGTCTCTCTTCCTCCAATATAAATCCTATTAGACAGTGATCTGTCTTGTCCGCTGTTACAACTTCATTATCTAACACAGCTGTGGGCTCATACTGGGTGTTCAATGAATAGCCCTTGAATGAAAGATGAGTATCACTTAGAGATCACTCACTCTCCTCTCCTAAAGGTGTAACTGCAGCCAACCACTGTAATTTAGAGAAATGTGGAAAGCTGGTATACTTGAAATAAATGTATATGTATCAATGTCTGTATCTATAGGTAATATCACTCAATATTATACAACTCTTATTTAGTTACATTTTATTGCATTACTGTCTTGCTAAATGAAAAAAAGTAAAGATATTCCACGTCATGTACAATATGTAGGAAAAATTTTGTACGAATTGCTAAAACCTTGTTATTCAAGCTGTTCCATGGACCAGCAATATTGGCATCACCTGAGAGCTTGTTGAAAATGCAGAATCTCAGGCCTCAATCTCAGATTCAAGGAATAAGAATTTGCATTTTGAAAATCAATCCTTTGTCAGTTGTTTCATTTGCTATTATTTTCTCCCATTCTGAGGGGGTGTCTTTTCACCTTGTTTATAGTTTTCTTTGCTGTGCAAAAGCTTTGAAGCTTAATTAGATTTCACTTATTTTATTTCTGTTTTTAATTGCATTATTCTAGGAGGTAGGTCATAGAGGATCTTGCTATGATTATGTCAAGGAATGTCCTGCCTATGTTTTCAGCTCATGGAGCTTACTACCAGAAAAACAACCCAAACAAAATGTGGGCAGAAGACCTAAACAGACATTTCTCCTAAGAAGATATACACATGGCTAACAAACACATGAAAAGATGCTCAACATTGCTCATTATGAGAAATGCAAATCAAAACTACAAACAGGTATCACCTCACATCAGTGAGAATGGCCATCATCAAAAAATCTACAAACAATAAATGCTGGAGAGGGTGTGGAGAAAAGAACCCTCTTGCATTGTGGTGGGAATGTAAATTGATACAACAACTATGGAGAAAAGTATGGAGATTTCTTAAAAAAATAAGGACTAAAACTTCCATATGACCCAACAATCCTACTACTGGGCATATACCCTGGGGATACGATAAATGAAAAAGACATATGTACCCCAATGTTTATTGCAGCACTACTTATAATACCTAGGACATGGAAGCAATCTAGATATCCACTGACAGATAAATGGATCAAAAAATTGTGGTATATATACATATAATCGACTATTACTCAGCCATAACAAGGAATAAATTTGAGTCAGTTCTAAAGAGGTGGGTGAACCTAGAGCCTATTATACACAGGGAAGTAAGTCATAAAGAGAAAAACAAATATCATACATTAATGCATATATATGGAATCTAGAAAGATGGTACTGATGAACCTATTTGCAGGGCATCAGTGGAGACGCAGACATAGAGAACAGACTGTGGACACAGTGGGGAAAGGGGAGAGTGGGACAAACTGAGAGAGAGCAGTATGGAAACATACACAGATGTAAAACAGATAGTAGGGCATTGCTGTATGTCACAGGGAACGTAACCCTGGTGCTCCGTGACAACCTAGAGGAGCAGGATGGGGTGGGGGTAGGTTCAGGCAGGACAGGATATGGGTAATACCTATTGCTAGCTCATGTTGATGTATGGCAGACATCAACATAATACTACAAGCAATTATCCTCCAATTCAAAAAAAAAAGAGAACCTGTACTTCAATGAGTTCCCTAGCTTGAGAAGGCAATGGCACCCCACTCCAGTACTCTCTCTTGCCTGGAAAATCCTATGGACAGAGGAGCCTGGTAGGCTGCAGTCCATGGGGTCGCGAAGAGTCAGACACGACTGAGCAACTTCATTTTCACTTTTCACTTTCATGCATTGGAGAAGGCAATGGCAACCCACTCCAGTGTTCTTGCCTGGAGAATCCCAGGGAAGGGGGAGCCTGGTGGGTTGCCCTCTATGGGGTCACACAGAGTCGGACACGACTGAAGCGACTTAGCAGCAGCAGCAGCAGCCTGAGAAACTGCTCTCAAAGATTCAGTTTAGCCTGTGAGATCGTTCTGTGAACTGCAGGGGGTGCTTTTCCAAAGAGGAAAAGGAGTAATAGTGGTGTCCAGAGTGCTGAAGTGAATGATGGTTCAAGGATGAATAAGAAACTCTGTGCCTCCCAGGCAGGCTTTTGCTTGTGAATGCTAGAGAGAGACTACTGGCTAAGCTAGCGGTGTTTTAACCAAGCATAAGTCATGCCATGTTACTGGTGTATTAACTCTCAGTGTTTCATTCAGGGCAGGAGAGCAATCATCCCCGTCTACCCCAGGTATGACTGGAGAGAGGGTATCTGAGTGAAGTGTTGATAGAAGTGCTCTTTAATTTTTATAAATGATTTGATGGTTAATACTAATAGGACTTCTTAAAAAGGAAGTTATCTGGCTCTTGTTATTAAGAACTTGAGCCTGTTTATCCAGTTATATTCCTGAGGCCGTCAGCTGTCCAAAAACCACCTCTCAGCACCTGGTTCCTGTTATTTTCTGGCAACCACTTGAGGGAAAATGGTGACAAGCTCTTCCCTGAAAAGCTGTTACCAAAAAACCTCAATTCTCTAAAATGGTAGATGTGGTGAGTGATGGGGATAATAAGTGGTCTGATCGCTCGCACTTGAATTGATTGATTAAATAAGCATTTGTTCAGTGCCCAAAGGTGCCAGTGTGGGGCCAGTGCTGGGAATCAAGACTAATAAAGCCAGATTCCAGCTTTCAATGGGATTATGTGACTTCCAGACAAATCTCTTCCTGGCCTGGTGAAAAACCAGGAATTCCCTCTCTCTTTAATCAATTTACTCTGTGCCCTAGGTCAACAGGAGGATCAATGGCAGTGAGAAAATCTTGTTCTTTTTCATCTGGAAAATTAAACCTCCTTCCCAAAATGTCCTTAGTCACTGATCCTCATCAGTGAGGATAATCTTTCCTTTACTCTGAGCAGGCTGTTTTTATTTTGTAGGCCTTCAGAGCAGAAAGAAAAATCATTTCTGAAGCTTCCTTTTCTGGTGAATGTGCCTGGCACACTGTTGCTAAACAGGCAATGAATCATAATAAATGGAAATAGTCGCTCATGGCATGATCTGATTGAGTCGTTTAAACGATCACTTTGTGTTGACAAAGGGTAGGGTGATTATGCCAGAGGAATTCAAAGGTGCTTGAAACAAATGAACTGGAGAAATTGCTTGAAAAATGTAGGGAGGTCCTTGCAGGGCAACAGCTTCCTGCATTCTGGCTCAGCCTTGAAGTCTATACACCCCGGCGGATGAGTAATTAAGATGCTGCTAATTCTTTGGCCTCTACCCTTGGTGGAGTGGACCCGACCGCATACTTGCCACCTGAGATTTGCTTTCTGAATCTGCAATTTTGAGAGATGAACCTCATAGTGACCTGCTAATACTGTTCCACAGGTTGGGGGACTAATCTTCACAATAATGTGTCGAGTCATTTAGAGGACCACTCCCAGCACATGTGCAGCCGTTCTAACACAGATATTAGACTTTAACAGGCAAGTTATTATTCATAATGATAATAATTCCTGCAAATGGGCTGCTTTTGCCAGTACATTCCCTAGCCATCCCACTGTTGCTCTTAGGGCACTTGTCTAGGGCTTGTGGGTAACAGTTATTTTTGTATGTATTTTGTATGTATGTATTCCCAGAGAGCAGGTGACTTCCCTTGAGTCACCTCACATGCAGGAAGGAGTTAGAGCACAATGCTAGTTCTTTCCCATTCTCTCCCCAGGCCATCACACAGGATGCGCTGCGCGGCCTGGCATGGACTGGAGGAGGACAGGCGTCCCCTGGTGGACTCCTGGCTGAACCGCCTCCTCACAGTTCATCCTGGGGTGGAACCTGGGCGCCTCATTCTACATTTTGCTCAACTTTCCCTGGGTTGGCAAGCTCACCCCCTTGAGTTCATATGGTGGTTCCTACACTGGGGAGGTCAGGTTCAAGGTCAGAAGGGGTGACCTCGTCCAAGGTAAGGAGCAGCGGCTGCACTTTGCTGAGCAGCTGTGAAGAGATACCCCACATCCAAGCTAAGAGAAACCCAAGTAAGATGGTAGGTGTTATGAGAGGGCATCAGAGGGCAGACACACTGAAACCATAATCACAGAAAACTAGCCAATCTGATCACATGGACCACAGCTTTGTCTAACTCAGTGAAACTAAGCCATGCCGTGTGGGGCCACCCAAGACAGACGGTTCATGGTGGAGAGGTCTGACAGAATGTGGTCCACTGGAGAAGGGAATGGCAAAACACTTCAGTATTCTTGCCTTGAGAACCCCACGAACAGTATGATATGGCAAAAAGATAGGATACTGAAAGAGCAATTCCCCAGGTCAATAGGTGCCCAATATGCTACTGGAGATCAGAGAAGAAATAACTCCAGAAAGAATGAAGGGATGGAGCCAAAGCAAAAACAATATCCAGTTGTGGATGTGACTGGTGATAGAAGCAAGGTCCAATGCTGTAAAGAGCAATATTGCAAAGGAACCTGGAATGTTAGGTCCATGAATCAAGGCACATTGGAAGTGGTCAAACAGGAGATGGCAAGAGTGAATATCGACATTCCAGGAATCAGCAAACTAAGATGGACTGGAATGGGTGAATTTAAACTCAGATAACCATTATATCTACTACTGCGGGCAGGAATCCCTCAGAAGTAATGGAGTAGCCATCATGGTCAACAAAAGAGTCCGAAATGCAGTACTTCAATGCAATCTCAAAAACAACAGAATGATCTCTGTTCATTTCCAAGGCAAAGCATTCAATATCACAGTAATCCAAGCCTATACCCCAACCAGTAATGATGAAGAAGCTGAACTTGAACGGTTCTATGAAGACCTACAAGATCTTTTAGAACTAACACCCCCAAAATATGTCCTTTTCATTATAGGGGACTGGAATGCATAAGGAAGTAGTCAGGAAACACCTGGAGTAAACAGGTAAATTTGGCTTTGGAGTACAGAATGAAGCAATTCAAAGTCTAATAGAGTTTTGCCAGGAGAACGCACTGGTCATAGCAAACACCCTCTTCCAACAACACAAGAGAAGACTCTACACATGGACATCACCAGATGGTCAACACCGAAATCAGACTGATTATATTCTTTGCAGCCAAAGATGGAGAAGCTCTATACAGTCAGCAAAAACAAGACCGGGAGATGACTGTGGTTCAGATCATGAACTCCTTATTGCCAAATTCAGACTTAAATTGAAGAAAGCAGGGAAAACCACTAGACCATTCAGGTATGACCTAAATCAAATCCCTTACAATTCTACAGTGGAAGTGAGACATAGATTTAAGGGACTAGATCTGATAGATAGAGTGCCTGATGAACTATGGATGGAGGTTCATGACATTGTACAGGAGACAGGGATCAAGACCATCCCCATGGAAAAGAAATGCAAAAAAGCAAAATGGCTGCCTGAGGAGGCCTTACAAATAGCTGTGAAAAGAAGAGAAGTGAAAAGCAAAGGAGAAAAGGAGAGATATAAGCATCTGAATGCAGAGTTTCAAAGAATAGCAAGGAGAGATAAAACATCCTTCCTCAGCAATCAGTGCAAAGAAATAGAGGAAAACAATGAAATGGGAAAGACTAGAGATCTCTTCAAGAAAATTAGAGATACCAAGGGAACATTTCATACAAAGATGGGCTCAATAAAGGACAGAAATGGTATGGACCTAACAGAAGCAGAAGATATTAAGAAGAGGTGGCAAGAAGACACAGAAAAACTGTACAAAAAAGATCTTCACAACCCAGATAATCACGTTGGTGCGATCACTCACCTAGAGCCAGACATCCTGGAATATGGTGCTTATTTAAGCATCACTACAAACAAAGCTAGTGGAGGTGATGGAATTCCAGTTGAGCTCTTTCAAATCCTGAAAGATGATGCTATGAAAGTGCTGTACTCAATATGCCAGCAAATTTGGAAAACTCAGCAGTGGCCACAGGACTGGAAAAGGTCAGTTTTCATTCCAATCTCAAAGAAAGGCAATGCCAAAGAATGCTCAAACTACTGCACAATTGCACTCATTTCACATGCTAGCAAATGCTCAAAATTCTCCTAGCCAGGCTTCAGGAATACATGAATCGTGAATTTCCTGATGTTCAAGCTGGTTTTAGAAAAGGCAGAGGAACCAGAGATCAAATTGCCAACATCCGCTGGATCATGGAAAAAGCAAGAGAGTTCCAGAAAAACATCTACTTCTGCTTTATTGACTATGCCAAAGCCTTTGACTGTGTGGATCACAATAAACTGTGGAAAATTCTGAATACCAGACCACCTGACCTGCCTCTTCAGAAACCTATATGCAGGTCAGGAAGCAACAGTTAGAACTGGACCTGGAACAACAGACTGGTTCCACATAAGAAAAGGAGTACGTCAAGGCTGTATATTTCACCCTGCTTATTTAACTTCTACACAGAGTACATCATGAGAAACGCTGGGCTGGATGAAGCACAAGCTGGAATCAAGATTGCCAGGAGAAATATCAATCACCTCAGCTATGCAGATGACACCACCCTTATGGAAGAAAGTGAAGAGGAACTAAAAGGTCTCTTGATGAAAGTGAGGGAGGAGAGTGAAGAAGTTGGCTTAAAACTCAACATTCATAAAACGAAGATCATGGCATCTGGTCCCATCACTTCATGGGAAATAGATGGGGAAACAGTGGAAACTGTGTCAGACTTTATTTTTTGGGCTTCAAAATCACTGCGGATGGTGATTGCAGCCATGAAATTAAAAGAATTTTACACCTTAGAAGGAAAGTTATGACCAACCTAGATAGCATATTGAAAAGCTGAGACATTACTTTGACAACAACGGTCCATCTAGTCAAGGCTATGGTTTTTCCAGTGGTCATGTATGGATGTGAGAGTTGGATGGTGAAGAAGGGTGAGCGCTGAAAAATTGATGCTTTTGAACTGTGGTGTTGGAGAAGACTCTTGAGAGTCCCTTGGACTGCAAGGAGATCCAACCAGTCCATCCCAAAGGAGGCGAGTCTTGTGTGTTCACTGGGAGGACTGATGCTGAAGCTGAAACTCCAATACCTTGGCCACCTCATATGAAGAGCTGACTCATTGGAAAAGACTGATTCTGGGAGGGATTGGGGGCAGGAAGAGAAGGGGACGACAGAGGATGAGATGGCTGGATGGCATCACCGACTTGGTGGACATGAGTTTGAGTAAATTCTGGGAGTTGGTGATGGACAGGGAGGCCTGGTGTGCTGCGATTCATGGGGCTGCAAAGAGTTGGACATGACTGAGCCACTGAACTGAACCAAACACTGGGAATGAGTGGATCCTCCTCCGCCTGCACTTGAAATATGGTGGGTGGGTTTCTCCCCCAGCAGAGGCACCGTGGACCAGTCCCTGGGCTCTGCAGATGAGACTCAAATTTGAGTTCTTGTAAAGCATGGTAGGTGATTCCAATCAGCAGGTAGAGCAAAGACCTGCTGCCTTAGAAATGCTGACTGGAAGCATTAGTTGGTAATAAGAATCCCTTTTCATCTGAGAAGACTAAGCTGTTTGGTATTTACATCACTGCTCAATAAGGTTGGGCTCAGGTGATCTGCCTCCAATTAAACGGCTTAACTACTAAAGCTGATGGGGTGGAAAGTGAAAGTGAAAGTGAAGTTGCTCAGTCGTGTCCGACTCTTTGCGACCCGTGGACTGTCGCCCACCAAGCTCTTCTGTCCATGGGATTCTCCAGGCAAGAATACTGGAGTGGGTTGCCATGTCCTTCTCCAGGGGATCTTCCCGACCCAGCTCTCCCACATTGCAGGCAGGCATTTTAACCTCTGCACCACCAGGGAAGCCCTTAAATACAAGAATCCAAGTACTAACATCAAAGATTTCAAGGGAGAAAAGGAAGCCAGGTTGAAAGAAGAAGGGGGAGGAGGCGGGAGAGGGGAGGCGAAAGGGGTGGCCTTACAGACGTCTCCTGCCACCTACAGATACCCAGGTGTTATAGGATTTTCCCCTGGGCCTCCAGAGAAGGGAGGACTGGAACTCGGCCCTACCAGGAATCGGATCAGACCAGAACCAGAATTCGAGATCTCTGCCAAGAGGAGGTGATCAGTCTCCAATCCTCAGCTCAGGCTGAGGGCCCTTCAACCAGATTCCTGCATCCAGGACTGGGGGACTAGAAAAACAGGGAAGGACAGGAAGGGTTAAGGAGAGGAAAGAGAGAGGGAAGGGGAGAGAGGGGTGGGGTGGGGTGTTAATCCTTCAGTGGCCTTTCAGGAAGTCATCGGGTCCAGGGATACTGGAGGAGCCTCAAGGTGTGCCTGTGGCTGCCACTGTGCCTACCATAGAGGGAGAGCAGCTGGGGAAACGCTCACGCTCCCCACCCCACCCCCCCCACCACATACTCTGCATCTTCTGATTCCACTATCAGCTGCTTTGCTGAACACACAGGGTATGTTGTTGGGTGAAGACAGAACCATCTCAGGCTGCTTTTAGCACCAGAGACCATGTCACTCCTCACCTGAAACCTGCATGCTTTAACAAAAGCGCCCATGGAAAGAAAAATGCACCCACCATGACCCCTCAGGGCCAGTCACCAGAAACTAATGCTGGGGGTGGAGCGACCTCTGTTGCCAGTCTGCCATGCAAAGCTGCTCAAGAAGGCTCTGGTCAACTTAGAAACCCAGCCCTGTGAATGCCAGCTGCCCGGCTGAGGTCAGAATCTGCCCGACTCCATGCCCTGCTGCCCCTCTCAGTGGCTCCTTTAATGGGCCTCATAGAACCCTGCTTCAAGGGGTGAGGCTGCTGTGCGGAGGAGGTGAGGAGGCCTGGAGGGGATGCAACGAGCAATGGAAGGCCTGAGGAGGTGCCACTGCTCATTTTGCCAGGGCCTTTTTCAAAGCAAAGGATGACTCCGTTATGCATACTCAAAGCAACTGTGAGTACGGAAGACATGGGTCCTAAATGGCTCCTTCTGATCTCAAATCAGTACATTTATTTCAAGTCTTTATCTTTTCTTCCTCTGATATGGTTTTTAGGGAGTTTTGCTCTTAACTCCAAAGAGTCAGGGTCGTGGGGCCTTTGTTCAGGCCCCAGTGGTTGAGGAATATGTTCTTTGGCTACATTTACATGGCTTGATAAATGACCCAAAGAAGAACGAGAGGGCAGTTTCACTGTGCTAATAAAGTGGCAGCTCTTCCCTGTCCTGGCAAACATCGCAGGCCATAAGCCAAGGGGGCTGGCTGCTGTTTTTTAGGACAGTATTCTCTATAAAGGCTGCAAGTCTGGTTAAATTTCAGGAGTCTCTGGAGGGCTGGGGCTGATTAGAAGGGCATGGATTCCTCTGAGCTGTTGTAACACATCTTCTAAAAGTCTGGACTGTGGAGTCCAACTGCCCTGATTCCACTCTCTGATCAGCCTCCCCAGTCAAGGCCAACCAGCACTCTCTACTCCTTGACTTTCTTCTTAGGAAAATGAGAGGAAGGGACTTCCCTGGTGGTCGAGTGGTTAAGAATCCTCCTGACAATGCAGGGGACATGGATTCGATCCCTGGTGCAGAAGCAAGATCCCACAGGCTGTGGGGCAGCTAAGCCCATGAACCACAAGTACTGTGCCTGTGTGCCCTAGAACCTGTGCCCACAACAAGAGAAACCATCACAATGAGAAGCCCATGCCCCACAGTGACTGCTCGCCACAACCAGAGAAAGCCGAGGCACGCAGTGAAGATTCAATGCAGCCAAAAATAAACAAGTTAAAAAAGAGGAGTTGTAGTGCCCAACTCCAAAGCTGTTATAAAGTTTGAGGGAGCTCAATAACCACATCACCCATTAGAGTGCCAGACACATAGTCGATACAAAGTAAATGCAAAGTGAATTAAATGTTGTTGTTATTATTGGTTGACCACAAAGACCCTGTCCTCTGGAGACTCTCTGAAGGAATGACTGGACTGAATTGCCTGGAATTACTCTGAGTGATGCTAAAGCTGAAACTCCAATACTTTGGCCACCTCATGCGAAAAGTTGACTCATTGGAAAAGACTCTGATGCTGGGAGGGATTGGGGGCAGGAGGAGAAGGGGACGACAGAGGATGAGATGGCTGGATGGCATCACTGACTCGATGGATGCGAGTCTGAGTGAACTCCGGGAGTTGGTGATGGACAGGGAGGCCTGGCGTGCTGTGATTCACGGGGTCACAAAGAGTCGGACGTGACTGAACTGAACTGACTGACTCTGAATGAGTCAGCTTTATCCATATCTACAGTATTACAGGGGAGATTACCCTGGAGATGTCAAATGCAGCTAAATGACACAATTGCCAGACCCTCACGACCAGGACTTCATCAATACATCAATACATACAATATGCAGGAATATACCAGCATCCTCCTAAGCTGAGTAAAGCCTCTGAATCAGGCCAGCAGGGCAGCTGAGTGAAAAGAACACTATGCTTTGAAGTCGGAAGATGGGTTTAAGTACGCTGTTTATTGCTTACTCGCTATGTGACCTTGGATGAACTTATCTGGGCCTCAATTTTCTTAACTGTTAAATATTAATTACTTTCCTTCTTAAAGTTGCCTTGTATGAAGTAAAGATGCTATACAAATATAGAGTGGGATATATTATTTTTCTTATTTGTATTACCTGACAAGAACTTTTTTAAAACAGTAAAAATTTGGGGGGCTACATTTTAGCAACTGAAATTTCTACAAAAGGCTTTGGATGTCGCCAGGTAAGCTGGATGGACCCTACTGGTTCTGTGTCTGGCAGGTGGAGTCTGAGAGGAGGGTGCATCTGTGTGGGGAGCTTGTGCTCTGGAGCTTCTTATCAGCCTTAAAGACCAAGAGAAAGTTGCATGGGGAACTTAAGTTTTAGAATAATTTGTTTTAAAAAGTATAGATGCTCTATTGACCTCTGGGGATAGAATGGATTGGTCAAGATCTCCATTTATAGCCACTTGAAATAACCACCAAAGCTAGATTAGGCTTATGGATTCAGAGAGCCCTAGAGGATAGTCTGTTGGCACTTTCCTCTTTTGTAGCATCTAAGTTTGAATGAGTTAAGCAAGTCAAAGATATTTGAACTTGATGCGTGACCACTGTCTTCACGGTCAACTTGCCACACTGCTGTTTTAGGAAAGAGTGAGTGCTGATCAGCCTTGCACTTTATTTTTGGCAGTGCCTTTCCCTAGGACGCAAGCATCCTCAATTTACTGGGAAGTATAAACCTTAAGAGATGTACATTTACCTCAAAAACTTAAAAATTGAGAACCGATATACTCTGGTATAACTATTACTTTCACCAAGTTTGATTTTTGCCAAACTCTAACCTAAAGCAAATGCAAAAAGAATGACAATGAATGGATCAAGACAATTACTCAGGTATAAATCTTATCTCTTTCAAGTTCAAGCTCATTCTCTTTACTCTTTCACCTTCCTGGGGGTAGCTTGATAAAGGTAAACTGGGGGAAGAAGGTAATTTGTGTCATAACTTGTACGTCTATTATGAGGAGGTCATTTTTATTCCATTATTTTATGAGAACTATTTAATAAAATAATATGATTTCTCATCCCTAAATTTATAGCACTATTACTATTCCCTTCCAGGATCCAAAGTTCCCTGGGCATTTTTCTCTTAGTAAGACTGACAACAGTTATTTCTAAGCAGAAACACTGCTTCTTCTAAGTAAGAGGTCTCTGTGTGCATGTGTTGTTTAGTTACTCAGTTGTGTCCGACTCTTTTGGAACCCCACAGACCCCGCCAGGCTCCCCCATCCATGGAATTCTCCAGGCATGTGTATGTACGTGTGTAAAGAGAGAGAGAGTGTGTGTGAGTGTGTGTGTGTGTAGGGAACAGTAGAGACTTTTTCCTCCTCTCTCAACATAGCCATGAGGAAAACAGGTTGGTTGTTGTCACTGCCGTTCCAGGGACAGAATGACAAAATTTCAGAGCCACATGGAGTGGTATTAGTATCTCCTCAGGCTCTAGTTCCACCTTTTGCTGAACGCAAGGGAACCACTCATTCTTAATGCAGAGCTCTAGTATTGCTTTTTATTTCTGTCTTTTCTTCCACAGCAGTATAGAGGACTGGTTAGATGGCAGCAGACTGCGAAATCTTTACTTTCTCATTTGACAAATATCTTTGGAGTAACTATCAGTGGTGGCACTCAGGATACAGAGGTCAGCAAGGCATCACCAGTGCCCTCGTAGAGCTAACATACCATGTGGGGGGCAGTATTCGGCAAACAGAGGCTCCCACCAAGAGGTGGAGTCCGAGAATCAATGGCAAAGTCAATATGACATTCAAAAACCTCAGTGTTATCATTTGCTGCAAGTGGAGATAAATGTCAAGTGAGGATGGAAACTTGAGACTCTGGAGATTTTGTTTGGGAGACTTCCCCCAGATGCTTCAGGATGTATCCTAGTGGCAGAGACCTCGGTATATGGAACAGCAACAGCCATTTAAAGATCTCTGGTTGGGGGTCTGATACTCTTTAGCTTCTTTTCATCCATCTATTCATTCAACCACAGGCTGAGTAGCCTATTCATATCCCCAAGGCAGAGCGGAGAAGGCAGTGGCACCCCACTCTAGGACTGCTGCCTGGAAAATCCCATGGATGGAGGAGGCTGCAGTCCATGGGGTCGCAGAGTCAGACATGACCGAGCGACTTCCCTTTCCCTTTTCACTTTCACGCATTGGAGAAAGAAATGGCAACCCACTCCAGTGTCCTTGCCTGGAGAATCCCAGGGACGGGGGAGCCTGGTGGGCTGCCATCTATGGGGTCGCACAGAGTCGGACACGACTGAAGTGACTTAGCAGCAGTAGCAAGGCAGAGTGAAGTGCTCACAATTGGGAATATGAAAATGAATGTAAAACCTGTTCTTTCTGACCTTGTGTAGCTCACATTCTAATGAAGGGAGGACACCTAAAGAAAGAAGTACAGTACAATTTGTTAAGCACATTCGTAGAGTTATATACTGACTGATATGAAGACATGGTACAATTCCTTAGAAATGTATTTTAGACAGAAAGTACCTGAGTAATGATGGCACTTTCATGAGCCTTTTCAATTTCAGTCAACAATTTTAAGGTTATGTATATACATGGGGTAAGTTCACTTTCCCTTCATCTGAGATGGAAGATTCATCTAACATGAGCCTGTTTCCTTTACAACTACATGCAGCTCTCTTAGTAAAGAGCATGGATGCAGTGAAAGCACTTTAAAATTAAAGTTAACAAGCCTAGATGAATTAGAGATGTTTTAACTTTTCAGGATCACTTGACCTTCCTGCTTTACCATTTCTTTGACCAACTTCCCTTAAGACAGACTGACCTGAGGTTTCTTCTTAAAAATAGAAGAAGAAGAAGAAGAAGAAAAAAGCTATAGTAGCATCATATGCTTATTTCTCAGTCATGTCATGCTTACTTTAATATATGAAACAGTGTGAGGGGAAAAACTCAATTGCTTTCTGAGCAATTCATCCTTGGCTACTGCACTCTTCTTTGTGGCTCAAAAACTTTCCCAGTTGGAACTAGAGTTAGATCAAAGAACAGCTTTTCCGTAATCAATGCACTCTGGCTTAACTCTGAAACAAACTGGCTTTACCTGTAATTGAAAACATTTGGTGACTATGGCAACTCCCTTATTAGCCACCAAGGTCTGGGAGTGCTTGTTTCCTGGTGAACAGACAGGCATTCTCTCTTCCCTTTTGGTGGTTTGCTCTCAGGCAAGGAGCAAATCTCTACAGGAATATTCAGGCTCCTTGCAGCCTTATCCCATGGAACTGAACATCTCCTGGGGGATATGACATCTCTTCTCCATCCCCTATTTCTTAGTTCTTCCCTGCCAGCAGCCCTCCCATGATGAGTTCTGATACATGTTTTAGGATACTGGCTCTACTTAACACTCAGCAGCTTTGCAACCTTGTTGCAAACTTCAAGATAAAAAACTGCATGGTCCCTGGTGTCCTGGTCCTGCCAGCCTTGTATCTACAGAGCCTGGATGATGAGTCCACAGTTGAGAAACTGAGGAGCTAGGAACTTAATACCAAGGGAAGGCATCTCACGTTCAGAAGTAGGAATGTCTCCAATATCAGGCTCAGTAAAGATGCTGATGAGATGACCTGGGTCATCATAGGTAAGGCTACTGATCATCCAGTTTGAATTGCTTTCAACATGGCTTCTGTGGGCTAAAGGTCATGACCATGGAAGAGAATAAGCTAAAAGCTAAGTATCTGCTCAGAGCTCTGACAAACTGGGCTACAGTCAAGTCATGAGGCCACATGGGGAGCCGCTACTTTTAATCAACTTGCTTTACCAAATAACTATGATAGATATAAAAAGAACAAAGCTAGCTATGGACCAACTGCATGACAGCTACAGCAACCCTTATTTGCCAAGCAGGAAATAACTAAATCAAAAGCTATAATTAGAAAAAGATAAAGATTTTAAAATTAGTTTTTATTAATAGAATTAAGCCATATTAAGTATTGAGATGGTATCACAAATATGCTAATAAAATGTTCTTCCCAGGTGAAAATGTATATGGACTAAAATATTTAGGAGTCACTTACTGCAATGTTGGTGTATAACATTAAATATTAAATATATTAACTGGTAATATAAAGTAGTTTAATGACATTTTGCATCACTCGCTAAATAGCCAGGTAACTGCTTATCCATGTTTATAAAATATATAGACCAGATCCCCATCGACAGGATTTAAAATTAGGATACTGATTAGTCAGAGACTGGGCCCTTTTATAAAGAACCAAGGAATGAGCTGTGTGTATCATCTTAATAGGGAAGGAAAAGAGGTTAGGGCAGGACGAATTAGATAACCTGCAAATACATTCTCCTGTGAAAACTTAAAATCGGGTTGGAGGGAGAAGAATTTTCTTTGCTAGGTATATGTCTAGCTCAGCTGTCTGGAGAAGCTCTGGCGTGGAACTGCCTGAAGAGAAGAAAATGAACGGGATTATCTCCTGGTGAGCCTATAAAAAGCATCAGCCCAGATCCTGTGTGGCAGCATGTTGCCTTTTTGGAGGCTGCTGAGCCTCCCTGGATTCACTAATGATGAGCTGCCTCCATCTGACTCCCTGCTTGCTTTCCTCTGCCGGTCAGTCACTCAGGAGCCAAGCCTCAGGGCTGTCCTCTCCCACTTGCCCGTAATCAGGTACTGGCAGTTCCCCTGTGTCTGCCTGCCTTTCCACTCTGGCCCTAGTCGAGGCCCTGGTGTCTGCTCTCTCTCTACAGCACTGTGGTGGCAGTCACGCGGCCACTGCTGCCTCCACCTCCAGCCTCTCCTTTGCTACCCCACTGCTGTGTCTTCACTGTCTAGCCTCCATGGCATGGCCTGAGGCTGAATGGTAGGCTCTCCGGCTTTCCTTCCTTCCCACTGTTTCTCAAGCATGCACCTTACCCTCCAGTCAAATTGTTTTACCTGCCTTAACTCTCAAGCCCTCGCTTTGATTGATTTCACCTATGACTGGATTGCCCCACTCCCTCTCTGCCTCCTAAAAAGTCAGCCTATTTGTTCAAGGCTCAGTCAAATGCCACCACATTCTGGAAAGTGTTCTTTGATAACCTCACAGGGAAAGATGCATTTTGCTCATCTCTTCTGAGCATCTGTTGGCTGATATTTACTTTTTGATAGGCTTTTTTGGGTCATGCCTACTATGTAGGAAGCGTGGCTCATTCATCTTCTGTTCCTCTCAGTGGTAAGTGCCTTGCACCAAAATCTTTGACTTAAGGAATGAATCAGTTCAAGAGAAAGTCTTGTCCAGGTGACAGTTTTGGAATGATGGCTCTGCAATTCAATGGGTAACAGTGTGGATATTATAATGTCCTCACTGGAATGTCTTCTACATGCACAGTATGTTAAATTGGGGTACTGCTTTGCTTTTTATAGAGATAGTATTTCAGAAAGAAAGCCTGGGTGGAGAACATGGTGATTCCCCCAGGAGTTGCCTGAAAGTCCTTGTGTATATAACTCATGTTCTCACCCATACATATATCTACATATGATAATCAAGAGAAATGAATCAGTCACCCTCTGAAGGAGTCAGTCTCTCATCTTCCTTCTCCTTGTCCTCTGAATACTAAAATATATTAGAGACACTTTGGATAATATATAGAGGTGTAAAATCTGGGCAGTATTTCTTGCTACTCAGAAAAAAAATACTATTAAAATCTGAATTTCCCTCCAGTTTTTTTTTTCTTTCTATGACATTTCTCCTTGTTACCCTCATATTTATACAAACTAGATTTTCATTTCATACCGATTTTGTGTTGGAGGAATGGTTTATCCTGGATTCTCCATTATACTGGGTTCTCCATTCACCCAAGAATGGATCTCAAACATAAATAGTTTCATTGATTTCTTCTCTTAGTTATGAGGCATTCTGAGAAATTTCCAGTGAATATAAAGGAGGCTGGGAAATTTTTAAAAAATGGTTTCAAAATTAATTTTTAATTTATTCTGTCCTCTTCGCTTCAAACGTTTGATGCACTGCTTTTAAGGACACAACGTGATGATAAAGAGACCCTGTGGAATAAAAGATGTGAGGCAATCTCATAATCACAATAATCTCATCACTGCCACAGTCCAGTCTGATCTGTAAAGGGCTTCTCCCAGGAACGGTCAGTGCAAGCTACAAACCAGGTCAAAGATGAGGAAGGAGAGGAGGTTAAACTTATCTCTGGCTCTGAACATGCAGGGCTAAGGCCCGTGGCTGAAGTTTCCTCCTTCTGGAAGTTTCACTTCGTGCTCCCTCCTTGGCTAGTGCTTCTTAGCCAGTCCTGCTTGACTGAATTCCTCTCTGAGCTGTTCTTCCACCACAAATCACAGTGGGGGCTCTGTCCTCATGCCTGTAATCAGCTCTAGCTTCTAACAAATGGTTGCAGACAGAACTGCAATTTCATGATGCTTTAGTGGCTGGCAGTCAAGCACCTAACAACCATTACCGTCTCCTCTCCACCCAGATCGTGGAGGTGGGCAGGTGGGGGATCCATCTGAACGTGATAAACAAAACCCATCGGTTGCAAGGATACAGTCTGCCAGGTTGTGCCTGATGACATCCTCTATCAATATCCCTGACTGAGAAAAACTCTCAATGTGATGCTTTCTTTATAACATGGCAGGGATGTCTCCATGTTTTCTTATTCATTTCAGAAGGGGAAAATGAGAACTTCAAGTATTTAGGGTCTCACTGAACATCGATGTGCTTCAGAATTTATCTCTGTAATTTTCCACACATTTATGCTCCTGGAAAAACTCACTCTAAGATCTTAGGGTCTTTTGGCCTCTGAAAAATGCCACTATTTTTCTTTTTAAACACCATTTTATACATTGGGACTGATAATGAAGGCTGTCTGATACCTATGTAAAAGGCCAACAAATCTTTCATGATGGAGAAAATTTCTTATATCACCAGGTAGAAGTTGTCCAAATTTTCTATATTAGGAAGTTGTCTCAACTCTCTGTTAGCTATTACATATTTATTAAGTGCTACAGCTTTGTGTGTATAATACATTCTCATACTCAGTTTTGTCCTGGAATAGTTTTTACCCTTAGCCATACATCTGTTTCTATAAGAAACCTTAGGGATCTTATATTTATGTTGCCTGATGGTTTTAGACCAATGTTACTGACCAGTATTCAATTCATTTAGTTACTCTTCCCACCGCCGCCCCCCTCCCCCGCCCGCCCCCCCGCACTACAGGCTCTTCAAATTAAGACAGTGGCTATTTAAAGTGAAGACTGAATAGGAATGAATATTCTCAGCTCAGCCAACGTGCTCCATAAGACAGCTCTTTTTGGAAGTGCCAAGGGTGTCTGCTTTGGACAGCAACTAAATGACACAGGAGTATTTCCCATCGGCTGCTACTGTTCAGCTGGAAATATTACTGAATGAATGGGGAGAAGGCAAGGAAATGGAAATGTTCATTTCTACACTGGCGTTGTAGGTTAGCGTGATCAGAAATTCCTCTTGCATCTTAGATTGCTGAACTGCAATGTGGAGACGATTCTCCCAGGGGTCTGATCTGTCTTGATCTAGTTTAAGGAATTCTCGGAGACCTGCTTGCTTGAAAACATCATCTCATAAGAACTTTCTTAGTGAAATAGCACATATTTAGAGGTGAAGGCACAGTTTACCAGGAAGAGTGACAGTTAGATACCATGGGCTCCATGGGTCCCCTTAAATATTACCATCTCAGCAGGTTCCCCAAATGGAAGCACTTGAGTCAACAGGAATGGGCCTCAAAATCTGCTGTGCCAGAGGACAGATACCTCTGAAGTCAGAAACCACAGCCTCCTGCTGCCGGCCATCCCTGCCTAGGACGGCAGGCTGCTGGGGTTCTGTCGCCGCCTTGGGTGCTACAGGTCAGGCCCGCCGTGGTGAGTGAACCACCCAGCGCTCACTCTGAGTGCCTGCAGAGCCCCTACTGTCCAGAACACTTCAGAAGAAACCCAGAGGAATGTCAGTGGTGCCCAGGGCCTGGGCCTCCCCTTGACTAATTGCTCTTCCCCAGCGTAATATGATTCACAGACGCAGACGACTTCTAAGTTATTCGAGAAGGCCTATGATTTTTTGAACTGTCAAGGAAGTGTATTATGAAATTGCACACACACAGCCCTCTGTTTCTCTGAGAAATATTGCTAGTGCTGTTTAAAAACAAACCAAACAAAATGGAAGGGACAATAACAGTAAAACAAACTGTAGGTACACATAAATTCGAAGCAATTGTTGGGCTGCACTGCTTTCCAGTTGTGAGTGGAGTCTTCTTGTGCTCCAGCCTGAGGCTTGGTCAGAGAGCCTGTGGTTCAGCCTAGTCACCAGGTTATCCATGAGCTGTGGGAGCCCCAGAGAGCGGGGCTGGGGCCTGAGGGCTGTGTGGGGCAGCCTGGCCTTCCTGCCCAGCTCTGACTCTCAGCTTCTGGCGCTTTTTATTAGACCACAAGGCTTCTGCTAGAGCTCATAAATGCTTGGCCATGGAAACGATACTTTATTATAAAGTTTACTTCATCAGTGAGGAGTAGCTCCCACACGGGTCCCATGATTCTCTGACATCGTCTACCCTCCTGTGAGAATGCAGATCCTCTGCCCAAGTGGTTTTCTTTCCAAAGTTATCCTGAGGCACTGAAGATACATGGGAAGAGGTAGCTGCTACTGCTGCTGTTTACTCACTAAGTCGTGTCTGACTCTTTGTGACCCCCTGGACTGTAGCCCGCCAGGCTCCTCTGTCCATGGAATTTCCCACGCAAGAGTGCAGGAGTGGGTTGCCATTTCCTTTTCCAGGGATCTTCCTGACTCTGGTACTGAAACTGTGTCTCTTGCATTCACCTGCCAATGCAGGAGACTTGGGTTTGATCTCTGGGTTGGGAAGATCCCCTGGAGAAGAAAATGGCAACCCACTTCAGTATTCTTGCCTAGGAAATCCCATGAACAGATGATAGAGCCACAATTATACTCTTCAGTCATTTTCACAATAGTGGATAAATCAGAAAAAAACAAGAGAAGTTCAAATAGGAGGATGGTTGAATGGTAAACCTTTATAACAAAGTGCTAAGCAGTTGTGCAAAATGATGTGTAGAAGGGTATTTTCTATTGTGGAGGCAAGCAGATTGGCAAACGAATCAAGCAGGTTTCCAAACAAAACGGTTACATTTTCAATAGGGAGGAAGAAGTTTTTCCTTCTTTTGATAATTTCTTTGAGATATTCTATAACTAGTGTGTATTACTGTGTTAAAAACAGTAAAAGTTATCTTAAGAAATGATGCCCTTTGCGGCATCACTGGAGGATAAATGCAGCCACAGAATGACAATAGGAACAGTTTCACAATTGAGATTTAAGGTCCATCCTTTTCTTAATTTCTGTCTTAAGAGTTCGTTTCTGAATGTTAGCCGTTCATGAAGGCGGTACCCTGGAACATTTGGTGAAGAGACCCAATATAGAGGGAGTCCCAGGGTATGGCGCCTCTGAACTAGCAAGTTTCCAGGCGAGGGTCCCACCTCTCCCCCTCCTCTGACTTTCCTGGTCACACTGGTCCCAAAGGTGGGTGAAGACCTGGGAGGACAGACAGGCCAGGTACCTGCCGCAGGAACACGTTCTGTTCAGAGATGGGAAAGTGAGGCTAAATGTTTTCTCTCAGGAGAAATCTATTAACTAGGAATCTGGAAAAATATAGTTGACATCTCCCTGTATTTTTTCCTCTCGAGTCTCTGGCCTGGGCAGCCAGTTTGTGACTTACTTCCCCCACACCCTGTCCTTTCCCTGCTTTGAAGTGGAAGCATCCATTTTCTGGGGGTGGGGGGGTAGACTGAGGACAAATCAGATGGAGAAGGGTGATGACAAGTGAGCAAGCGGGGAGAAAAAATGGAGAAGGGTGATGACAAGTGAGCAAGCGGGGAGAAAAAATCTTTCTGCTGAAATTGTTTACCCTTTGCTAGGAAACGGAGGTGATCGGGTTTTTTGGCATTCTGTTCAGCTATCCAAACTGTACTTCCAGTTGCTGTGAGGTGTTAAAGGATAAGTTCCAGCTTTTTGAGTTTTCAAGCACACACGTCCTCCTGTGGGGTCTGCCTCAGAATCAGCTGGATCCAACACCATGTTCTTTATGAATTTACTTTGCACTTTCTCTTACATATATATCATATATATATGTATATATTTAAATAGAGAAGTTTAGTATAAACATAGGCAAAAGGTATTGCAATTGGTTAAAAGAATGTACTTTCCACAGGCTGGAAGAGTAGGAATTCTCTTTAAAAAAAGTCTCCCACACACTGAACTTACTCTTTTGGGTATCCTCCTCATTTTAGTGTGCGTATGTACTGTGTTCTCATTATTTTTAAGTTTCTTCCCTTTTTGGTCTTTTTCCTAATAGACCACAAGCTCCTGGAGGGCAGGGCCCGACTGCCGCTTTACATCCTTCCTAGTCACTCACTCACTCATTCATTCATACAGTGCAGCACAAGGCACCATGGGTATGAAGTTCAGACCCACTGAGCTAGCAGTTGCGGCTCCTGTCCTCAGGAGGTAAACAGTTCTCTCAGGGGCCCGGGTAGGGCTCTGGGCTTGCTAATTGATGAAACAAAAATAATAACCTCCCTAAACTTTCATAAACAAGGTCACAGAAAGGCACAAAGGACGCCATGCTCTTCACAGCACATTTTGCCATAACCAAATAACCTGGGAAGGCATTTTCACTTCCATCACCTGTCACTGTGGTGAGGGCTGCAGCCGCCACAGGAGGCTCCTGACAGATGGGAATGCTTTCGCCTTGTCATTGAGTCACTGAGCCTCTGGGTGGGGAATGAGGGCTGTGTGTTCTATTAGCATTTGTCTGTTTTGATATCCTGGCTGGCAGGACAATTGATATTCCTCTTCCCTGCTGCTGCTGCTGCTAAGTCACTTCAGTCGTGTCCGACTCTGTGAGACTCCATAGACAGCAAGCCCACCAGGCTCCCCCGTCCCTGGGATTCTCCAGGCAAGAACACTGGAGTGGGCTGCCATTTCCTTCTCCAATGCATGAAAGTTAAAATTGAAACTGAAGTCGCTCAGTTTTGTCCGACTTTGCGACCCCATGGACTGCAGCCTACCAGGCTCCTCTGCCCATGGGATTTTCCAGGCAAGAGTACTGGAGTGGGGTGCCATTGCCTTCTCCGTCCTCTTCCCTAGTGAACCTGAATATTGCCTCAAAGAGGCCTTCGTGAAAAGAGGTGGGATGCAAAGGAACGGAAATATTTAAATGATCTCTGAAGTGTCACGAGACTCTGGAATTTCCTTTTCTACACGTGCAGTCCCACTTCCTTATTGTGGCGGTGGAACCCCAGTGCTGCCCTATTCCAAAATGAGCCAAAAGCAAGAACCTAAACAGCAGCAACGAGAGAAGCAAAACGGAAAACTCTGTAGAGGGAGAAGGGGTACTAATGTCAATCCTACTATAACAAGCTCCTCCCTCCAACTGATGGCTCCTTTAAGAAACATGAGGCTTCTCATCTAATGGCCCCGAGGAAAGCACACTTCAGCACTTTTTACAAAATAAAGCTCAAAGAGACGTCCTCTGTGTTTTGAATTACTAAGCCTTAGAGATGCTGGTTCCTATAAGAGCCCTATGTGGCGCTGTTTTTTTTTTTTAATTTGTAAAACTGATTATCTTAATAATTTTAAACGTAACACTATGGTACATCCTCTCCACGGATCACAGGCTTGTCAGAGTGAAAGGGCTTGTGTAACTCAGTAAAGCTATGAGCCATGCTCTGCAGGGCCACCCAAGGCAGATGGGTCATAGTGAAGAGTTCTGACAAAATGTGATTCACTGGAGGAGGGAAAGGCAAACCACTCCAGTATTCTTGACATGAGAACCCCATGAACAATATGAAAAGGCAAAAAAAACACAAAAAACAGATACGACACTGGAAGATGAGCCCCTCAGGTTGGAAGGTGTCCAATATGCTACTGGGGAAGATTGGAGGACAATTGCTAATAGCTTCAGAAAAAATGAAGAGGCTGGGCCAAAGTGGAAATGAGACTCAAGTTATGGATATGCCTGGTAGTGAAAGTAAAGTCCGATGCTGTAAAATTCACAAATCAAGGTAAATTGGACATGGTCAAGCAGGAGATGGCAAGAGTGAATATTGATGTTTTAGGAGTCAGTGAACTAAGATGGATGGGATTGGGCAAATTTAATTCAGATGACCATAGTATCTACTACTGTGGGCAAGAATCCCTTAAAAGAAATGGAGTAGCCTTCATAGTCAAACAAAAGAGTCCAAATTGCAGTACTTGGGTGCAACTTCAAAATGACAGAATGATCTCAGTTTGTTTCCAAGGCAAACTATTTAACATCACAGTAATCCAACGCTATGTATGTCCCAACGACTGATGATGAAGAAGCTGAAGCTGACCAGTTCTATGAAGACCCAAAAGACCTTCTAGAACTAACACCAAAAAAGATATCCTTTTCATCATAGAGGATTGGAATGCAAAAGTAGAAAGTTAAGAGATACCTGGAGCAACAGGCAACTTTAGCCTTGAGTACAAAATGAAGCAGGGCAAAGGCTAACAGAATTTTGTCAAGAGAACACTGGTCATAGCAAAGACCCTTTCCAACTACACAAGAGACAACTCTACACATGGATATCACCAAATGATCAATACTAAAAACAGAGTGATTTTATTTGCAGCTGAACATGGAGAAGCTCTATATAGTCAGCAAAAACAAGACCTGGAGTTGACTGTGGCTTAGATCATTAGTTCCTTACTGCAAAAATCAGGCTTAAATTGAAGAAAGTAAGAAAAACCACTAGGCCATTCAGGTATGACCTAAATCAAATCCTTTATGATTCGAGATAGTAGAGGTGACAAATAGATCCAAGAGAATAGATCTGGTAGATAGAATGCCTGAAGAACTATGGACAGAGGTTTGTAACACTGTGCAAAACCATCCCAAAGAAAAATAAATGCAAGAAGGCAAAATGGTTATCTGAGGAGGCCTTACAAATAGGTGAGAAAAGAAGATAAATGAAGGGCAAAGGAGAAAGGAAAACAATACACCCAATTAAATGCAGAGTTCCAGAGAATAGCAAGGAAAGATAAGAAAGCCTTTTTTAAGTGAACAATGTAAAGAGATAGAGGAAAACTATAGAATGGGAAAGACTAGAGATCTCTTCAAGAAAGGGAGATCTCAAGAAAATTGGAGAGATCAAGGGAACATTTCATGGAAGGATGGGCATGATGAAAGACAGAAATGGTAAGAACCTAACAGAAGCACACTTGATTAAGAAGAGGTGGCAAGGATACACAGAAGACCTACACTAAAAAGGTCTTAACGACTCAGATAACCACAATGGTGTGGTAACTAACAGAGAGCCAGATATTGTGAAGTGTGACGTCAAGAGGGCCTTAGGAAGCATTACTACGAACAAAGCTAGTGGAGGTGATGGAATTCCAGCTGGATTATATCAAATCCTAAAAGATGATGCTGTTTAAAGTCTGCACTCAGTGTGTCAGCAAATGTGGAAAACTCAGCAGTGGCCACAGGACTGTGAAAGGTCAGTTTTCTTTCCAATCCCAAAGAAGGGAATGCCAAAGAATGCTCATACTACCATACAGTAGTTCTCATTTTGCATGCTAGTAAGGTTATGCGCAAAATCCTTTAAGCCAGGCTTCCGCAGTACGTGAACTGAGAAATTCCAGATATACAAGCTGGGTTTAGAAAAGGCACAGGAACCAGAGGTCAAATTGCCAACATTTGCTGGATCACAAAGAAAGCAAGGGAATTCCAGAAAAAAACATCTAAACTACTTCTTCACTGACTACCCAGAGCCTTTGACTGGGTGGATCATAATAAACTGTGGAAAATTCTTAAAGAGATGGGAATACAGACCACTTTACCTGTCTTCTGAGAAACCTGTTTGTGGGTCAAGAAGCAACAGTTGGAACCTTACATGGAACAATGGACTGCTTCAAAATTCGGAAAGGAATAAGACAAGACGTATAATGTCATCCTGTTTATTTAACTTATATGCAGAGTACATTATGAGAAATGCCAGACTGGATGAATCACACACTGGAATCAAGACTGCCAGGAGAAATATCAACAACCTCAGATATGCAGATGACACTACTGTAATGGCAGAAAGTGAAGAGGAAGTAAAGAGCCTTTTGATGAGGGTGAAAGAGAAGAGAGAAAAAAGCTGGCTTAAAACTCAATATTCAAAAAACTAAGATTATGCATCCAGTCCCATCACTTCATAGCAAATAGATGGGGAAAAAGTAGAAGCAGTGACAGATTTTATTTTCTTGGGCTCAAAATCACTGCAGATGGTAACTGTAGCCATGAAATTAAAAGACGCTTGCTCCTTGGAAGGAAAGCTATGATAAACCTAGAGAGTGTATTAAAAAGCAGAGACATCACTTTGCAGACAAAGGTCTGTACAGTCAAAGTTGTGGGTTTTCCAGTAATCAATTACGGATGTGAGAGTTGGACCATAAAAAACGCTGAGTGCCAAAGAACTGATGCTTCTCAATTGTGCTGGAGAATACTTTTGAGAGTCCTTTGGACTGCAAGAGATCAAACCAGTCAATCCAAAAGGAAATCAACCCTGAATTTTCATTGGAAGGATGGATGCTGAAGCTCTTATACTTTGGCCAGGTGATGTGAAGACCCAACTCATCGGAAAAGACCCTGATTCTTGGAAAGATTGAGGGCAGGAGGAGAAGGAGTCAACAGAGGCTGAGATCATTAGATAGCATCACTGACTTAATGGACATGTATTTGAGCAAACTCTGGGAGACAGTGAAGGACAGGGAAACCTGGCATGCTGCAGTCCATGGGGTCACAAAGAGTCGGACACAATTTAGCCACTGAACAACAACAGCAACAGTACTGTTATTTATACACAGTCCTCTAGAACTTTTGTTTCATCTTGTAAAACTGTTACCCTGTGCCTGTTGAACAATGCCCCTTACTACCCTGAACCCCTGGTTAACCACCATTTCACATTCTAAGACTTGACTGCTTCAGTACCTCATATAAATGGAATTATGCAGTATTTGTGTTTCTATGATTTGCTATTTCACTTAGCATAACGTCCTCAAGTTTCATTCATGTTGTTACATGTATCAGGATTTCTTTTTTTTTTGAAGACTGAATAATATTCTACTTCTTTATCTATTTGTCCAAAGATGGACATTTATGTTGCCACTACCTCTTAGCTATTGTGATTAATGTTGCAATGAACTATGAGTGTGCAAATATCTTTGAGATTCTGTTTTCAATTATTTTGGATATATACCCAGAAGTGAGAATGCTGGATCGTATGGTAGTTCTATCTTTAATCTTTTGAGAAATCTCCATACCATTTTCCATAGTGGCTTCACCACTTTACATTCCCACCATCAGTGCACAAGGGTTCTCATTTCTCTACATCCTTGCCAAAAACTTGCTATTTTGTTTTTTTTTCCAAATAGTGGCCAAACAGATATGAGGCAATATTTCATTACAGTTTTGATTTGCATTTCCTTGGTCCCTAGTGATGTTGAACAGCTCATTATATGCTTATTGGCTATTTGTGTATCTTTGTGGTCCAAACATAACACAAGCAGGGGTTTCTAGCTAGAGCTTCTGTGGGCCCCACAGCTTTGGGTATGGGAAGACTGGGACTTGGTTTCACTGTATTTGACAGCTGAAAGGCAATCAACATTTCACTTCTATGCTGAATAAGCAATGAGGTTTTTTTTTCCCCCCTCATGGCCATTGCCTAAAATTTCACTTTGAAAACAAGCTAAAGATATTGATTTCTATATGCCCAGGGGTGATAAGCTATTGATAGAAATAATAGGAAAAGGCCAACTGAACAGATGTATTTTACTTGTAAAATATAATTTTTCTCCCTCCTGGCACTTGATATGAAAACACAGAGACATCTTAAATATAAAAAAGAGCTATTAAGATATCTTGCTTTTTTTTTTCTGTTAGTAAATTTTCATAATGAATTACAAAATGATCCAATTTAGTTTTCAAAGGCACTGTTAATAAGAGGCGATCTTTCTCCAGAAAAACCTTGTATATGACAGCAACTCCAAGTAGTCCTGTGAAAAATGATTGTGTCCATGCATTAATGGTGAGGCGATAAGGGACAGCAGGCACTGTGTCCCTGAGTACCAGTCACAAGGTAAGCAAGCCTGGAGCAGGTGAAGAGGCAAATTCTATATTCTCAGTCTCCTTTCCTGACTTACCCTTCAACCCCAATTTTCTGGGCTCTTCCCTGGAGACCCCATCTGCTGAAGCCACAGGGCTCTGATTTACTTGCTTGTTGTGAATCACTATTTAAATGTCCACACACATCTTGAAATTCCATATGGGTTTTTATCCCAGATTAGTTCATTCACTTACTTTCAATGCTAGAACTTGAAAGGAACTGAGACATCCAAAAACTGAACCCTGTATTTGTATAGCGAGGAAACAGAGGCCCTGAGAAGGTGAGTAACTCTTGAAAGGCCACGCAGTTTGTCAACGGTATCATTTCTTAATTTTTCCCATTTTTTTCCCCCCTTGACAATGGCTGTGCCATCTTCCCACATACTTGGGATTTTGTCCGGGGATAATTTTTGAGTTCTCCTAATTCTTATTCCCTTTATGTCAACAGTCACCAAGTCTTAATGATTATTCTTTCAAGACTCTTGATATTGTCACTTCTGCATTTTACTTCTATTTTCAACACCTCATTACCCCCTCCCTGAATTTCCTAAGTTAATGTTAACAGCCTCCGTATATAATATTCCTACTTATCTGATCTATTGGTGATTCTCCATTCAGCTGCTCAGTGCACTGACCTGGGGCATGTTTCAAAAAAAAAAAAAAAAGCAGCATACCTCGCACTATCATCACTCCTGGCACCAGTCTGTTTTAATTGGTTTGGGGAGGAGCCTCTATTTTTTTAACGAAGTCCCCCAGGTGATTCTAATGAGTAGCTGGATTGACATAGGTCACAGCTCCCCATGTGAAAGAAAACACCTTATAGAAACAAAACTTAGGGTGAAGTGAAGTGAACTGAAAGTCACTCAGTCGTGTCTGACTCTTTGCAACCCCATGGACTATACAGTCCATGGAATTCTCCAGGCCAGAATACTGGAGTGGGTAGCCTTTCCCTTCTCCAGGGGATTTTCCCAACCCAGGTCCCCTGCATTGCAGATGGATTCTTTCTCTGTCTGAGCTACCAGGGAAGCCCAAACTTAGGTTAACCAGAGACAATTACTTGGAACATTCAATTAGCCAGTTTTTCTCCATTCAACTCTGAACAGAAAGCAATATATTACAAGAAAATAAGTAAAACAATCAGGTAGTTATTAACAAACAAATAGATATCTGCTTCTGATTTCGGCTGAGAAGGTCAGTGGAAATTTGGGCCATCCTCCTATGCCTCCAATAAAAGCCTGTGTAGAAATTTGCTCACTTCCTCTCATGAGCGCACCAAAATAACAACTAACTGCTGATGAACCATCCATCAAAAAGACTGGAATCTACAGAAAATGATAATCTATATCTAAAGACATAAAGAAGAAACTGCAAGATGGTAGATGGGACACATGTGATATAATCAAATCTCATCCCCCACAGGTGGGTGACGCACAAACTGGAGAACAATTAGGTCACAGAAGTTCTCCTATAGGAGAGAGAGCTGAGCTGCACGCCAGGCTCCCCAGCCTGGGGGGTCTGGCATTGGGAGGAGTAGCCCCCAGAGCAGGGCTTGAGCACAGGAGTCCCACAGGAGGAGGGGAAACAGAGACTCCACTCTGGGAGGGCACACACACTCATGCCTGGGTCAGACCTACCTGCTAGTCTTGGAGGGTCTCCTGGGGAAGTGGGTGCAGCTGTGGCTCTCTGGGTTCATAAAAGCTGGTGGTAGAAATATCAGGGAGTGTTCCTCTGCTTGAACTCTTAGTGGAGGCAGACAGGAGCAGTTAGGACCAAGACCTGGCCCCACAGAACAACGTTTAGGCTCATGCTGGGACTCCTCAGGCCAAACAACCAGCAGGATGGGAACACAGCTCCAACCCAGTGGCAGGCAGGCTTCTTTAAGACTCCAGTGAGTAGACACGCCCCTAACAAGGCCCTGCCCAGCAGAGGGCTAAGACCCAGCCCCACCCACCCATGGGCCAGCACGACCTCTCCCATCAGGAAGCCTTTCACAAGCCTCTAGACCAACTCTCCAACAAGGTGGCAGACACCAGAAACCAGAAAACCACAACCCAGCAGCTTCCGGAATTGAGTCTGGAAACACCGGGGACAGGCTGGTCCCTGGGCCCTTGAGTGATCGAGGGGACTGAAGTGCTAGGACATAGAGCACACCTCTACAGAGGGCCACTTCTCCAAGGTCAAGAAATGCAAGAAACCTTCCACATACACAAAAATACCAGTAGAAACTCAGACCAAATGAGATGGCAGTGGAACAAGATAAAGCTCCAGAAGAACAACTAAGTGATGTAGAGATAGGGAATTACCCGAAATTTGATATAGAATGATGACTTAATGATACTGCAAGACTTATTTACTCATTCACATACTTGTTCACTCTCTCTGCAAAGCACTGTTATAAGAACCCAAGGTAATATCCAGTATTTGAATTCCATAAAAGGGAGAACATGTGAACACCGATAACCATGTTGCAAAACAGAGTGAGAGGGAGCAGAAGAGATGTATGAGGAGGGATGGGACTCCAGAGGACTGAGAAATTACTTCTGATTGATGGATCTGGGGAGGATTCATGGAGAAGGCAGCCTTCAACCTGGTTTTTGAAGGAGGACATGGTTTGGGGAAAGGGTTTTCCAAGGTAAGGGATGAGCATGAGCTCATTGTCCGGGAACACCGGACAATGCCAAGTGTTTCAGCAGCACAGATGGGTAAGGGGATACTGTGGGCGAGGAGAGAGAAGACAGATTTGAATGGGGCTGCATCAGGGATGCTCTGAGGACTCATTTAACATTGTGTGTGTGTGTAAGGAAAGTCTCCAAGTGGGGCGGTCCTTTAGGACAATCAATTGCTCTGGCATCAGTGATCAGGGAAGACTTCCCATAGAAGTAGGGGCTATTTCACCCTGTAGAATGGGCCTGAACAGGAATAGAGCGACAGGAGGAAAGGAGGAGAGGGCCCTTATGAGAAATGGGGAAGTAAAATCACTTGAATTTGGGAATTGATTGTATATATATATATATATATACATACATACATACATATATATGAGTGTGAAGGCACTCAGATGGTTTTGAGCTGGTCAACAAGGAGGGTTGATGGTTTCTTAATTAATAGGTGATTCAAGAGGAGGAGGAGTTTAGGAGGAGATATCATGAATAATTTTGAACACACACATGTAGGGCATCTGGAGACAAATGTTGAAAGGGCAAGTGGAAGTCTTGGGAATGAGGTCAGAGATGGCAAAACAGATGCCAGAGTCATCTGTATGGTGGTGACAGGTGGGGCCATGAGAACAGATGAGGTCCTGAGGGAGGAGTTGGGGATGGGGTGTCACCGCATGAGAAGAGAGTTGAAGGAGACCCCTGAGGAGCAATCAAAGAAGAAGGAGAAAATTCAGCTAATGCACTGACCACTAGTCTCAGCTTACAGGCCGTCCCAAGGGGATGAATGGTTGACTCCATCACTGGATGTTGTTACTATGGTGAGGCTGGTGATCACTGAGGGGACGCTTTTCACTGGAGTCCTGATGATGAAATCCAGATTTCAAAGGCCGAATGTGTCAGGGGAAAAGGGAAACTCAAGAGCATGCCCACTTTCAGGATACTGTGTGCCTCGACCCAAGAATGTAACACAGTACATTTGAGAATGGTTTCACCAAGATGGTGATTAAAGAGTGTTTTTTGTAAACAATGAGCACTCTGTTTTTCTTACAGAGTAGAATTGGTTTCTTATTCATCTTTGTATCCTACCTACCCCTGCCCTCTGAAAAACCAAACCAGAAGAGCCCGGCCTTTGCCCCATGATTGGACCTGAGCACCCACGGTCTCGCTGGGGGGGTTCCCAGTGTGGCTCCGACCTGGGGCAGTGCGCGGGGAAGGCCTGCAGGGAGGCCCCTTCCCTCCGCCACACAATGTTAGCATTAGTGGAGTGCGAGCGCCTGCGCTGCGCTGAACCAGCAGGCTAGGCCCTGCCCCTCCCCTTTGTTTCCTAACTGCCTCCATTGCCTTTCTGCCTGCGGCCTCCCTGAACCTCCACCCTGGCTCCCCTCCGTCTCCTCTTCTGGAAGAGATCCCTGGCTCTCAGACCGCCCTCGCTTGCCACTCAGATGTGACTGTGCCTGGCAGACTCTCCTCTCCTCTCTGACTATTCTCTCCTCTGCTCTCTACGCAGCAGGGTCTCTTGGGGAGAGCCCGCCCCATTCCAGGATGGCCCTTTCCAGGTCTCCCCAAATGCTCCACCCTTGAGCACCACATCCTACTGCCCTGCACCTGGGCTCTTCCCCTGAGGCTCCTCCAGGCACCAGAAACTCACAAATCTGAAGGCAACCTCATCACCTTTGTTCCTGAACTTGCTCCTTCACCCATGCCGCATCATCTTCCACTTAACTCTGGCCACAGCTCTGCTCCCTGAACCCTTCCTTTGTATTCACTATTGACCAAGCTTTATTTCCATCAATGAAATGCCTGCAGTATCTCTGAAATCTGTTTCCAACGTGCTGTTTCCGTTACCACTTCCCTAATTCTGGTCCTTACATTATTTGCTTCAACTTTTACAATAACATTTTAATTGTCCCCAGTTTCCTATAAAAAGCTATTGTAAATACTATTGAGGCACAATTCCAAATACAGATAATTTCACCCTTCCACTTAATTTTTTTGATGACATGATTATTTCAAATTCCCTTATGCAGCATAGAAGGCCCTTTTCACTGAGCCCCATTTTAATGTTCTTTCAGTCCGACCCTCTCCTTTTCCTACTTCTCCGGTATAAGAGCCACTGTGCCTCCTGCCCACACAAGTGAAATCATACTTGTCACTCGAGGCCCAGCTAACATGTCACCTCTTAGGTGGAGCAGAATCTTCTACAACTCTGCTCAGCAGATTTCAGGGGCTGTGTCCCTTGGGCTCTTAGCCTTCGTTGCTGATACTATCCTTACTTGTCCCCTTACCTCATTCTCTCCCCATCACTCCTCCTTGCTTTCAAAGGCATAGGGTAAGAGACTCTCTCATTAATCTTTATCTCCCTAGAACCAAACAAGGTGCCTGATAGATGCTGGTGGAACTGAACTGAGACCACAAAGAGCGCTCTAATTCTTTTGTTGTTGGTTTTTAGCTAATGGCTTTAGTGAATTGATTGAGGACACCTTACCTGCATGGATTACAAACTAGTTAAAGTAAATTATATGACAAGCACATACATTTCTTTTGTCAGAAACAGAAATCTATACCTCTTTAAAGCATGGTCACTGGACTAGATGTCCCCAATAATGATTCCATGGCTTTTTATTTTTTCCAGTACATTGCAACTGTCTTCTTTATGTCCTAATTTAGGTTTCCCCTGATCAATAACTTATCCTTGAGACACACTTTAGAGAAACGATTCATTTAAAACTTATGTCTTTGTAGACATCTTCAGGGAATGATTGTGATAGGGTGTGTGTGTGTGTGTGTGTGTGTGTGTGTGTAGACACATATCCACATAAATGTATTTGATAAGGAAATGTTCAACAATAGGCCAATTCAATAATTCACTTACAGAATAATATTTCCTTTCATCCTTAATTCAAACCAGTCCTAGATGGCAACTAGCAGGGTTATTAACAATTGAAAAATATATTTCAGAAAACATTCAGAAGGCCAGCTTAAAAACCTTTGTTGGAGAGATGCTTAGCCATGGCTGGGAGAGTGTAAGGGGTCGGGGGGGCGCGGGTAGAATCGAGTCAGAACTGAGAAGTGTGTCAGTCTGACTCCTGTTTCCATGGCAAACCGTAGGAAAACCGAGCATGTGTATCAACTACTTCTGAAAAGTTAAACTGACATTTTAAAATTGCAGTTTTTAAAAACTGCTGGTAGTCACAGATCTACTGCAAGATTTGACAGTGGACATGGGGGCTACTCTAGGGATGTAGTTAAGGGGTGAAAAGCTGCTTGAACTATATTTGCAAAGCTGTTATTTATATTTTGCTTTATTTGTGTGTGTGTATGTGTGTGTATGTAACCTACAGGATGTTTAATTTCCTTAAGAATTTTTACCAAATGTTATGCTAAAATATAGCACGAGAATGTCCACTTTGAAATCGTTAGATACAAACTTAGGACTACTTAAAAAAAAATCATAACTGTTTTTTCCCCTTAAACTCGGTGCATCGCTGAGTATGGAGAGGGAGAGTTAGAAGATCTGGTCCTTAATGAATAACCGGCATACACAGGTTGGAGGGTAGCACAACACTGGGGGTAGTTCTGGGTTCCCAGGGCTAACATGTCTGATGACTGTGGCTCTCTCCGTCTGGTGTAGAAAGAGTGGCCTCGTGGGAGCTGGCCAAACCAAACGTGGGCTGAGAGAAAAGACATTTTGTTTTTCTGCACTGACGCCCAGGGATTGTTTTCTGAAGTGCGTGTGCGGAGCTCACCCAGTGCTGCCTCCGCTCTATGTCCCCTCCCAGCCCTTCCTTCCTGCTGGGACCATACTGGGCTAGAACCCAGGAATGAGGGCGTCTCTAATTTTCCTGAATCCACAAATCTTATCCTCACCACTTATAAGGTCTCAGCTATAAATATTTTCCAGAGCTCTAGCAGTAATTAGACAAGCTACTATGAAAGATAGAGCATTATACATCAGTTAAAAACATATGCAAAACCAAAGCTCATTAGAGAAAGATAATATTCATGCAGATTTTACAAACCGTGTCTTTAGGGTGGCCCAATAAGTAGAAATATGGGGACCCATGCTTGTCACTTTTCATGCACATGGAGAGACTGGAAGGTACCATTCCTAAAGGAAGGGGAGGAACAGCCTAGGACCAATCATTAGAATTAACAGAACCAGTGACAAAGATATAGTATTACTGTTAGAATCAAGATTGCTTAGTACGTTTAGAGTAGCTGAATAAAAATTATCTAGGCAGTAAGAATAAAGACTTTAAGTAAAGCTGACCCTATTGAGCATGCAGCAAGTGAAATTAGTGAAAAGACTGAGCTACATGTGTATTCCAAAAACAGATTTTTTTTTCTCAAAATATTGAGGGCATCCTGAGGTGCTTTTAAGGAGGCACAAATGTTTAAAATATCTCGAAATCATAATATCAGAATTTTTGCAGAATTTTCTCATAATTAGAGTGTTTCAGTGAGACCAGCTGTCATTTGAGAAGTCACAGTAATCATGTTTCTAAATTTTGAAAAACCCTCAACTTAAAGCCATGGTTTGCCTATGTTTATATTTATGTTTTCTCTAATAATCTCATGAATTCTTATAGCTTGTCTCTTCTGTAACAATTTGCTCATTTAGATTCAAACTTCACAGTTGACTTGCTGGCCGTATTTGTTTTCTGGAAACAAAAAAAAAAAAAGCTGAAGAAAACACAGCCAGGTTTTGCCTGTTCTATGTGGCTGTACTCGCCTGTCCAAGGGCTATGCTCTGAAACCTGCCTCTTAGCGGCTGCCTTGGTCTAGGCCTATCTCAGCTCCTGGGCTTCAGTTCTTTACCGACATAAAGATGGTACTAGAAATTCTGGGCTGTCAGTGATCTCCACCAGACGGGCCCTGGGAGATGTAATAACCAGTCCCTGCAGCGCTCAATGCCATGTTGTCTTAGCTGCATACAGTGTGAGGCAGAGGGTGATGTGGGGCTGCTGGATCAGAAGCACTGAATCCACATAGATCAGACATTTCGGAGCCTGATCCCCTCTTTGCCAGTATATTCTTATGATACAACCCCTCCCCCAGCCCCCATCTCAATGCCTAATTTGCTCCATGCGCTTCAACACACCAAACAGACAGTGCCCGACGTAGATGTCTCATTATGCCCCCCCTCACCCCCTGGGGTGTTTTTTACCGCACAGCTGTGTTGAGGGGTGTGCTGTGCTAAGTTGCTTTCGTCGTGTCCGACTCTTTGGGGCCCTATGGACTGTAGCCCACCAGGCTCCTCTGTCTATGGGATTCTCCGGGCAAGAATACTGTAATGGGTTGCCATGTCCTCCTCCAGGGGATCTTCCCCACCCAGGGACTGAACCCACATCTGTCATATCTCCAGGCGGATTCTTTACCACTAGCCCCACCTGGACAAACAATTTGAAGTTAAAGGGAAAGTAGAGGCTCTCTGTGGTGCGGAAACTAACGCTTAACAATGAATGTCAGGAGGGAAATGAAGTTTCAGGATTTATTAACTGAGTTTACCATTTAGCCCCGCCAAGATGCAAGTAATTTTGTACAAAAAACATCAAGTGGTTTTACTATCAAGCACAAAAGGGTCTCATTTAATTCTAAACGTGGCCTTTACTGGGCTTGAAAGACACATGTGCTAGGAAACGTTGGAGCCAGAGGGTCAAACAAAAGAGCCCAGAACACGGTGGGGAAAATAGCTGTGAAAACTGTAACAGAAATTACGGTGAAATGTGAAAAACAGATGCATCCTGTGCTTGGCATATTCGACGCATACGCCATGAGTCCTAAAACCCACGTTCAGTCTGAAAACCCAGGGTCCTGATGAGGATCACTCTTTGCTGCAGACTGTGTACCAAAAACACCAGAGACTTGTGACAGGAGTGTAAATGCAGGCTCCTCTCTACGCAAGTGTCTGAGCTGCCTTAGAGCAAACCGCTGTTTAGTCTGGGCTAAGTTTGTTGTTTCTATTAAAAATTTTTTTGAACCCAAACAGCACGTTGAAGAGTGTGTGATTCTCATCGTTTATAGAGATTTTGCTACAATTAGAGCATATAATTCAAGCCTGGAGTAAGGCATTATATAATCTTATTTTGGTCCTGTCTGAGGCAGTCCAGCTGAAAAGAAAACCTGGGAAGTCTTTGTCAGAACAGGACATCGGGGTAACCCTATCTGTGAGCAAAGTTGTAGGCAGAATTCTCAAATAACAAAAGAAATCCAACATTATGGACTATTTCCTTCACTAGAAATGAGGGGTTTTTAGTACTTTAGTTTATAATGAATTATTTGCTTTGGGAACCCTGGGATAGGACTTACGGACCCCAGAGCTTAAGGACTGCTCTGGAGACTTGACGTTTGCTGGTTGTGGCGGTTGGCTGGATCTACCCAAGAATTTGTCTTATGATATTAAGCTCCATTCTGAGCACCTGGATAACAGGATGCTGTTAGCAAATTCCCTCATGGGGTCAACATCTTTTGTATCATCTCTGTTTTGAGACAAGAGAACAATCAGACAGTGGAGAAAATGGCTTTGGCACTTAGCACCAGCTTCATAATGGGTAGAGTTGAAGGGTCACAAGCTTGACTTGAATCAACACCATCATGCTATGAACACAGATCAGACTGTCTCAGTGAGGAGGGACACTGAGCTGAGTGGGAGCTGAGCTGAAACTGTCACAAAAACCTGAGACTGAAAAAAGGGAAGACAATCTTGTCTCCTTTCTTTAATCTTAACGGTTGCAAGCCTGAATGGAGAGTGATTCAGATCTGACGGCCAAGGGGGAGCCGGGTTGAGGGGTGAGGCTCATACAGCAAGAGGTCCACAAAGACACAGAGAGGCCAAGAAGTAGAAACTCCTCAGGTCTGTACAGGAGAGCTAGAGGAGACAAAGCCAGCCATCTCCATGGCATGAAATTACCTGGGATGATACTTGAAAAATACAGAGTCCTGGGCCAAATCGACCCAACTCTGTGTGTGTGTGTGTGCACGCGCACATATGGTGCATGTGTGTGCAGATGTAAAACCATGATGTAAGCTTTCTTTCCTCTTAACCTTAATACTTTGATCTCCACTCCTACCCACGCTCTGCTCACCATGTAAACAAACAAACCAACCTTTTCTTGATTCTGTGACTTCTCTGAGATCCATTTCAATGGTCTTACGGAACTCATCAGCATTTTGTCTAAGAGGCTGCCTTCTCCCTGGACTGTGGTGAAAGCAGCCCTTGCCCAGGAGAGTTCAGCTTCATGTTAGGGGAGGCAAGAGAAAGTTTTATCAGAACCTAAATCCAACTGTCCAGCATGAGTTACTGGAGGAGTTGGATTTTTTAGGTTTTCCAAGATGCGTGTGGAATCCTTCGCAGTGGGGTTTGGGAAAGATAGTTGTTTACTCATTTGTCTCCTCCAACAACGTACTGTTAAAGAACTGAAAGGAGGTAGATCTCAAGAGCAAAACTGGTTTTCCTTGCTTGATTTCTTGGTTACTTCATGGTCTAATATATTTTATCAGAGTCTTAAATACCTAAAGTGTTGACTGAGGGAAGTGGGTCACTTAATATATCCTGAAAGAGAAGAGTGTATGTTGGAAAGACTATCAAGAAGGAATATCATCATAGTCCAGGGTTTCCAATAAAACAATATGAAGAAATGGGATTTCACCCTCATTTTTAAAGCACGTTAATAAACGAGGTTTTGGCTGACCAGTGGGGAAAAGAATTTCAGAGTTGGGCATCCTTCAAGGAATCCCCTGGGTACGACTCCATGAAACAGGAACTTATTGGAAGTTTCATGGTTTGAACATTTCCTGGGATTCCCTAAATTCTGAAGAGAGCAGTCTGGAGCCTTCTAGCCAAGGAAGGACTCTGTTCTCTGCAGGATGCAGCCAGAGTACTGCTGACTGCCTGTCCTCTTCCCTGGTCTGGCTCAGTCAGGGTGAGGGGAGTGATTTGTGGAACCACTCATGGGAAAGGGAGATACCCTCAACCATGAATGTCAGAAGCTGAAATTAAATTTCAGAATTTATTATTGAAGCCAGCGCCTTTTGCCCTATTAAAAATGCAGGTGAAATAGTGCAAAGGCTATGGAACCATTTAAAGCTCCCATAAATGTGGTCTCTGAGGAAGAGGCAAAGGCAGCAGAGACTCTCCCCGTGTCCGCACCAGGGACACCTCAGGCTGTGAGGTTACATTGCTCCAGGCTCCATGTCGAGGGCCGCGGGAGGGGAAGAGCAATGATTAGCAAATTTGCTGAAGAGAATTCTATCTCACTAACTTGGAACTGAGAATAATTCAGCCAAGGTATAGGCAGAAATGTATCCATACTCAGCGAGTTCTTTCTTCAGAAAAAGTACGAATTATTAGTATAAATATTACAAAGGAAATGCTTAACAGACAAAAGAAGCCAAGGGCTTTTCAAAGATTCTTAACCCTCTAGATGTATTTATTAAAGCCACATATAACTAGTAAAACTAATAAAAAACTAATAGTTTTTTCATTAGAGTAGATCCTTTGAGACATTTTAATCAGTCACCCCTCTATTAAAATCAACTGTTACACATATCCTCATTTCAGACTGTCAGCTCACAGAAGGCCAGGACTGTGTCTTACTTTCAGTGCCTGCAAAGTGCCTTGAACATAGTAGGTGCTCAGGAAAATCCTGATTGAGTTGAGAAAATAGTAATGATATTAATTAATGATATTAATTACAGGATCTGCCTCACCTCACATGGAATATTTATTTGGTAGGAGTACAACGTCTAGAGTTGACCTTTGTATGATCAGAGGAAGAAAGGACTTGAACAAATAATTGTTAACCAGATTATAGGAGCATGCTTATAATAGTCACATGCCAATGCACATTGTTAAAGAAGAATACATGAAAAAATAATGTTAATTGCCATATAAGTAGAGACTGGTACTGCTTAATCTGTTGCTCTGATACTACTGTAAATTATTTTCATTTACTGATTAAAGGAAGACCTTTAACTATTTAGCCCATTCATTTCTTCAGCTAGAGTATGAATGCAGTATGGTTCAAACAGATCTTTTCTTACCTAATGCAGTTTTATTACACTTGTAAAATGTAAACAATTTCATTTATTGTAGGCCTTATATTAGTCAACACCTATCAAAGATGCAATTAACTTTGAAAATGGTAGTGCAGGAAGAAGTCTAACTCATGGATTGATGATTTCTTTCCCCAAAGGGAGATGTGGGCATTAGTGTTAATTGTCCCTGGGCATTCTGAGAATTGTGCTTCCTCCTGGGAACCCTGTCTGGCCTCCTAAGACCATTGAGGCCATTTACAATCAAACTTGCTTCGGCATTCTTGTCATAAAGACCTGCAATGCTGCTTAAGAGAATCAACCAGACCACCAACCAAGAATGGAAGGCATAATTTTTTTTTTTTTTTTAATTTTGATGAGCTCTGAACAGCAAGTATTACCAGGGGAAGGCTCTGCATTGGCCTGAACTGCCGGTGGAGGACATTTTTTCATCCAGTGGCACTTCTGTTTACCGAGGCCCTGGCTCTGTGGCTCAGTGTGTACATCAAGTGAACATTCCTTACAATCCTTGAATGCTGATGGAGTTAATTTGCATAATACATTCCTATGCAGCTTTAGAATCAGGATCCCTGTTTTCTTTTCTCTTAGACTTTTTAGATTTAATTGGAACTGCAACAGTCAGTTTAAGGAGGGCACTGCTTGCTTCTGCTGCATCCGTTTTTGATCTTTTCCTCAGTATGCTGGAATCAAATTGCCTTCTTCCTGCCAGATGTTGAGATGTTTGTGTCAGGGGAGGGGGGCGCCCAAGCTCTCATTGAGTTTACAATCAACAAATTCTTACCCTGAGGACTAGAGTGCAGTTGAAGTGCCTATCTCCTGAGCTGCTCTTTCAAGGACTTAACTATGAAAGCAGCTTCTCCTTCGAAGCCCTTATTATCCCCCCTCCCCTGCCACAGCTGCTCAGCCACCTCTGTGAGCAGCCAGTATGCTTGCTAGTGGCTGCCTTTGCTTATTCCTGCCTCTGGATCGGCTGAGGTGTGTCTGCTTAGTCTCATGGTAATTATGGATGGCATGTTTGCAGCATATTTATTCCCTTCCTCAGCTCACTTGGCTTCACACTGACTTTGTTTAGTCAACAATCTGACAGATTACCTGGGGTAATTTTTTCTTCCCATTGCACCTGTGCTTATCTCTCTGTCACAAACCACCTTAAGGACTCTGAACCAGAGTTTTCGTATTTCTCTTGACTGAGATCAGCTTTCTCCTGACATGTCCAGAAGTCCAGATAAGGGACGGCTTCAGAGCTGTTCTGAATTCTGAATTCTGCAGGTATCAGAGGTAGGGCCGAGGGTTATTACCTAAACCCCTTCCTAGCCTGCTGTTCACCAGTCTCTTCACCTTCAGAGTTCACTCTCACCCGGACGGGGTTAAGCCTGAACACTTCCCTAACTGGTAAAGTCTCCTCTAGATTCGGATAAACTCCCTTTAACAATCTTTTGAAACTGGATTTTATGCCATTTCAAATCTTAAAGGGCAAACAAAGGAAACAAACATAGGATTAAACTCATAGTTGACAGAGAAATCAGTTTTCCTGTCATTAGGGTGCATTTGGACAAAGTGGATTATATATGGGTTACATCTACTATAAGCCCAAGGCAAAGGAACCCTACTCCAGTACTCTTGCCTGGAAAATCCCATGGACGGAGGAGCCTGGTAGGCTGCTGTCCATGGGGTCTCGAAGAGTCGGACATGACTGAGTGACTTCACTTTCCCTTTTCACTTTCATGCATTGGAGAAGGAAATGGCAACCCACTCCAGTGTTCTTGCCGGGAGAATCCCAGGGACGGCGGAGCCTGGTGGGCTACAGGGTTGCACAGAGTCGGACACGACTGAAGTGACTTAGCAGCAGCACTATAAGCCCAAGCATCTTCTTTCACTGCTCTTGTTGCTATTATTTTGTTTTGTTACCTGCACCCCCAGCGACTTCCCCACTTTTTTATGTCCAAGATAGACTAGAGTATATTTTAATAAAAATTTTCATTAAAGTACCTTAATAAAAATATACTCTAGTCTATCTTGGACAAAAAATATTCTTTGTCATGAGATAGTCGATTTAATTGATGCTGGAGGAATTGCGATGCTCCTTAGCTGCAAGTACAGACACCACGGGCATCTATAGAGTCTGTGAATGTGGCCACTTTGTGATTTGTTCCTGGTACCGGAATGCATTTTCAGAGCAGGGCTGTGACTGATACCTCAGAAAGGCCTCCTTGCCAGTCTGGTCCTCGGCTGGCATCCGGGAACGTGGCTGGTAATTCGTTCCCTCACTAATATAAACCTTTCCTAAGTGATACAAGTCTCTCACTGTATCTCAACTGTTTGCACAAGCAAAGTGGTTTATGCTCAGCACCTGCTGTCCTTCTGGGAGTGTGGGATTCTGGTATGTGCCAGGCAGAGGGTGCCAGCATGACTGGCCTCCAGGAGAAGCCATGGGCACTGAGTCTCTTATGAGCTCCCCAGGGCAGCCATACCATCAGGGCAGCACTATTAGTACACACATGCTGCTGCACTCTTACTGCTGCGTGAACGTCCTCTGGGTGATCCCTCACGGGAGACAGAGAAAGCAGAGGAAGCCTGCGTGTGGGTTCCTCCGATTCTACCTGTGGTGTTCTTCCTTACGATTCTACTGGGTATCCTTACTATTTATATATAAGTGTCATAAATCTGAGCCGTGACCACAACAACATTCTGTGTCTCAGGAGTCTTATAGGCAAATACCTGAATGTGGGGTGGCCTTGGGGACCCCTAAAACAGCCCCCTCATGAGGCACTGTGAGATTTCAGAAATATCATTTGATGGCATTATCCTCAAAAATGCTGATCTGAGCCCTACCCTCTTGGTTTTTCACGCATAATTTTGGTTTAGAGTTTCCTAAAGAACTAATGTTTACTTAGTTTATAACTATTCATTTACTTCCCTAAAGGAGATTGCTTTACTGTATTAAATTTGTTCTTTTATGACATAATCTCTAAAATTACAGTCACCATCCATGTCAAATCTAACATCAAAAATAGCTGAGAAGCTCTACTGCTACCAGTGTGTATGATTTTATATTACATTTTAGAAGAATATATTTAGAAGAAATTCTGCAATACTGCTAGAGTTAACAATATTAGTTAATATTCAAAAGTGTGCCCAGATATTTAACAAACTCTCTTTGTTTGTTAATTTTAGAATTTAACTTTAACTAGATATTTTCAGATGATGTTAAGAATTAATGGGATAATGTTGACATGGTCTTGAATTTTCATGTTGTTCAGAAACATATTTTTATTTTTATGCCTCGAGGCAGCTTCATGCTGATGCATCACAGTCTGAGTTATGCCACATGTTGGTTGACAGACTGTTTTAACTGCTCTCTGTAGAGCAGCAGCTGGTGTGGTGGGTGCTCAGAATAAGGACCAAATAGTGATTCTACAAAAAGAATAGAAAGTTCAGGACAGCCATGTTATTCAGATTAACTTTTTAAAGATTAATTTGTTAGAACAATAAGAACAACATTAATTCTATGAGAATTTCTGGGTATAGATAATAGGTCTTGGCATGGAAGGAAACACACCTTGAAAGCAAAGTCTTTTGTAGAAGTGATAGAATTTCACTGGTTGGTTTCTCATTACTGAATCTCTTCATGTCCAAGGGTGCAAAAAATGATTCTATTTCAAGAGTTCAGATTATTTACAAAGGGAAGAATGCCAATGCCATTGAACAGGCTCAAGTCTGTGCTTACTGATAATATTAATAATTAAAAATATTTTATTAGATCCAAATATTAAGGATGGGAAGCTGGGATGAAATATTTCCCTGGGCATATGGCCAGCCCTAGAAACTTCTAAATGCTGCCCTACTCTTAATGTGAGGATTTGCCAGCCCTTCTTGTAGACTTTCAGTATGTTCAAGACCCTGGAAACATAACGTATTTAAGGGCCTTTGAATTCAGATATTTAAACTGAATTCAGGATTATATCTGTTCTGCTAAATAAGCATTCAGTAAGTTATTAGGTAACTTAGGCAGAAAGCACAATTTAAGAGGAAAAAGTACTACGTAGATTTTCAAGAATGGAAGAGTGAAAATGGGAGTCAGTTTAATCTAGATCAACATCCTCAGCTACTTATTCAGATCAGTGGTTAGATCTTATTTCCCTAACCTGGACATTTACTATCTGTACTACTCTTGACTGACGTCTGTCTGTCTCTCTGTTACTCCCTGAGACTAAAGACAAGCCAAGATTTCTCTCTTTCTCATGTTTCTGATATACTAGGGTAATGATGTTGGCTGTACCTTAAATGGGCTTTGGGGAAATAATGCTACAGACTTCCCAAGGCAAATCTATGAATTAAAATGCACCGTAAAGCCTTCCTCACAAGCATCTAGATTACACAACGTAAGAGTGAACTTTTGGAATATCCTTGAACTCCAAGGCAATGCAACCATTGCCTGAACTGAAGTTTATGTTTTAATCTTCATAGCCTGAAGATTTGGTCTTGCTGGTCCCTTGGCCCAGGTTACATATCCCACAGGACAGTCTGATGCATGAGTCATTTTAGGAAATAATTGATAAATTACTGTGGACTCAAATGAACAGAGGACTATCAGTCAAATAACAGAAGTTCTAATATATAAATTTAGCCAGATCTCCCAGCACACTCAGAGATGCCTTGAAAGGTCCTACATTCGCTATTTTCAACATTACCTAAATAAGGGAGCAAAAGAAAGAGCTCACAAACATATAATATATACTTTGTCCTTAAATATACACGTGTATAGATCTATGTCCACTGATCACTAAATATATATCTAGGTAGAATTAGAGAACTTTTGTAGCTTTATAAATAAGCATAGGCATTTATGGGCACAGAAGAAACAGAAAAAATACGAGTCAAAATGTGAAGCGTACCATACTCTGGGACCTGTCCCGTCCCGCGCTTCAGCAGTAGCCTCACTCTCCTTCCGCCTGATTTGATGAGCTCTATTGCTCTGGCGTGGGTCATGTCTCTTGTGCTCTCCCCATTGATTTCAATGATCTGATCTCCTACCTGTTAATTAAAGAAACATCACGTTAGCCAAAGATGGTTTTATTCAAGTTATATTTCTAACAGAGAAGCACCCATAGATGACCAGTTTCCAGAGAGCAACAGAAAGGCTTGGTTGCAGCCTGCTGCTCCTTAGTAGAGGCTAATCCCTGGCTGCATCCTGAATCTGACCACCAAACTTTATTTATCTTTGTAGAAATTCAAATATTAGACCATGAAGGTTGTGATGGTATGTCACTTTTATTTAGCCAGTATGACAGAGGTCATAATTAAACTATTTAGGATTTTCTTAAAAAATTAGGGGATGTGTTTGATGCTGCAATTCAAAATAAGCTGGCATCTTCGCTTTGAGTCAAGAAGTAAATATTTTAAGGCCTTTTCATTGAACACAGGGCAGGATCTAATTCAGTGTGTTGGATGGAATGATTGGTTTTCGGGCTTCTCTGAGAATTTTTGTTATGCATCATTTATTTACATTTCCCTGGGTGATGCTGTGATATTGGCCTCTTTGTAAATAGTGGTTGGTTGATATTCAAGTTTGATGATGAATTTTCTATCACAGTCCTTTGAATTAAAAATGACTCCATTCTCCATACATGACTAATGCTCTTGCTAAATCTTTGCCATCCTCACATCTGACTGCCAGAAACTCTTTGGTTAAATACCAATTCCTCTTGGATTGTTGACAATACCTAGGCATGTCAACCTACTTCAGTAGTCTTGCCTGGAGAATCCCATGGACAGGGGAGCCTGGTGGGCTGCAGTCCATGGGGTTCCAAAAGGTTGGACATGGCTGAAACAACTGAGCATGCATGGGTTCCATAAGCAGCTCCCATTATCCTTTGTGAATAGATATTTGGAATAAAAGAGGTTCAACCATGAGCACACCATGTAACTCCCACAGTACTATTACTGTCAGGAAACTTGGAATTAAAATATGTTTCATTTCAGTGCAAGTCACTTAAGACAAATTAGCCAGGACAAGCACAATGAGTTGCTTTGCAGAAATGCTATTTTAGGTAGGTTCCTGAACTTGATAATGCAGACAGAATTGCAAATAAGCCCCTTTTAAGGGAGCACTATCAAAGTGAATGCTATAGGCTGGACCAGAACAGGAACAAAAAATTGCTGTCACAACAGCCAAAGGGTAGAACAAAGTGGGGGGAGGGGAGAATAAACACGTGTTTATTATAGCAAAGAAGTGATGTATGTGCTTGTGTGTGTGCTATGTCACTCCAGTCATGTCTGACTCTGTGTGACCCTATTGACTGTAGGCTCCTCTGTACATGGGATTCTCCAGGCAAGAGTCCTGGAGTGGGTTGTCATGCCCTCCTCCAGGGAATCTTCCTGATTTAGGGATCACATCCACATCTCTGCATCAACAGGCAGGCAAGTAGGTTCTTTACCACTAGCGCCATCTGGGAAGCCCATGGAAATGATGCCTCTACCTAAATAGGATTCCCTAAGGGGCTTCCCTGGTGGCTCAGATGGTAAAGCATCTGCCTGCAGTGTGGGAGATGGCAACCCACTCCAGTACTCTTGCCTGGAAAATCCCATGGACAGAGGAGCCTGGTAGGCGGGTCGCAAAGAGTCGGACATGACTGAGCGACTTCACTTTCACTTAAGGGGAAAGGACTTCAATGTAATGAAGGTAAAGGCTCCCCACTTTGTATACTCGGTGGCCTTTGGAAGCACTGTTTCAAGGCAGTGGAAGAGGTTGCCCTCAATGACACAAATTCCACATAGAAGAATCACTAAAGACAGGACAAAATTAATTTGTTTTAGGGCCAAGGTTTGCACCAGTTTTCTTCATTCAGGTCTCCTTTACGGTCTCCTTTCCCAGGAGGCACCAGGCACAGCCTGAAGTCCAGCAGCTAGCCTGAGGTCAGGTATCCAAGCCAGTGGCAGAAGTGGGACCAATTATCCCTCTCTCAGCAGTCGTCGCCTGTGTCTGAAACCCCAAGGCCCAGCATCACATCGTAGAAGTAAAGCACAGGTTTCAGTGAAGCTGTTAGAATAGAGTCTTCATTCCTGGCTACTCTCTTCAGGTTCACATACCTGACTGATTGCTAAACATCTCCTCCACTGGGATGTCCAGCAGGCCACTCCAGCTCAACACCAGCCGATCGGGCTCACCATCTTTCTCCTCAGATGGTTTGTCCTCTCAAGTCCTCATCCTGGACAACAGTGCCACCATTCACCCAAGCTAGAAACCCGGGGGTCCTGCTGAGCTCCTAGTTCAGTTCCTGCCTCCCTCTGGATTATTCCCACCAATATCTTCACATGGTCACCAGCATCATTCTTCTGAGGGAAATCTCCCCAGATGCCTCATACTCACTGAGGCAGCTAGGGCCTTCCATATGCCACTATTCCCTTGCCTTGTCTTCCCTACAGGCCTGGTGCTTTCCTAATCTTCCCTCAAGGCCAACCCAAGCTCTTCTCCCCAGGGATGACTTCCTAGACCTTGTCTTCACCTCAAGCAGAAGTGTGGAATCCCTCGGCACCCCAGTTATCACTGCACCCCAATATCTATCACACTTCAGTAGGGAATTATGCCTCTTTGTCTTCCCTCTTAGATTTTGAACTTCTTCACTCATCAAACAATTTCTGAGCACTTATTATGTCTTGGACAGTCTACTGGGAGATCGGATAAATAGTGACAAAAAGTATAGCTTTTATTTACAACACATTCTCAGTCTAGTTGGGGGAGAAAGTGGGTAAATAAGACAGTTACTGTTCAATATATTTTTGCTGTGACAGAAGTGTACAGAAAGTGCTAATGAAAGAGAAGTGAGGGGCATCTAGATTAGAATAAATGTGGCTGGTAGTCAGAGAGAGCTTCCTACAGGTAGTGACATCTCAACTGGATTCTGAAGTATCCGCAAGAGTTCCCTTGGCAAAGGAAGAGGAAGAACATTCTAGGTAGAGAGGACAGCATATGCAAAGAGCCTGAGGTCTGAGAGCATGGTATATTTGGGGGAACTGCCGGCAGTTAATTCTGCTACTCAGGGGTTTGGGCTTTATTTTAAAGGCAACAGTAAAGCACAGAAAATTTTGAACAGGGGGCAAGCTGACCAGGAAAACAGAGTGGTGTTTAGAAATTTCCCTGAGACATCAGTATGAAGAGTGGGCTGGAGAGAAAGTAGCAGATTGAGGAATGGAGCTGAAGTTGTGAGGCTGTCATGTTGTTTATTCAGATGAGAAATTGGAAGACGTGGGGAAGGAAATCATAGGATAAATGAGGGCAGGGACTACGTCCCATTTGACTGTTTATCTTGTATGGGGTTCACTGTACATATTTGTAAATGAATGAATGAATGAATGAATGAATGAATTAAGCATTTCCACACAGCTCATCTTGAGACCCATGGCGGGAGGGGGTTATACGTTCTCTTGATCCAAAACTTAAACCTTGACAGCCACCACTGCCTGAGGACACTTCTCTCTCAAGACTGACATTGCAACAAGAATTGTATAGGATTCTTATGGGGTGATAGAAACATTAACAGCCATACTTAGAAAGTTTGATGCTTTCATTCTCTTGTCTATTTGTTATTTTCCCTTTCCCTTGCTAACAGCCATGAGAATTAAGGGAGGAAAATATGGCCAGGGAGAGGTGGTGAGTTGGAAGATTGTGTAGGAGTTGGAGGAACAGAGGGTTCAAGGGCTTCATGGGGCTGGATGTGGTGTGTCTCCAGTGTGGGATTTTCAGGACTAGGCTCTGGGAAGATTTTTACTGAGTTTTTGGAAGTCTGAGCTGACCTCTTGGCTTGGCAGCATTCCATATGGGATCCCCTCAGAAGAAGAAAATAACTCTGATGCTGGTTGAACTGAAGGTCCTTAGCCCCTTGTCTAAGATTTTCAGTTTCTCCCAAGCCCCTGTCCATTCCAGGGAGCCAGGGAGCCAGTCTTCCTGCCTCACTGGGAGCAATGGAAGTTTGAAACAGTCCAAGATCTTGGCAAATTCAGGAAAAAAACTTGGTGGTGGTGGCAGTGGGATAGATGCTGGTTGGGCAATGAGATGGAAATGCTGCCACTGTTGAAGATGCGAATCTTATAGGCATTCTGGGCATATTGCAAAAGCGGTTAAGCTCATCTGGACCTAGTGTCAGAGGTAACAAACAGTCCAGGCCCAGCCAGGAGATGCCCATCTATCCTTGTGAAATGACACAAATGCTAAAAAGGTTTACTCTTCACTTTCAGTCCAATACCAGTCTTATACATAGTTATTTGACATGGAATTCCATAAAGAAATTTGAGAAGTGATTCTTTTCACTTTCATCCTGTGAGCATCCAGATGAATAAGAAAATGAATTTGTCAGGGAAAGAAGAGATTCTCATTCCCTTCTGACTTTCATTTAGCTGCTGGGTGTGGCCAGTTGAAGGGTCCTTTCCCTATGTGGCATGTGAATATTTGGGGGAGTTAATTTGATAATGGAATATTACTCAGCTATTAAAAAGAATACATTTGAATCAGTTCTAATGAGCCTATTATAGAGAGTGAAGTAAGTCAGAAAGAAAAATACCAATATAGTATATTAACACATATATATGGAATTTAGAGATGGTGATGATGACCCTATACACAAGACAGCAAAAGAGACACAGATGTAAAGAACAGACTTTTGGACTCTGGGAGATGGAGAAAGTGGGCTGATTTGAGAGAATAGCATTGAAACATGTGTGTTACCACGTGTGAAATAGATCATCAGTCCAGGTTTGATGCATGAGACAAGGGGCTCAGGGCTGGTGCACTGGGATGACCCTGAGGGATGGGATGGGGAGGGAGAGGGGAGGGGGGATCAGGATGGGGGACACATGTATACCCATGGCTGATTCATGTCAATGTATGGCAAAACCACTACAATATTGTAAGGTAATTAGCCTCTAATTAAAATAAATAAATTAATTAAAAAGATAGTTTTCAATGCAAGAGAGAAAAAAAAGAAACAATGGAAAACATGCAGGTTGTTCAGGGATGAAGAAACAGACCAGTTGTGACTCTAATGTAGTCTCCTCTTTCTACACGCTTCACCACGGAGCTACCTTCACCTGAGTTGTGGTACTAAATGAAACTGAAGATCTCTACTTGTTCTCAGAGAACTTTTAAAGTATCAAGTTTGAGTTAGAGTTGAGAGAGGGATAGAGAGAGAATGGAGGCAGTGGGGACGACAAAGAAACAGACAGATGGCCAGACAGCCATAGACATAATTCAGGAATGTGCATGTTGTTTTATGGGGATCAAGGAGATGTTAAATGTAGGAAACTAACCAAAGGATATAACATGAATTTTAGGCATTCTTTTTTTTTTCCCCCCTGTGAAAGAAATACTTGTATCTGTGGTCCCCTTGGGAAACTGGCAACCTCACAGTGGTGTCTTAGGGGCAAGGCAGAGTGAGAGAAGGCTGCCATCTTGGCTCAGCCTAACAAGTTCTTCTGCATTTCTACACACAGATTTCTATTCACATCTTGGCAGGTTTTTCTCTTTCCTAACAAAACTATTACTAAGTCCTTGAACTTGCTTGAGGCTCTGCAGGTAAAACTTCTCTTATTGGAAAGCCAAGGCAGGTAAAGGTAAAAGTTTCAGTATATATGTACATATTGGCCGTGCCATATAGGATCTTACTTCCCTGACCAGGGATCAAGTCTGGGCCCCCAGCCATGAAAGCACTGAGTCCTAACCACTGAACCACCAGGAAATTTCCCAGTTTCAGTATTTCTTAAGCAATTAATAGTCCAGGTTGTAAGAAAAAAAATAAGCTCTATACTGTACACATTTTTGTAGACAGTATTTGGTTCGACTCAACGAAATCTTTACAAGGACTATATTAATTCTGGGCTTACTGCAGCCCCTAGTCATGGTAGTTTCCACTCAAGGCTTCCTCAGGTTTCTCCACAAACATTCCCGGCTGGTTGCAATCAGTTCACTGCCTTTATACCACAAGAATCTATTTCATATGATTATGTGTGACTGAAGTGATCCTAGATTATAACTAGGTGTGAGGAATTGAGCTTCTTTAGAATTTTATGCCAAAAAATAGTTGATGCCTCTATTCGCTGTTTCATGAAAAACTTAGCTCTGGACCATTTGTGTGGCTAATGGTCTGAGGTCACAGGATAGTTTTGTCATAATTCTTCCCTTCGAGGCTGGTTTCTCCCACTGACTCTAGATCCCTCACAAGCAAGGAAAGCGCCTCCTGCCTCCGTGTCATCTATACCTGCCACAATTCCCAACAAGTATGCCCTCAGTTAATCATGTCTGAGTAAATGAATTTCAGGTTTGCTTTTCAGTTATAGTAACCGTCTTCGTTTTCATGACACAGAAAACTCAGCTTTCGAGCACCTCTGCACACCATAAAGCCATCTTGAAATACTGCCTTAGGCACTTGCAGCCAAATCACAGCAATTTCAACAGTATTACAAGAGACCGAATGAGGTTTCAGTAAAGGTGGCCTATAAAAATTGCTAGAGACAGGTATGTTATTGTTATGGAAACAAATGTTAAAGGATCGAGAGAAAGAAGAAAGGAGGCTGAGTCTAAATAAAATCAGAAAAACAAAATTAGAATTCGGGCCTTCGCTTCTGCCAGAGGCATTGTCACTGGGTGCTATGACAACAGGACACCTGGTCTGTGAGGGCCCTGCTGGAGCAAAGGACAGGCTGATTTTCACCTCAATAGTGGCCTGTACTATATTATGGTTTTTTTCACAATTAACCTTTGTTAGATATTATTTAATGACTATTACAGTATAAATCTTTTCCAAGGGGTCACACTGAGTGCTTTGGTTTACTCCCCCATGTCTTCCATGAGACTGTTGATTGAATTAGACAGGATCCAAGTGTCTATTACAGGACCTGGCTCTAGTTATAAAACTGTGGTGCACAATTGCCTCAGCAAGGCACAGGAGCCCATTAAGTCAGCACGCTTTTCCTGAAAAACTTCTATCCCCCTGGAAATTGAAGTACAGATTGAAATTGAAATTTGACAACACCAAAATTCTGTGGATTTTATTTGCCTCATTTATTTTATACATTGAAATCTATCTAAGACTCTATGTTTTGACTATAATCATTTAAAAAGAAAATATTTCTTACGAAACTTCATCCAAAGAGAAGTGTGAAAAAGCCCTGGTGGATCTGCAGAAGAGTTCTTCATCAGGGTTATACCTGAGCCCATACCTGCTTGGAAGGGTCATGAAGGTGAGAGGAACCAGAGGGGAACAAGAAGTTATGAGTCACTGCAGAGCCGTGATATGAGTGGGGAACCTTACTCCACATTTTTCTTAATTTGTGTATCTTCTCTTTAGAAAAGATTCAGTAACAGCTCAAAAAATGTTCAGTCTTTGACTTGGGCAGGGGTGGTGCCCTGGCCGCTCACTCAGAGGGCTGCTTTGGTGCAGATTCAGGGGGAGCTCCTTATTCAACAGTTTCCATTTCTCATTCTTGCTTTTACAATTCTCTAAATTAAAACATGGAAATGTATGTGAAATTTAAAGATGACGCAGTAGCCCAATTGCGGAAGTCAATTCTAAATTATAATTTGGTATCTTTATCACCAAAACTTCCCTTTTCCTTTGTCAAATATTACTAACACTAATCTCATATAGGGGATATTATTAGATTGCTTCCCCCCCCACCCAAATCTCACTCTTCCAGGGCTTTTAATTGGTGTTGATGTTTCCTTCCTCAGGTCACCCATTTCCTGCCTTATAAATACTTTCCAGGTGGAGTTGTTCTCTTTATGTACCTTTGCACCTGTGGTTTCCTTTTAGAATCTGCCTTTCCCAATTCAAACAACAACTAAATCCTACTCGACCCTTAGGAGAAACCTCAGGTATGCCTGCATACAGGAAGCCTTCTATGACCCCATAGTTTGGGTTGGGTACCTTTCCTAAGCATTTCTTTAAAAGTTGGCCCTCCATTTCCCTAGGTGTTAGTGTCAAATAGATATATGTTTTTAATTCCAGAAAGTTCCAAAAAGCAAAATTTGAAATTGGCATGCCTGGTAACTATTTACCTAACATTGACATTGTATTTACAACTGCTTATTTAGCATTTATATTGTATGAGGTATAATGAGTACTCTGCTGCTAAGTCGCCTCAGTCGTGTCCGACTCTTTGTGACCCTGTGGACTGTAACCTACTAGGCTTCTCTGTCCATGGGATTCTCCAAGCAAGAATACTGGAGTGGATTGCCATTTCCTTCTCCAGGGGATCTTCCCGACCCAGGGATCGAACCCGGGTCTCCCGCATTGGAGGCAGATGCTTTCACCTCTGAGCTACCCTTGTAAACTCTATTTAAATATTAACTTCATTATTAATTGTAGTAGCTATCATCATCTTCATAATGGTAGAAGAGAGAAAAAAAAATGAAACACAATGGTAAGTTCTTCACAATGAATCCAGGAGAGAAGCCCCTGAGGGGTTGAAAATGTATTTAATGGAGAAATGAGGGAAGTGGTTTTCTGAAAATGTCACTGAGAGGTTAAAGACTCCCAAAATCTTCTGTTGGTTTGCTAAGTACTGCCTTTTAGGAATTCCTATAGGATGTTAATGCTATTTTTTATTGTATGATTTTGACAAATAGTTCTTACAAAAAGAAACCTCCTTGAATGTTGAGCAGATAATCCAAACCCTAAACCAGGACAGAGGGATAACTGCTTGTGTGGCCACAAACAGAAACGCAAAGAAGATTTTAAAGACAAGCTGGTTGATGCAAAATATTTTCTACGAAGCAAAAAATAAGCACAACAATTCCATTTTCATACACTGTTTTGACTGCTCAGGCAAGAAGAGGAGACTGGGGAAATATCTTAAAATTATCTGCCTGAGCAAGAATAGAAAGCTATCATTGGCGGCTCAGCTAGTGGCTTATTCATTTTCTTGGAAATCACTTATATTAGGTCATGAAGTCAGTTTCCCTGGTTGATTGAAAAATAAACAAAAGCAAATCAAAAAGAAAACTTTCCACTGTGGCCCTAATATAGGCTGTGATTTCCCTTCCCTGGATGTAATTGAGAGAAAATGAGGGATTATTATTCTCCATACTTATCTAATCAGATAGATTTATTTTTCAGATGCAAGCATTGGTCGTTGTGTGGTGACTGCTATATAGGCAGAGGATAACCAATTCTTGTTTTCCTGAAGCTAACCTGTTTGCAAATTGCCTTTGCATTTACTGTGTGTGTGTGTGTGTGTGTGCATATGTGCACATACCAATTCCAGACCTGATGTTTACAGTGTGAGTTACAGTGAAAGGTATACCCAGATGGGTGTATCAGTCAGCTGGGATTTTTGAAGAGAATTTAATGGTGGGACTATTTCAGAGGTGTGAGCAGGGTTAAGACAACCAAAGAGGGCAGATACCAATAGCATCTATTCCTCTAGCAGAGGAATAGAAAGTTACAGGGGCATATGAGAGCTCAAACTGTGAAAGAGGGGCCACCTGACTAGAGCTGCTGTGGTAGAGGAAGGAGCACCGCTGGGCCCAGGGCAGCTTGGCCGGGAGCAACAGGGGTAAGAACACATCAACATTTCTGAGGCTGACGGAATAACATCCCCCCCAAAGACATCGACATCTAGGCCCTGGAATCTGTGAATCTATTACTTTACATGGCAAAAGGGATTTTATAGTTGTGAATAAGTTAAGGATCTTGAGATGGGAGGGCTATCCTGCTTCTCTGAGTGGACCCAGTATAATCACAGGGGTCAAAGTCTGAGAGAGAAGAGATTTGGGACTGAAGCAGAGGTCAGGGATAAGGGAAGATGATCTGCTGCTGGTGTTGAGGATGGAGGAAGGGGCTACAAGCCAAGGAATACAGGTGGCTCCAGGCGCTGGAAAGGCAAGGGAATGGATTCTTTCCTAGATCCTACAGGAGGAAATAGACCTGCTCATAAGACAACTTGATTTTTAACCCACTGACACTGCTTTGGAATTATGACCTCTAAAACTGTAAGATAATACATGTGTGCTGTCTTAAGCCAATAAGTTTGCAGTACTTTGTTACAGCTGGAATAGAAAGCTAACGCACTGCCCTCTGATTTCCTACTAGTGCTTCTTATCAGCCTAATCCAACAGGAAATCAGAGGGCAAGAGAGTTTGGGTGATGCAGACACAGTGATCAGTTCCCAAGATTGCAGAATAAGGAGAGGAGGGAAGAGACTAGATTTGGGAGGAGGTAAAAGAAAAGAAGCACCAACACTTGGGGTGGGGTGCGTGTGGGACGGGGATAGATTTTAAAGCCATGGATGAATATGACATGACATATGAAGGCTCCTGTGATCTGAACACTTGTATCCCCCACCTGGTTCACATGCTGAGATCCTAGCCTCCAAGGTGACGACATCTGGAGGTGGGGCCTTTGGGAGGTGATTAGGGCCTGAGAGGAGAGCCTTCATGAATGGGATTCAGTTCAGTTCAGTTCAGTCGCTCAGTCGTGTCCGACTCTTTGCGACCCCATGAATTGCAGCATGCCAGGCCTCCCTGTCTATCACCATCTCCTGGAGTTCACTCAAACTCACGTCCATTGAGTTGGTGATGCCTTCCAGCCATCTCATCCTCTGTCGTCCCCTTCTCCTCCTGCCCTCAATCCCTCCCAGCATCAGAGTCTTTTCCAATGAGTCAATGCTTCGCATGAGGTGGCCAAAGTATTGGAGTTTCAGCTTTAGCATCAGTCCTTCCAAAGAACACCCAGGACTGATCTCCTTTAGGATAGACTGATTGGATCTCCTTGCAGTCCAAGGGACTCTCAAGAGTCTTCTCCAACACCACAGTTCAAAAGCATCAATTTTTCAGCGCTCAGCTTTCTTCACCGTCCAACTCGCACATCCATACATGACCACTGGAAAAGCCATAGCCTTGACTAGATGGACCTTTGTTGGCAAAGTAATGTCTCTGCTTTTTAATATGCCATCTAGGTTGGTTATTACTTTCCTTCCAAGGAGAAAGCATCTTTTAATTTCATGGCTGCAGTCACCATCTGCAGTGATTTTGGAGCCCCCCAAAATAAAGTCTGACACTGTCTCCACTGTTTCCCCATCTAATTCCCATGAAGTGATGGGACCAGATGCCATGATCTTCGTTTTCTGAATGTTGAGCTTTAAGCCAACTTCTTCACTCTTCTCTTTCACTTTCATCAAAAGGCTTTTTAGTTCCTCTTCTCTCATCAGACATTAAATCTTCTGGCACCTTGATCTTGGACTTCTGGCCTCCAGAATTATGGGAAATAAATTTCTGTTGTCTATAAGAAGCCACTCACTCACTGGCATTTTGTTATAGCAGCCTGAAGGGACCAAGACATAGGCTTTATAAAATAATTCAAGGGTAAGACATAACAATCAGGTAGTGCTAACTTTGTCCACATTGGAGAAGCTATTTTTGGAAGGCTTTATTTGTTTTAATATTTCATTTTTATATAGATAGTCTCTTAAGATAATGTTATAGAAAGACAAGTGGCATCAGGGTTACTGAGTCATACCTACTTCTTTAAATTGCTAAAGATTTCGGAGTTGCCTTTGCATCTAGTCAGTTTCCGATCCCCGTCCACCCTACTCCCTCTAGGTCTCCAGCCTGTCGTCCCTCCTGCCTTCATCCTCCATTCTCTGTGTCTCTCCTCTGCCTCCTCTTTTGGTCCTTGTGCCTGCCACCATCATCTTTTGCAGCTCACCTCTGCTGTGGTCTCTCTCCTTTTCACACACCCACCCTCCTTCCCCAGACTTCCTGAACAGAATCCAGACCCTTAACACGGTGTGATGAGCGTCCAGGATCTGGTGCCCCCAACCTTCCAGCTCATTCCTGCCACTCTCTCAGGTTCAATCTGGATGGCTTCTTCTTCCCCGAGTCTTCACTGGGTGCTCCCAGCTCTGCATATTTGCTCTTGCTATCGCTTCTGGCAGTTTTTCTTGCCGTTCTCCCCAACGCCTCCTGTCTTATCTTGCAGTTGTGCCCATTCTTCAAGGTTCTGCTCAATTCCTCCATGAGCCACCTCTGGTCCCTCCAAGGGGAGATGTCACCACCGTTCTCTAGGTGTCCACTGCATACTGACTGTGCCTCTCTTACAGGGTATAAGTCTCCCTGGCTATGCCTCTCTTATTCTCATCATAGCTGTATTTATTCACTCCACCATGTCTGCACCTACTAAAGTATACACTTCTGGAGAGAGGGATTGTAGCTTTGTTCCATCTACACTGCCTTAAAAACAGCAGATAATAAGACTTGCAGCAAGGACAGAAGTTATTACTGCGTAAGATAAAAGATGATTAATGGGAGGAGGAGAGTCCTTGAGGAGCTGAGGATGTGGGGGAGTTCAAGGGGGAGTGGCTCTGGGGTCAGAACCCTCTGAGGGCAGTTCTGTGCTCACTCATTTTTCCGCTGTTGGCTGAGGTGACTAGCACAGGATAAGAGCTTCATTAGCATTTCTCAAGAGAATGAATCAATGCTGCCTACTACGTTTTGGCCAAGGCTAACCTTGAATTCCATGAGAACAAGGACTAAAGAGAAATTTGTCATCTCCGTTATAATATAAAGGAGAAAAAGTATATAAAAGTAAAAATAATACAGTCTTCTAGTTGCCGTGAGAAGTAAGCTTAGCAATAGCAGGGTTTTGCCAGGAACCAGCTAAAGAAGATCCAGCCACAAGGTGGAAGCAACTCTTTTCTTTCTGATCTAACCATGCCTGTGCTGGCAAAAGCTGGCTGAAAGCAGCAGACATATTATTTTTGTGTTTACTGAGTCCTGTGAGAAGCACTGGACAATAAATTCACGTGAGACATAATTATACCCTCCCAAAGTACACCGTTTGAGAGCAGAGATCATGATTTACACTTCTCCAATATCCTCTGTAGCATCTAGCAGTACTGACCGGTGCGAGAGAGATAGAGAGAGAGAGAGAGTGAGAGAGAGAGAGAGAGAGAGAGAGAGAGAGAGGCGGGGGGAGAGAGAGAGAGAGAGAAAGAGAAATGATTGGCTAATTGATTTAGGGGTAAAGTAAGTCAAGGAAGCAGTTGCTAACAAGACACCCCCTACACACACTAAACTATATACATGGCCCCTGAGGGCACATCTTATTAGTCCCTTCATCTCTGGTTTCTACTCTTTTTACTTTAAGGTGAGGTCTCTGAGCTTGAGGGAGGAATTGGGCTTTCTGAAAGGCTACATGGCTCATAAGCAGAAGTCACAAGACGAGACATAGATTCCCTCATTCCCAAACCCACAGCTCCCTATTCTTCTCAAGTTGCTTCAGCATCACTGAGGAGGGGAGAGTGACTCACTTGTGGGTTTTTATTTAGTTCACAGTCAAAGGTTCCTTCTATAGGAACAAGAGACTATGTAAGATGTTTGTGATTTATTACTGACCTTTGGGCTATTGTTTAAAAGTGCACACACAATCATGTGTCATAAATAGTTTGGAAGTCCAGGTTCATTCAAGCATGAGTAGGATGAGAAAGAAGGTCTGATTAATGGTGTAATGAGAACAACCTATAGTTGTAAATAGATCTAGTCAGTACTTTACATTCTGGACTTCCCTGATCACTTCAGATACTTTCTCCATGAATAAAAATTAGTTTTTAGCATCAAAGTTTCAGATCAGCAGAATAATGGATGTCCTTGGGCCCGATTTTAATATGCAAAAGGAGTCTGTACACAAGGCAGAAAAACTCATGTCTCTGGGGTCTACTGTCTTTGTTTGGTCATATTGAAAACACCATCTTTCTTTAATAGCTTAATTTTAAGACAGCTCTCCAGAGGGTCTTTACTCATCGCTGCCATATTCAATTATCCTGGCATTGAATGTGTGGATTACAATAATTTTTCTATTGATATGCTAACACTGAATAGATAGAATAGCAGTGTATTACTATTATTTTGATGCACAAAATAAACATTATCCAATTTTCTTTACTACTTAAAGTCACATATTAATTACTTAAAATTTACAACTAGGAATGAAGCCGAGTGTCTAAAAATCTTGTTCCTGTTCAAGTTAATTCAGATTGTCCATCCATGCATGAGAACAGCTGAGCTATGAAATTGGGCAGCATGTTTTCTGGCAATAATAAGGAGATAACATTCCTTAGGAGTATTTAAGTGACATCAGTATTGATAGGTTAATTGGAAATAAAAATGTAAAGCTTTCGTAAATTGCTAGAATAAAAAGCCTCTGGTTTATTGTAGCTTCGCAATGCACTTTTTGAACTCTCCCCCTTTCGCAGTTTAAGTTAATAACTGTCTGATTAATGTAACTGTGGCGGTACTCAGAATTCCATGGCCATCCCATGGTATATCAGCTGTTTTCAAAAACAGACTCTCCCACCTATATCCTGAATCACAATCATTTTGCTCCCTCTACTCCTTTACCAAATTCTTAAAAAATGACCCCACATGGGATGAAATGCAGAGAATATTGGGTGGAGAAAAGAAATGCAATGTGACATAAGTTCATAAGAGCTGTGTTTGAGAATTTGATATAAGAGAAACCCTACATCTTCAAAGCTCAGGGTATCACTTGGTGCTACAGCATAATTAATAACAAGTCTCATAATTAATTATTTTGAAAAAGGCAAGTAAAGTGATATTATGCTATCATGCATCTTAACAAGACTCAAAATTATTTTCAGGTCTCTGTGTGAGTATTTACACTGACATTTCTATCTGTATACTAAACTCTCAATTAATTGTCCAAAATCTTGTTACAGTTGTGAACCACTCAGATGAAAAATTGGACCCTTCACATTAATTAACACTTTTTGAACAAAGCTTTATGCCAGATACTTTCTAGGCATATTAGAAGCATTATTTAATTCTCAAACAAATAAACAAAGCAAAGCTACTCTCTATGAGCTAGAGAAAATAAAGAAAAATTCAAATAAACTTTGGGAAATGAAATCACAATTTTTTTAAATTGGGAACTGATTTAACGTATGAATACTGCATACTGAGTGACATTAATGCCAAGACAGCAGGTCAGTCTCTACATGGTTATTTACTTGAGCTGTCCCATGTCATCAATAGTGCCCCTTCATTTGGGTTGGCCAGGTTCCTTTAATAGTTCCTGTGACTGGACATTCAAGAATGACTTAGATCTACTTCATTATGCTTCCTCTGATCCTGTTTTCCAATTCCAAGTGCATTTTCTATGTTTTTGTCCTTGGTTTCTGCCTTAGACTATGACCCTGGTCACCTCTCCAATTTGGTTTCTTACACTTTCTAGTAATCTTTAGTGATGGCCCCTCAAATGCATCTGAGGTCATCATTATACTGATGCTTTTGGAAGCTGATATTTCCTATGTTATCTCTGTTCAGTCTTGCATTGTTATTGATGTGAGGCCACCTAGTCATTTGACAAATATGAGCCACTTGTCACCAAAAGGACTGAACATAAACATGTGAATGGAAACGTCCAAATTCATCATCATCCCTAGATAAACAATTCTGTAGGGCTGTCCTGATGGAGAATCCTTCTTTTCTAATCACTTATGTTTTCCAAGGATATCACATTATTAATGCAACTTGTTTGGCTGAAGTGTTTCTAGTCACTGAGGTATGGATGTGTGATTGGTTTATTTTTCCAATAACTGCTGCCAGCTGTGCTCTGTTAACTCCCCTTGCCCTTCCCTGCTGGGTAGTATTCCATTTCCATTATTTTTCAGCACTTTTAGCTATTGAAAAGTATAATACAGTTAGCACTGCAAGCTCACCTTCAGTTAAGAACTTCCCCCACCCCTGCCCCACTAAGCTGAAGGCTTGAGGGACTTGAGCAGGCAAAGGATCTTGTTCTCTTCTCTCCCCAGCTCCTCACTCTTCCTCATCTCTCCAAGCTGCTAGAGAAGCTCCCATGGCAGGGTTATATAAGAGGGATGACATTCTCTTTGATCAAGAGTTACTGGTGGCTCTCTTTTTTTGTTTCTGTTTTCCATGTGGCAAATCTTAATCTGAGTTTGGTGTTCACTTTGTGCCACAAACTCTTCTAGGTGCTGGGGATATGGTGGAAATCAAGGAAGAAAAGATTTCTGACCTCAGGGAATTTTGATTCAAGGATATCCAAATGCTGCCTTTCTCTTGAGGATGTTTTGGGTCACTTGTTTGGAAGACTTGATATATCCCCAAATTGTGAGGCATAGTTGAGGCTCTTCTCTTTCTTTTCCACTTGGCATCCCTTTCCTCCACTATGGATAATACGACCTATAGCCTCTTTCAGCATGGGTCCCTCTGTGCAGAAAATATTCCTCCAGAAAGATGGCTTATGCCTCAAATCACCTTCTGTTGTGTCCACTCAACCCACAGGAAATGGTGGGAGTGCAGGTTAACCCACCCGCAGGTTCCCTCTCTTTACATTTCATCTTTCCTTTTTTTTTTTTTCCTTTTCCAGGTCATCTACTGATTCAAAAGCTCAGTCACTTTAAAGTAAGAAACAATCATGGGTCTCCCATGGGGTACAGGGCCAAGATGGTTTGAGCATCCCCAACTCTGCAGGAAGACAACAGGACACGTCTGGAATCTCTTTCCCTCATGGGGGGGCCAGCAGCACAAGGAGAAGAAAGATGAATGCTTCATAGACCCTGTTTTGTTTGCAGTAAGAGCTCTTGCTTCTACTCTCCCCTGGAAGAGTGCAGGGGAGGACACACCAGCAGGGCTGGTCCTGTGAAACAGCAGTTCCCACAGCAGGCCCCACCAATCACCCCTGGAGATTCTCTAAATGCAGAGTGTAGGGAACTTAGTCTTTTATCCTCAGCTATGGCCTGAGTCACCATTTCCTAGATAATTGGAAAGATCCAAGCTAGCATCTTACATCATCATATCACATGAAGACGAGTAACAGAATAAAAATAGGGGGTTGGATGAAGCTTGTGGATTGCCTACTAACTGTCCTTACTCAGCTACATTCTGGGTAACTGGAAAGTGACCTTATTTTCATTTCTTTTTTAAAGTCTTTATTAGACAAGAGTGTCTAAAAGAAACAGATTACTGACTAAAATGTGTATGTCTTTATTATTAAAATCTAATACACCAGGTTTTATTCTCACACAATGTCTCAATTTTTAATTTGTGATTGTTTCCATTAGATAATTTATGTAGTGAAAGCGTGATGGACACTGGAGACGGAGTAGAGTAACAATGGGATTAACGGTACAGGCTTTGGGGGGATTAGGAGCCCTGGGCTTGTGTTTTATGATTAACATCACTTATTAAATCAGAAATGTTAGACTAGTCATTTAACCTCTGTTAAGTTCCCGTTTCCTCATCTGAAAATGGGGATGATAATGGTGTCTATCTCATGGTGACTGTCTCAGAATTGTTAAGAAGTTCATATGAGAAACACATGCAAACTTAGTACTATGCCTGAGCCATGGCAAGCGTTCAATAAACATTAGTTCTGTTAAATTTTACTCAGTAGGAGACTTTCAAACTCACTTTAAACTTCAATATATACAATACTAAAGATTTGGGTTATATCCTGTACCGAAGGAGACGGAAATGGCAACCCACTCCAGTATTCTTGCCTGGAGAATCCCAGGGACAGAGGAGCCTGGTGGGCTGCCATCTATGGGGTCACACAGAGTTGGACATGACTGAAGCGACTTAGCAGCAGCAGCAGTAGCAGCCTGTACTGAAAGGTAACATTTGGGATTTGGGGATCTAAGAATTTAGAGTAGGGGTTGGTAAACTATGGCCCTTAGGTCAAATTCAACCCACTGTTTTTTCTTCTTTTTTTTAATGTAAAATTTATTGGAACACAGTCATATTCTTTCATGTACCTATTGCCTATGGTTGCTTTTATACTAATATGATATGGTTGAGCTGTTGTATCAGAGACTGTATGGTCCACAAAGCCAAAAATATTTACTCCATGGCCCTTTGTTGAAAAAGTTTGCCCACCCATGGACCTTTAAATTTAGAAAAGACAACTGCTTGTCTTGGATAATTTGTATACTAACAGATCTGTGCGTAGGGTGCAGTTCACACTTGACTTTTTTGAGAATTCTTCTTTAATTAATGAATCTAGGATAAAAATTTTCTTTTGGTTTTATTTAAATTATGTACTATTTAAAACATGTAAGAGTTGAGAGTAATAAAATTTCTACTCTTGCACTCACCAACCAGATTTTAATCAAGTTAGTATTGTGTGACATTTGCTTCTAATCCTTTGGCATAAAAAGAAAATCTTATGGATAGAGTTTAAGTTGCCTGAATGGTTTCTGATTTCATTCCCCTCCCCACAAAGGTAACCCCTATTCTGTAGTTGATGCTTGTTCTTTTTTCATTTTTTAGGACTTTTACTTCATATGTATATATCTATAAATAATATATTGCAAATGTTGACATTTAACATAAGTATCATTACATATGTAATTCTGCAAGTTGGTTTTACACATCATTTTGTTGTTGAAATTTATTCATGTACTGGATATTGTTGTTGTTCAGTTGACAAGTTGTCTGATTCTCTGCAATCCCATGAGCTGCAGCATGCCAGGCTTCCCTGTCCTTCACTATCTCCCTGAGCTTGCTCAAACTCATGTCCATTGAGTCAGATGCCATCCAACCATCTTATCCTCTGTCACTCCCTTTTCCTCTATCCCTCAATCCTTCCCAGTATCAGGGTCTTTTCTAATGAGTCGGCTCTTTGCATCAGGTGGCCAAAGTATTAGAGCTTCAGCTTCAGCATCAGTCCTTCCAATGAATATTCAGGGTTGATTTCTTTAGGATTGACTGGTTGATCTCTTTCCAGTTCAAGGGACTCTCAACAGTCTTCATCAGCACAGTTCAAAAGCATCAGTTCTTCAGCGCTCAGGCTTATTTATGGTCCAACTCTCACATGCATACATGACTACTGGAAAAACCATAATTTTGACTAGAAAGACCTTTGTCAGTAAAGTAATACTTCCGCTTTTTAATATGCTGTGTAGGTCTGTCATAGCTTTTCTTCCAAGGATCAAGTGCTTTTTAATTTCATGGCTATAGTCATCATCTGCAGTGATTTTGGAGCCCAAGAAAATAAAGTCTGACACTGTTTCCACTGTTTCTTCATCCAATTGCCATAAGGAGATAGGACTGGATGCCATGATCTGAATTTTTTGAATGTTGAATTTTAAGCCAGCTTTTTCACTCTCCTCTTTCACCTTCATCAAGAGGCTCTTTAGTTCCTCTTCACTTTCTACCATAAAGTGGCATCATCTGCATATCTGAGGTTATTGATATTTCTCCCAGCAATCTTGATTCCAGCTTGTGCTTCATCCAGTGCAGCATTTCTCATGATGTACTGTGCATATAAGTTAAATAAGCAGGGTGACAATATATAGCCTTGACATATATTGTCCTTTGACTCCTTTCCCAATTTTGAACCACTCTGTTGTTCCATGTCCAGTACTAACTGTTGCTTCTTGTTCTGCACACAGGTTTCTCAGAAGTCAGGTAAGGTGGTCTGATATTCCCACCTCTTTAAAGATTTTTTCATAGCTTGTTGTGGTCCACATAAAAGATTTAATGTAGTCAATGACACAGAAGTAGATTTTCTCTTTTTTTTAAATTTCTTTGCTTTTTCTATGATCCAGCAGATGTTGGCAATTTAATCTCCAGTTCCTCTGCCTTTTCATATCCAGCTTGCACATCTGGAAGTTCTCAGTTCACATACTGCTGAGGCCTGGCCTGAAAGATTTTGAGCATAATCTTGCTAGCATGTGAAATGTGTGCAGTTGTACAGTAATTTGAACATTCTTTGGTATTACCGGGATTGGAATGAAAACTGACATTTTCCAGTCCTGTGGCCACTGCTGAGTTTTCCGGACTTGCTGGCATATTAAGTGCAACACTTTAACAGCAGCATCTTTTAGCATATGAAATAGCTCAGCTGGAATCCCATCACCTCCACTAGCTTTGTTTGTAGTAATGTTTCTTAAGGCCCACTTGGCTTCACACTCCAGGATGTCTGGCTCTAGCTGAGTGACCATACCATCATGGTTGTCTGGGTAATTAAGAACTTTTTTATACAGTTCCTCTGTATGTTCTTTCCACCTCTTCTTAATCTCTTCTGCTTCTATTAGGTCCTTGCCATTTCTGTCCTTTATTGTGCCCATCTTTGCATGCAATATTCCCTTGGAAGCTCTAATTTTCTTGAAGAGATTTCTAGTGTTTTCCATTGTATTGTTTTTCTCTATTTCTTTGCATTGTTTACTTAAGAAGGCTTTCTTATCTGTCCTTGCTATTCTCTGGAGTTCATTCATTCCAACTACGATATGATACTCCATTATATAAACATTCTTTAGTTCATTTTGTTGTTGTTCTACAGATGCTTACTAGAATTTGTCCAACAGCCCCCAGTATTTGCAATTAAAAACTATGCTGCCGTAAACATTGTTGTAAACATCTCCTGGTGTATATGAGGGAGAGCAGGTTACATGCATAGGTCAGTGGAGTGCTGATATACAGCATATCAGAGCATCTTCAAATGTCTTTGTTGTTGCCCAATTGCTCTGCAAAGTGGCAGCAAAAATTAACTTTAACATCAGTAGTGAGTAAGAGTTCCCAGTTCCCTACATCCTTGCCAGTGTTTGGAATTGCCGGACTTTTCAACATTTGCCAATCTGGAGATAAAGTGCTCTTACTGCTTAATTTGCTTTTTCCTGATGTTGAACATCTTTGCAGATGTTTATTAGCCATTTTGATTTCTTCTTTCATAAATTATTCATAATGTACTTTGTCCAATTTTTGCATTGCATTATCTTTTGTTATTAATCATAAACGCTCTTTGTTATTTATATGTTTCAGAAGAGCATACTTTTGTCACTTTCATGTATTTCAAATATATTCCCTTAATGTGAGGCTTGTCTTTTCACTTGTTTCATGGTGTTCTGTCAGAGAGATGCTTAAAATTTTAATGGAATCACATTTATCAGTAATGTTCCTTGATGGTGGTTTGGGCTTTTTGTGATTTGTTTAAAAAATCCTTTTTAAGCCAGATAAAATAAAAGATTTTCCTACAATTTCTTTTAAAGTTTTTGGCATTTGCTTTTCGACTTAATCTTTAATCCACCAGGAGTTGACTTTTGTGTGTGGTGTGAAGTAGACTTATTTGTATCGTCATGGGTATCCATTTGTCCTAGTTCTGGTTATTGAGAATCTGTCCTTCACCTCCTGTTTGCAATGCTGCCTCAGGCAAATATGAGTCTCCACCCCTCCACTGTTGGTTTTCTAAGCTTTCCACGGTGTCCTCTAGTTAACTTGGCCTCATCAGTGCCAACATTCCCATTGTTTTGATTCCTATAGCCATAGACATAAATCTTGAAATCTTGTAAGACTGGATGTTTTTAGAATCTTACACTTACCCTCATTTTCAAATACAAATGATCCCTGACATCTTTAGGTTATACACAGTGAATAATTAGAGTTTATTATACACAGAGTTTCAGGTTTGAGAGCAATACCTACACTTAATCTTTTCACCTCACTTGTGAAATATGAAATACATTAGGAACAAATTGCTAACTCAAACATTTTAATTGTGATTTGCAGACAAAGGTTTACTAGAAGTTAATCCACAGCTGTTTAAGAGGTCTTTAAAAAACTAAAAGTATTTTTGGAAAGACTTAAATCATATAAATAAAAGTGGAATTATTTTAACCTTGTAATTTTCTTAGTGAAATATTTAGGAAACAACTGAGTTATGAAGGATTAACTTTTTTTTTTTTTTTTACTTACATTGTATATTTTACAATAGTGATCAATTTATGCTCAATTGCTATTCCAGCCTATTTAAAAGTGGGTTTTTCTCAGGGGTATGCATCAGAGTTACCTAGGGAACTTTTTAAAGCCATTCTGCCCCTTTCCAAATTAGATATCCCCAGTAATTTCTGAAAGCAATGACATGCCATTAAAAAGGTAGGGTTTTGTCTCTCTAATAGAGCATTTATGTCATCTAATATGGTCTATAAAGTATGAGTTTCTCTAAACTCTTATTCCATAAGCCTCCTTGCTGCATCAAGAAGCACTATTTTTGTTAGCACAGAAAGCTATAATATACTTTTTTGGTCTCATTTTTCTAACTGTGGCCGTGTTCTCTTGGGCATTTGCAATTTATTTCTATTTTCTAGTTTACCTTTTCCAAACTGAGTTTTATTGCCACTTGATATCTAAAAGCTAAATGGAACATTTACATGGATTCATTCCATTCTAGGACACTTTGATGTGCCAGTGATAACAGTGTGGCTAGTTTTAAAAAAGGGTCAGCACAAATGAGTGGGGATACAAACAGCCAAGAGCTTAAAAACTCTGGGATTCACTGATTCCTAAGCTCTTCTTAGAATGACAATATTCTTAGATGATGACATTCTGTGTAGTTTCACATATGACACATCTGAGTTGCTTTATTTCCTCTAGAGGCTTCTCAACGTACCTTCAGAAATTTAAGAAGTTTAGACGTGAGACACAGCTATCCCAGAGGAGCCTGCCTACTCAGTGCATCCCTCTGGGCGCAGGCTGGGAGGCTGCCGTGTTGCACTGTGTACATTTCCCACCAGCACTCCCCTTGGGGTATCTACTGTTCAAGGCCACTATCTCAACTCCTAGCTGACATTCAGAAAGACTTCTTTTCCCCACAAAAAGAGTCTAAGCCACAGTCTGAATCACAAAGCTCTGCATTCAGGGCTGGGTTATACTTGCTCTACATTCTTCTTGCGCTCCCTCTCTTCAAAAAAGTTTGATCCTATACCTCAATAATATCCATGATATTGTCGACCTCTATCCCAAGTAGGACTCAGACAATTTTGCAATACAAGTAACTAGAGAAAAAGACATCAAAGAATCACCAAAAATACCACACTGACTAGTTACAGCAAACAAGGCAAAGGCTAAACATGCTACCAATAATATGGTTCCCCCTCTTTTCAATAAGCAATGGAAAGGCTTTCACAAATGAAATTTCACTTCAGAAAGGCATGCAAAAAAGCAAAGCTGCTTTGCACATGAAAAGTGCTCAATATCACTAATTATAAGAGAAATGTAAATCAAAACTAAATGAGGTATTGCCTCATACTATTCTGAATGGCCACCAACAAAAAAAACAACAAACAATAAATGCTGGAAATGGTGTGGAGAAAAGAAAACCTTACTACACTGTTGGTGGGGGTGTACATTAGCACAGCCACTATGGAGAATGGTATGGGGGTTCCCTAGAAAACTAAAAATAGAACTATCATATGACCCAACAATCCCACTCCTGGACATATATCTGGACAAGACCATAATTCAAAAAGACACATGCACCTCAGTGTTTTACCACAGCACTATTCACAACTGCCAAGACTTGGAAGCTGCCTAAATGTCCACTGACAGAGCAATGGATAAAGAAAGGGTGGTACATATATACAATGAAATATTACTCAGCCGTAAGAGAGAACAAAAGAACACTATTTGCAGTGACGTGGATTGACCTAAAAATTATCATACTGAGTGACGTCAGACCCAGAAAAAAATATGGCATCACTCACAAGTGGAATATAATTAAAAATGATACAAACAAACATATTTACTTGTTTGTTTGTGAGAAACAGCCTTACAGACTGTGAAAACAAACTGTGGTTACAAAAGGGGAAATGGCAGGGAGGGATAAATCAGGAGTTTTAGGATTAACACACACATATACTACCATATATAAAATAGATAATCAACAAGGACCTACTATATGGCACAGTGAGTTCTACTCAGTACTCAGCAATAACTTACATGGGTAAAGAATCTGAAAAATAATTACTATATGTATATGCATAACATTTGCTGTATACCTGAAATTAACATAACATTATAAATCAACTATACTCCAGTAACGTTAAAAAAAAATTAAGAAAAAGCGAAGCTGCTTTGATGGAACAGAGATGCAGGGGTGAGGTGGTACTCAGGTTCCTGCTCACTTTATCCCTGCCTATTTACCCCAGAGGACTCTCTGGAATCCTGAGGATTATCTACAATATTTTCTATATGATAAAAAGGCATCTGGGGAATATGGCCATGTCGTCCAGCCTGTTTTATGACACTTTCTCTGGTATCTGGAATTCCTCCTCTTTCCTCATAGCCACGTGTTGAAAGGACATCAGGACCCCACTCAAATATCATCTTCCCGAGGAACTCTCTTTAAGACAAAACTTCCTTATGGCAAATGATCAGTGCTTATATTTCAGCTTTAGGGACTGCTAGTCTCAGATATTCTGAAACAATCCTGATTTCTAATACTAGATTCTAATATGCTCTTGGATCCATTTATTTGTCAAACCACACTTCAGTTTTTGGCTTGGAAAATATGGTTATAATTACAGCTCTTATCACAGTCAGCTTTGTTTCTGAGTTATTGATCCATGTAGTTATCATAAAGTATGCATCTCCAAAGAGCAGACATTGGGTCATTTCATCACAGTTAATCATCATTCCTCCTCCTCCCTCTTGTTTTCATTGTCATCATCCTTAAATAGTTCATTCATTACTGAGAACACACCAGGCTGGGTTGTGCACTTATACTAATTACCTTGTTTAATTATCATAAAAACTCTGCAAGGCAGGTATGTCTTGATCTCCAATTTTGTGAGGAGGAAATTGAGGTACTCAGTTAGTAAGCGACTGAGCTGGGATCTGCCCAAACCCACGCTCTCTCCTTCACCCGACTTTGCCACCCACAGTGTTGCTGAGTGTTTCTCTGCATGTTCTAGAAACATTTATTCTGACAAATACTGAATAAATATATGCTCAACTGCTCAGAAATGAAAGCATGGAAAATCACACATGGATAGAGGCTGGGAATTGAAGTATTTCCCTTTCATGCTTGTATGATTCAGAAAAGAACTTCACACTTGTATTTAGTTCCATGTTAACCACTCTGGTGGTTGAAAAGCAAAGCAAATCCATTGGGATTTCCATTTTGCTGCCAGCCTGCGGTTAAGGAAACTGGCACCTCAAAACACAACAGATACTTCTCCATGATTTGTGATGTCTGAGCCATGCTGGATTATCTGAATGCAGGCTGGGACCAGTTCCACACTGCTGAGGCCTGTCCCTGGAGTGCTACAATACTCCTGGGAGGTGCACTATTAGGCTACTGTAGCCAAAACAAAGCAGGCTGGCCATTGACCATGTGCCGATATCTGGAAGTTCCAATCTCTGGCTGGGCACATGTGGAACAGAATAAGGGAGCAGCTTATAAGAACATCTTCAGTGGGTGGGATGGAGAAGGGGAGGTGTCTGATAAGATGGAGAAAAAGCCATTATGCTCCTTGCTCTAGGGTCTTCTTCCTAGTGTTTGTTATCAGAAGCACAGTGTAAGGACAGATGCACTGGAAGGCATCCAATGGCTATGATATTCTGGCCATCCTGAGTAGCCACTAGGTAGAAAGAGTTGTACTAAGACCGTAGAGGACAGAGAGATGATTATGATACAGTGTGACACCCCCAGGTGTTTACAATCTAACATAGTAAATTTAACTATACACTGAACTGAACTAAGTGTTGTGGTTAAACACCTTTCAGGATGAATCTCTACCTCATGACATATACAAAAATGAATTCCTAAGGGGTTTTGAATTTAAATGTGAAGGGTCCAATATTAAAATTCCTAGGAAAAACTATGACTGTGAGATAGGAAAGGATGTCTTAAATAACCAAAATGCAAATAATTCAGAATATTGATATATTTGATTATACCAAATTTAAGAATTTGATTTCATCAAAATGGGCCATAAAGGAGAGGGAGATGCCACAAACTGGGAAAAGATATGTGCAATTCATATAACCAACAGAAATGCAATATCCATCATGTATAAAAATCAATAAGGACAAAACAACAATAACAATAGAAATATGGGCAAGATATATCAACACACATATCACAGAAGAGGAAAATGAATAACTCAGACACATAAAAAGATGTTCATTAGTAATCTGGAAGAAAATTAAAACCATGATGATATAGCATGTCACATCTACTATACTAACAAAAATTTAATATTGATTTTATATCAAATCTTGACAAGGATATAAAGCAACAGGGAATCATATGCAGTATATAGGAGTAAATATAGTGGTACCAACACTTGGGAAATTTTTCTGGGGTTATTTAGTGAATCTGAAGTTGCTCAGAACCCAGGACTCTGCAAATCTACTCCTAGGAATAGATGCGGGAGTTTTTCCTGATAGAAAACATTGCACATGTGTACCGGGAGCCCTTTATATGAATGCTGATAATAGTGATGGCTCTGATATTAAAAAACTGGAAACCACCTCAATGCTCATCAATAGGAAATGAATAAATAAATTTATTCATATTATAGGAAACCACGCAGTAGTGAAAAGGAATAAACTACATTAATACACATTGACATGGGTGGCATTCACAATGTTGAGTTAAAAATTTCAAGAGAATCTAAAAAATATAATTCTATGTTGATTAAGTTCAAAAATATGTGAAACTGAACAGTATATTGTTGAGGGCTATATCCACATGTGGTAACTTACAAAGAAAAGCAAAGGAATGGTAAACACAGATGTCAGAATAGAAGTTACCTGAGGCCGATGGTGGCATGGAGGAAGAGGAGATAGAGAAGGCTTCAAGTATATTAGCAATGCTCTATTTCTTAAGCTAGATATTGGTCTGCAGGTTCTTACTTTATCTTCGTTGTTAAACCGCACATATATATCCTATAATTTCTTTTCTATTTTACTACATTTCACAATAAAAAAGGTATTCAAAAGTGTGTGATGGGAGTACTTTATCTGAATGAGAGAGTGAGAAGCAGGACTTAGCGAAGGCTTCATGAGCTGGCTCCTGAAAGATTCATAGGGTTTGAAGGACAGAAATAGACAGAGAGGAAATTCCACTTGGGAAGAAAAGATGAGGAAAGACATGAAAGTGTGAAATGGCATAGTGTGTCCGAGAATTAGCAACGGTTGGAGTATAAACTGGGAGGATAGAGTAGCATGTTAAGATGGAAAACCATAGTGGAAAAAACAGCCTTCCAAGAGACAAAGAGAGAGAAAGAGAGAGAGGCGCCAAACACAAAATTAAAAAAACTAAACAAAAAGTCTTAACACTCTTAGATCTAATGCTGCAAGCAAAGGGGAGTTGTTGAAAACTGTTGAGAAGACGAGGTCAGGGCGACTGCCGAGAAGAGCTACCACACACCCGAGGGCAGGGATGGCGGCTGAGAGGGGCTACCCCATGCTTGAGGTCAGGGGAGGTGGCCGAGAGGAGCAACCCCACGTCCAAAGAGCGACAGCGGCGCGGGCAAAGGAGGGCCGAGAGGGGCTACTCCATGTTCAAGGTCAGGAAAGGTGGCCGTGAGGAGATACCCCTTATCCAAGGTAAGGAACAGTGGCTGTGCTTTGCTGGAGCAGCCTTGAAGAGATACCCCACATCCAAGGTAAGAGAAACCCAAGTAAGACGGTAGGTGTTGCGAGAGGGCATCAGAGGGCAGACACACTGAAACCATAATCACAAAAAACTAGCCAATCTGATCATATGGACCACAGCCTTGTCTAACTCAATGAAACTAAGCCAGGTCGTGTGGGGCCACCCAAGATGGGCGGGTCATGGTGGAGAGGTCTGACAGAATGTGGTCCACAGGAGAAGGGAGTGGCAAACCACTTCAGTTTTCTTGCCTTGAGAACCCCATGAACAGTATGAAAAGGCAAAATGATAGGATACTGAAAGAGGAACTCCCAGGTCAATAGGTGCCCAATATGCTACTGGAGATCAGTGGAGAAATAACTCCAGAAAGAATGAAGGGATGGAGCCAAAGCAAAAGCAATACCCAGCTGTGGATGTGACTGGTGATAGAAGCAAGGTCTGATGCTGTAAAGAGCAATATTGCATAGGAACCTGGAATGTCAGGTCCATGAATTAAGACACATTGGAAGTGGTCAAACAGGAGATGTCAAGAGTAAACACTGACATTCTAGGAATCAGCGAACTAAAATGGACTGGAATGGGTGAGTTTAACTCAGACGACTACTGTGGGCAGGAATCCTTTAGAAGTAATGGAGTAGCCATCATGGTCAACAAAAGAGTCCGAAATGCAGTACTTGGATGCAATCTCAAAAACGACAGAATGATCTCTCAAAGCATTCAATATCATGGTAATCCAAGCCTATACCCCAACTAGTAACACTGAAGAAGCTGAAGTTGAACGGTTCTATGAAGACCTACAAGACCTTTTAGAACTAACACCCAAAAAAGATGTCCTTTTCATTATAGGGGACTGGAATGCATAAGGAAGTAGTCAGGAAACACCTGGAGTAACAGGTAAATTTGGCTTTGGAGTACAGAATGAAGCAATTCAAAGTCTAATAGAGTTTTGCCAGGAGAACGCACTGGTCATAGCAAACACCCTCTTCCAACAACACAAGAGAAGACTCTACACATGGACATCACCAGAAGATCAACACGGAAATCAGATTGATTATATTCTTTGCAGCCAGAGATGGAGAAGCTCTATACAGTCAGCAAAAACAAGACTGGGAGCTGACTGTGGCTCAGATCACAAACTCCTTATTGCCAAATTCAGACTTAAATTGAAGAAAGTAGGGAAAACCACTAGACCATTCAGGTATGACCTAAATCAAATCCCTTATTTACAGTGGAAGTGAGACATAGATTTAAGGGACTAGATCTGATAGACAGAGTGCCTGATGAACTATGGACGGAGGTTCGTGACATTGTACAGGAGACAGGGATCAAGACCATCCCCATGGAAAAGAAATGCAAAAAAGTAAAATGGCTGTCGGGGGAGGCCTTACAAATAGCTGTGAAAAGAAGAGAAGCAAAAAGCAAAGGAGAAAAGGAAAGATATAAGCATCTGAATGCAGGGTTTCAAAGGATAGCAAGAAGAGATAAGAAAGCCATCCTCCGCGATCAGTGCAAAGAAATTGAGGAAAACAACAGAATGGGAAAGACTAGAGATCTCTCCAAGAAAATTAGAGATACCAAGGAAACATTTCATGCAAAGATGGGCTCGATAAAGGACAGAAATGGTATGGACCTAACAGAAGCAGAAGACATTAAGAAGAGGTAGCAAGAATACACAGAAGAACTATACAAAAAAGAGCTTCATGACCCAGATAATCACGATGGTGTGATCACTCACCTAGAGCCAGACATCTTGGAGTGTGAAGTCAAGTGGGCCTTAGAAAGCATCACTACGAACAAAGCTAGTGGAGGTGATGGAATTCCAGTTGAGCTGTTTCAAATCCTGAAAGATGATGCTGTGAAAGTGCTGCACTCAATATGCCAGCAAATTTGGAAAACTCAGCACTGGCCACAGGACTGGGAAAGGTCAGTTTTCATTCCAATCCCAAAGAAAGACAAAGCCAAAGAATGCTCAAACTACCGCATAATTGCACACGTCTCACATGCTAGTAAAGTAATGCTCAAAATTCTCCAAGCCAGGCTTCAGCAGTACATGAACCATGAACTTCCAGATGTTCAAGATGGTTTTACAAAAGACAGAGGAATCAGAGATCAAATTGCCAACATTGCTGGATCATCGAAAAAGCAAGAGAGTTCCAGAAAAACATCTATTTCTGCTTTATTGACTATGCCAAAGCCTTTGACTGTGTGGATCACAATAAACTCTGGAAAATTCTGAAAGAGATGGGAATATCAGACCACCTAACCTGCCTCTTGAGAAACCTGTATGCAGGTCAGGAAGCAACAGTTAGAACTGGACATGGAACAACAGACTGGTTCCAAATAAGGAGTACGTCAAGGCTGTATATTTCACCCTGCTTATTTAACGTATATGCAGAGTACTTATATGCAGATTGCTGGGAGAAATATCAATAACCTCAGATATGCAAATGACACCACCCTTATGGCAGAAAGTGTAGAGGAACTAAAAAGCCTCCTGATGAAAGTGAAAGAGGAGAGTGAAAGAGCTGGCTTAAAGCTCAACATTCAGAAAACTAAGATCATGGCATCTGGTCCCATCACTTCATGGCGGATAGATGGGGAAACAGTGGAAACAGTGTCAGACTTTATTTTTTTGGGCTCCAAAATCACTGCAGATGGTGATTGCAGCCATGAAATTAAAAGATGCTTTCTCCTTGGAAGGAAAGTTATGTCTAACTTAGATTGCATATTGAAAAGCAGAGACATTACTTTGACAACAAAGGTCCGTCTAGTCAAGGCTATGGTTTTTCCTGTGGTCATGTATGGATGTGAGAGTTGGACTGTGAAGAAAGTTGAGTGGAGTGCCGAAGAATTGATGCTTTTGAACTGTGGTGTTGGAGAAGACTCTTGAGAGTCCCTTGGACTGCAAGGAGATCCAACCAGTCCATCCTAAAGGAGATCAGTCCTGGGTGTTCTTTGGAAGGACTGATGCTGAAGCTGAAAGTCCAATACTTTGGCTACCTTATGCGAAGAGTTGACTCACTGGAAAAGACCCTGATGCTGCAAGAGATTGGGGGCAGGAGGAGAAGGGGATGACAGAGGATGAGATGGCTGGATGGCATCACCAACTCAATGGACATGAGTTTGAGTGAATTTCGGGAGTTGGTGATCAACAGGGAGGCCTGGTGTTCTGTGATTCATGAGGTTGCAATGAGTCGAAACACGACTGAGCAACTGAACTGAACTAATATTTGATTATACCTGCAATTTTGGAATACATAATTTAGGTGGTAGTATGATGAAAGAACAGGAGAAATGGGAGACAAGTGGGACCTATCTGGTTACTGGGACATTTCAGGCTAACAAAGATGAGGGTCTGTATTGTGACAATGGCAGTGAAATTAAAGACGAGAATGTATAATTTGGGATTTGACATAAGGATCCTTGAAGAAAGGGAATGGTACATCCAACAAAATGAAGAGTTCCAAAGAATCACAGAGAGAAACAAGAAGGCCTTCTTCAATGAACAGTGCATAAAAATAGAGGAAAACAACAAAAGGGGAAAGACCAGAGATCTCTTCAGGAAAGTTAGAAATATCAAGGGAATATTTTGCCCAAAGATGGGCACAATAAAGGACAGAAGTGGTAGAGACCTAGTAGACAGAGATCTAAAGACGAGATCAAGAAGAGATTGAACAAACACACAAAGAACTGTACAAAAAAAAATCTTAATGAACTGGATAACTATATGGTGTGGTCAATCACCCAGAGCCAGACATTCTGGATTGTGAAGTCAAGTGGGCCTTAGGAAGCACTGCAGTCAATAAAGCTAGTGGACATGATGAAATTCCAGTGGACCTATTCAAAACCCTAAAGGATGATGCTATCAAAGTGTTGCATTCAATATGTCAGCAAATCTGGAAAACCCAGCCAGCAGTGGCCACTGGACTGGAAAATGTCAATCCTCATCCCAATTTCCAAGAAGGGTAGTACCAAAGAATGTTTAAATGACTGGACAATTGCACTCAATGTCCATGCTAGTTTAAGGTCATACTTAAAACCTTGCATGCTAGGCTTCAGCATTACGTGAACCAAGAACTTCCAGACGTCCAAGCTGGGTTTAGAAAAGGCAGAGGAACCAGAGATCAAATTGCCAACATTTGCTGGATCATAGAGAAAGCAAGGGAATTCCAGAAAAACATCTACATCTGTTTCATCGACTACGCTAAAGCCTTTGACTGTGTGGATCATAACAAACTGCAGACGCTCTTAAGGAGATGGGGATACCAGACCATCTAACCTGACTGCTGAGAACACTGTATGCAGGTCGAGAGGCAACATTTTGAACCCTATGGAACAACTGCATGGTTCAGGGTTGAGAATGGCATGTAACAGGGCTGTGCTGCCACCCTCTTTATTCAACTCACATGCTGAGGACGTCTTGAGAACGTTTAGGCTGGATGGGTTGCAAGCTGGAATTAAGATAGGCGGGAGAAACATCAACAACCTCAGATATGAGGATGATACTACCTTAATGGCAGAAAGTTAAGAGGAACTAAAGAGCCTCCTGATGAGAAGAAGGAGAGTGAAAGAGCGGGCTTAAAACTAAATATTGAAAAAAAAAAAAACTAAGATCATGGCATCCGGCTCCATTACTTCATGGCAAATAGAAGGGGAAAAAGTGGAAGTAGTGACAGGTTTCCTCTTCTTGGGCTCTAAAATCAGTGTGGATGGTGTCTGAAGCCATGAAATTAGAAGATGATTGCTTCTTGGCAGGAAAGCTGTAAGAAACCTAGTCAGTGTGTTGAGAAGAAGAGACATTACTTTGCTGACAAAAGTCCATACAGTCAAGGCTATGGTCTTCCCTGTGGTCACTTACGGTGGTGAGAACTGAACCGTAAAGAAGGCAGAGTGCCAAAGAATTGATGCCTTTGAACTGTGGTGCTGGAAAGGACTCCTGAGAGTCCCTTGGACAGCAAGGAGATCAAACTCTTCAGAAATAAACCCTGAATATTCACTGGAAGAACTGATGCTGAAGCTGAAGCTCCAGTATTCTGGTCAACTGATGAGAACAGCCAATTCAGTGGAAAAGTCCCTGATGCTGGGAAGGATTGAGGGCAGAAGGAGAAGAGAGTGTCAGAGGATGAGATGGCTGCATGGTATCAATGAACATGAACATGGGCAAACCTTGGGAGACGGTGAGGGACGGGGAGGCCTGGCATGCTGCAGTCCATGGAGTCGCAAAGAGTTGGAGATGACTGGGTGACTGAACAACAATAACATCCTTGAAGTATTTATCCGTCTCCAGAAAGACAGACTGAGGCTCTGTACTCCTCTGCTCGGGACCTAGCACACTCTGGGTAGCTAACTCCAAGCACTGACTCAGCAGTTTGCTCCCCAATTCCCTTTGGTATCAGGTACACCTCTCAGTCTTCCTTGCTTGTTCTCTCTTTAGCTAGGAAGATGATATTTGGAAATGACCCACTTTTCAGTAGTCATTAATACTGCTTCTCTTTGCTTCTTTACATTTGACCTTAACTTCCCTTTCTGGGCTCAATCACTTTTCTCTCAAGAAGAACAAGGCAAAGTCATCCTAATAGGTTGAAGAGTCTCCTTTACTTCCTGCAAGGGACTAATACTGCTAGCAGTGTCCTAAAGACCAGTGGTAGAGTCACCGCTTTGGCAGATCATTACACAAAGAAGTGAGACTCTAAGATGGCATCGTGTTAAGAAGTGGTAGCTGGTTTGAAATGGAAAATGAGTGCCTTGGACATCCAACAGACAGTCAGAAATTCAGGTTAAGCATTTAGAAGGGATGTCAGTCCACAATTCCTAAAGCTGGCCAGTTACGAGACAAGCCTGCCTAGGAGACTGTGCTGTTTTACACAGGGTCAAAAAGTTCAAAATCCACCAGCACCACAGTTCAAGCTGGTGGATTCCAATAAACAGAAGAAGTTACTGAAAACCAGTATCTTGTCAAGTTGAATCAGTCAGGAGCCAGGCACAATAACTACCTTTTAATCCCAGAAAAGGAGGCAGCAACCTTCTGCAGGCAGGAACAGAGGCCATTTCTTTGTTCAATAGTGCAGGCACCAGGCAGCAGCCCCAGGGACTGAACAGGCTGTGGACTGAGGATGCTGTTTTGCCAAAGGGCAAGACACCAGGGCACCCCGCAGAAGCATGAATGACCTGGATGCACATTGGAAGACAGAGAGGCTGGCTCTTGAGAGCTTCTGAATTGCTCTGCTGTTCATTTGACTTTAACTTCCCTTTCTGCGCTCAATTGTTCTTCTCTCAAGAAGAATAAGGTAAAGTCCTGCTAATAGGTTGAAGAATCCCCTTTACATCCTGCAATAGACTAGTACTGCTGACAGTGTCCTAAAGACTAGTGGCATAGTCACCCCTTTGGCAGATCATTACACACAGACATGAGACACTAAGATGGCACTGTGTCAAGATAAGGGCAGATGTGTTTGCTCTGCTGTGCAAAGTCCTATGTGCATAAGGATCAAGATGTATTTTGCGTCCATTTTCCTGATTAAAAGAGAAGTAGAGGAGTAGACAGAGCAAACCGAGTGACTCTCCACCTACTCAGAAGAAAAGCTCTGGGTCGAGGAGAAGGATGGGACGGCACACACACACACATCTCAGGCAGGATACCGATTTGCATAAACGCTGGGAAGACACTTCGTAAAAATGAAGAGGGAAGAAATCTTGATTTATTCTCAGATACAGACGGAGAAATGATGATTCAGCAGAAAAGAGGACTCTACTCACAAATGCTCCTCTCATTGAAGAGGCAAGTAAAGTGTGTTTGTCAGATCACAGCAGTGGTTTGTAAATGTTCCCATTCTTTTCCATAGGCAAAAAAAAAAAAAAGACTAATTAAAATGCAAAGATTCTCCTAACTTCCAATTTATTCAATTTCTTCCGTGTCTTTCCCCACCAAGATGCAATCCTAACACTAACCCTTTGATTCCTTATCAAACCTTTAACTAGCCCTCACGGGAAGCTGCTTTTGAAACGGTTCAAAGTTGGGCATCGCATAGAAGAAGAAACAGGGCAGAGAAACTGGAGCCCTCCCCAAGTGGGATAATGAGCCCTAAATAATTGACAGTGGAGTCTAGAGCCGGTGAGCCGGCTCTGCTGCCTATGGCTCCTTCTCTAATCACGGCAACGCTCTCCCTCATTCCCGAAAGGAATAGCATAGCACGCTTACCAGTGCTCGTAGGTCAGACTCTGAAAACAGAAAGGTAATGGATTTGATCTTTGTGAGGGGTTTTTCTTTTTCTTCATAAAAGGCACAGAGCAGAATCAAACAACAAAGGGAAAGCCTCACTTTTGCAGATGATCTAAACGGTGATTCAGAGTGACGGCTGACAGACGATGGGCGCCTGAGTGATAAGGGCTGTGATGACATGCAAAGGCTCACGCTTCATGCAGGATAAGCTTTCTGTGTTTACTGAGTGTCAGCACCCGAAGGTGATGAAACATCGGGTAGGTGATCTTTGTAAGGCAGGGTTCCTGAAATGATCTACCTGAGCCCAGACAACTGCTTTGATTCTCCAGTTGGACCGCTTTATTCCTCTCTTAAGCACTTGTTATCTCTCTTCTCTCGTGCTCTCGATTTTATCAACTCCTTACCTCATTTATCTGCATTGACCTGATAGGAACTCAGCTCTGCAGAGTTGGAATATTCTGCCAAGCTCTGTTGCTCCCATCACTTGGCCAACTACGCTGCTCTCCTGAGGACCTTTTCTAATAGGCTCCAGCAAACTCGTCCTGTAACCCTTTATTCTGCCATGTTTTGCATACCTCATGCTTTTGAGGTTCTTCATTATTTCCTGTTTGACCTTATTTTCCCTTATTTTCCACTCTTACCTTGCCATTCCCATTTGGTGATAAGGAGTTTACAGATGAGGAAGGCAAGACATGAACTGTCATGTAATTTAAGATTAAGGGTATTTAAATAATATTAGGCACAGTAAGCTTTTACATATACCATCTCCTTGACACTGCAAGATCTGTAATAATTAAATACAGCCTCAAAACAATGGTGCATTTACAAGGAGGCACTAGGGCATAAGAAGCTCACCATGAGTTAGACTGAATCTGCCCTATGTATTCACATACTTAGTTATCTATGAAATCCCACGGCCTGGTCCATCAGGTGCCTTTGTGGTCCTGTACTTAACGTTAGGTAGTTAGAATAGGAAAAAAGAGCCCAGAATGGCAGTGATTAAAAGACAAGGAAGGGAAAAGCTTGCAAAAATAGAACAAAGGAAGGTCCCAGGAGGACTGGAGTGAGGACCACAGGTAAAACAAACAGCACTCCTGGCTAGCCTATTTTACATAGGGCAGGCCCAGGGGGAGGAGAAAAAACATAAAAAGAGGAGCCAAAATTGGGACAGAGGCCTCTCTTCTTTTCGTGTCTTTTGGGTCGTCATGCCCTCATGCCTCGAGGATGTATTTTCCTTTACTTTCTAAATAGAACTGAGCTGTAACACTGGTCTGTCTGTCGCTTCAAATTTTTGTTGCAACGAGACAGAATCAAGGAAATTACAAACTATCCCCAAACTTAGTGAGCTTGCTTGTTGTATCCTGCACTTCAAAGGCTTCTGTTCATGCATTCATTCAGCAGTAAATGTTTACTGAGCATTCACCATGTGTCAGGCACAGGGGTACAGTGGGGAGCACAGAGCAACGTGGCTCCCGCTCCCACAGAGCTTATATTCTAGACAGACAAACATCATAACATAATCATAGTTCAGTTCAGTTCAGTTCAGTTGCTCAGTCGTGTCCGACTCTTTGCGACCCCATGAGTCGCAGCACGCCAGGCCTCCCTGTCCATCACCAACTCCCAGAGTTCACTCAGACTCACGTCCATCGAGTCAGTGATGCCATCCAGCCATCTCATCCTCTGTCGTCCCCTTTTCCTCCTCCCCCCAATCCCTCCCAGCATCAGACTCTTTTCCAGTGAGTCAACTCTTCGCATGAGGTGGCCAAAGTACTGGAGTTTCAGCTTTAGCATCATTCTTTCCAAAGAAATCCCAGGGCTGATCTCCTTCAGAATGGACTGGTTGGATCTCCTTGCAGTCCAAGGGACTCTCAAGAGTCTTCTCCAACACCACAGTTCAAAAGCATCAATTCTTCGGCGCTCAGCCTTCTTCACAGTCCAACTCTCACATCCATACATGACCACAGGAAAAACCATAGCCTTGACTAGACGGACCTTAGTTGGCAAAGTAATATCTCTGCTTTTGACTATACTATCTCGGTTGGTCATAACTTTTCTTCCAAGGAGTAAGCGTCTTTTAATTTCATGGCTGCAATCACCATCTGCAGTGATTTTGGAGCTCAGAAAAATAAAGTCTGACACTGTTTCCACTGTTTCCCCATCTATTTCCCATGAAGTGATGGGACCTGTTGCCATGATCTTCGTTTTCTGAATGTTGAGCTTTAAGCCAACTTTTTCACTCTCCTCTTTCACTTTCATCAAGAGGCTTTTTAGTTCCTCTTCACTTTCTGCCATAAGCGTGGTGTCATCTGCATATCTGAGGTTATTGATATTTCTCCCAGCAATCTTGATTCCAGCTTGTGTTTCTTCCAGTCCAGCGTTTCTCATGATGTACTCTGCATATAAGTTAAATAAGCAGGGTGACAATATACAGCCTTGACGTACTCTTTTTCCTATTTGGAACCAATCTGTTGTTCCAAGTCCAGTTCTAACTGTTGCTTCCTGTTTCCTTTCCATTATGTTTTTTCAGGAAACATAATCACACATAAATGTAAAACGAGCAGTAGGAAAGATGCTGTGAAGTGCCTGTGACAGGCAGATGTGACCTGATCAGAGAAGGGAGAAGAGAAGCCTTCTCTGGGGATGAGATGTTTGAGCTGGGATGAGAAGGACAAGGAGGAGACAATCTGGTGAAGAGGAGAGGCAAGCACGTGAACTGTCAGAGACTGAGAGAGCCTGGTTGTCAGCTGCATGGAAAGCTGGGGAGCCCAGGTGAGCCAAGCTGGGGAGGGAGACAAAGCTGGAACATGCAGGGCATGGATAGCCTTGGGTGGGTCTGATCTTTACCCTGAAAGAAATCGGGTGACAGTGAAGGTTTTTAAGCACTGGGCAGATAGACCCAAAAGGAGCATTTTCAAAAGGAGCCACTTTATCTAATAGACAGGGGGAGGGGGGAGGTAAATACATGTTGATTTTTATTTTCAAAGCTTTCATGGCCTCTTGATCTCCACATTTACTTAAAAAAAATGCATTCTGTATCTCCAGCTTAGACTACTAAGTATTTTAATAGAAGCATAAGCCTTGAGGAGAAGGAGAAAGAGAAAGAACAGATGGAAACTCAGGAGTATTGAAGCAGGCACTTTCCCCTTCCTGGAAAATATTTTCCCATTTTACAGATGAATAAAATTGATTCTATTAAATAACTGATGGGATATGTGGACATGCTATCATTCTATGAGTTGCTAGGGTTGATTCAACTGGTCATGCTGGCTAGGAGGACACTTTTTCCCATAATGTGTGTACCCATGAAGCTGCCCACAGGAGGCCTGGTATTTGGCTGGAGCTATAGAAACAGCTGGATGACAGGGTTACTCATCTAAGGTCAGAGCTAGATAGGCAGTGAGTTGTTGAGCCAATGTTTGAGTATCAGGTCTTCCAGGTTCCCGCCATTTTTAGTACCCCATATTTCCCGATAAGGGAAAAGGAAAGGGAACAACGTAGGGAGTGGCCTAAGAAGTCACTAAGACAGATAAGAACTTCCCTCTAAGCCAGCCTTCAAGGTAAGGAAGAAACTGAGTGAATGTAAGTGATAATGAAAGTATCTTAGATAGACGATTAAACATAAATGAAGTGAATGTAGTTCTTCACAGACATATGTCAATTACCAGAGACAGACTTTTCAAGCCAAGACCCATGGATGGGTGTATCTCACTGTTTTTAACCTTTTTCCTCCTGTGGGGAAATTCTGTGTGAGAGAGTCTCTTGTTGCTAAGAGAGACAGATTCCTTGCTTTGTTTCTCTAGACTCAAGGGCATAATCATTCAAGACAATATGTCATGCTACTCAAACTCAACGCCAGGATTCAAGCTAGATATGAAAAGGGCTCCTCCCCAGATTCAGGCAGCTATGCAGGCCCATGCATTCATAGCCTAGACAGATGATACCGATGCAAGGTTGGGTTCTTCTGCACGGTCAGCAGGAATATGCACCCTACTAAACATGGCCCCTCTCAGCACTGATTTCTCTAGGATCTGGCAGGAGATGACAAACACAAAATCATTTTGGGCCATCAAAATAAGTTTTCTAGGAGTGAAAACCATCTTTAAAATTTCAAGTACGAAGAGGAGGCAGAAGATCAAAATTTTCCCAAGATTTTCCTCACCATGCACAATGCTGAAACATTTTGAGCAGTCCTGCATTCGCTTCTCCTAAAAGTTACACCAGTAATACTGGAGTAAGAAAAAAACAAGAGTACTAGTTACACCAGCATACTACCGGTTGACTGCACTGGGTCCCCAGACCCTGGTCCCTAGAATAGGAGCTGCTTCCCCATCCCTGCCCTCAGCCATTCTGCCTCCCCCTTGCTTTAGGATCTGTCTACAATAGATGACAGAAATGGGGTAGCTGTGAACCCCACACCTTCTGGAGACTTGTTTGGCTTGTGCAGGTTTTTTAAATGAAATTTTTTTTTCAAGTCTAATTAATTCTTAAGAATACAGATTTTTGCTTTCTCTTGAAAGTTAGAAGACTTAAAAGGAGCAAGACAGCATTTCTACAGATTCACAGTTGGCCTTGGCAGTAGAGGCTGCTCCTTAGGAAGGCCAAAGGCCCTGTGTTCTTCACTTGTTCTGTTCCCTACCTGGTTCCTGCGGGCAGTGAATCTGTGACCACCCCTAAGCTTTGTGAGACTGTGGGCCAAGCAGAGCTACTGGAGTGCAGAGGAGGCAAAGAGTGGCTGGGGGTGAGGAGGGAGCCATGCTTCTCTCTGCCCAGAACCCAGCAGAGTGCACATCACAGGGGCTAGACACCTTGGGCCCACCCAAGGGCCAAGCTGTGGAGGTCTCAGCAGGGCTGGAGCAAGAA